>NW_027361703.1:64612500-64797500 GCF_039654945.1 Dendrobates tinctorius
TAATAGCCGCTTGCACATGGACGACAAATGAAAAAAAAAGTCATATGAATTTTCTGGATGGAACATGGACGTTTTTGTATCCATTCATGTGAACATAATTCTCTGCCATCTTACCTTAGGTGGCCTCCTAGAAAGTTTTTCTACTACCCAGAAACCTTTCATTTATATGTCTAACATCAAAAATCTAGGAAAGATTAAAGCATTTTATGTTCTACTTGAGATTCATCAGTTTATCAATCTTTCCAAGGAACCAGGTTAAAAATGACTATTCTATGTGATCTTATTTTGCGTGTGCATAATGGCCTAGTGGCTGTTAAATACTGTATATGGTTGCTTCTAATCAATTATCTTGTTCACTGCAGTCGAGGACTATTATATATTTGCCATAAAATAATGCCATTGAGCTTTATTTAACACAAATGTCGTATTTGTTATGGAGAAATCACTTTTCAAATATCATTATGCAGCATGTCATAACATTTCGACTATTATCTTTAAAGGGAATTTAATACAAAAAACCTTGGCACACACAAAAAAGGAATGAATTTCCAATGATCAAAGATCAAAATTTATTGTATATCATAATTTCATGTCAAGATAGACCAAAAATATTACAAAAAACAAGTGATCCACGGACCCTTTCAATTGGCCATCCACACTTGTGTGACTTATATGATGAACCTCATTCTGATGTCTATGGATCATTATTCCCACAGATAAATTCTTGAAAAAGGCATTATAGCCGAAACGTTGAATTTTATTCTGTGGATCACTTGTTTTTTGTAATATTTTTGGTCTATCTTGACATGAAATTATGATATGCAATAAATTTTGATCTTTGATCATTGGAAATTCATTCCTTTTTTGTGTGTGCCGAGGTTTTTTGTATTATATTCATTGTTGGATTTTACCTCTGAGCACCAGATAATAAACAGTGAGCACCCTGATTATCTTCAATTTAAAGGGAATTTGTCAGCAGATTTTTACTACCACATCTGAGAGCAGCATAATGTAGGTAAAGAGAAGCTGAATCCACATATTACTTAATTTACTGGTGCTGCTGTTCTGACACAAAGTTTTTAGATTTAGCAATTCAGCAGCCCTGAGAAAGCTAATCCCGCCCACACGACAGTTAACCCCGCCCACACAAGACAGTGATGTGCCTATCACAGAAGGGGGCGGAGTCGGATTTGCAAGTGCTCACCAGCTATCCACAGCAATGATAATCACAATGTGATTATATCTTTAGTGTAAATAAACAACACCACACAGCCGGAAATGTAACATTTGGTTGAGTTCAGTGTTTTAACCCCTATCTCTTGCTGTTCTCAGATTACATAGAAAAAAATCTGTTGTCAGATTCCCATTAAATTGTGACCACTTACTGGAATATTAATTTAATTTTATTGAAAAGATATCTGTTTTGCATTATAGGTTAACAATTTCACAACTGCAAATACAGTGTATAAGGTAAGCAGGCTGTCAGCAAATGCTAGAAGCATGGCAATTAATAAGTAACCTGCTCCAAATTAAACAAAATCAAAAATTGAGTTCCTTACCTTCTGCAGTGGTTCAAGGAGTCTCCCAAGTGCCACTATAGCAATTAGCACAATAAAGGCTGAAATGAGGCCAGCTATCTGCAACACAATATATTATTACATATTAGATTATATATCCTACAAATATATTCTTATTATTTAAAATGCAAAAGGAACTGGTGAAGAGAGAAAATTGCCCCAATACGAAGCTCTGGCTAACCTGAGTCTTTCCACCAGTGCTTTCCTGGACAGCTGTACGTGACAAGGCGGTGGTGGCACAAAAGCAAGAAAATGCTCCACTGAAAATGTTGCTGATCCCAAATGCAATAAATTCCTACAAGAAGATAGAAACGGGCATTTTGTACAGTGTAATGGAGCAATACTTTTACATAATACGTTGATGTCCATGCTTCTACATTTACATTTCATAATGTAGATTTACACCCATCAGCAAATCTAAACATTTTGGTCTACCCTGAATAATTTTGTTTAGATGCAATGAGAAACATTTATCAAGTAAAATGTGCCAAAATTCCTTCATATTTTGTTCCAAAAACCTGACTTTCATAACCTGCGCAGTATTTATATTGTGTTTTAGACACTGTTTGTGCCTTGTCCAACAAGATGATGTGGCTTTACAGGAAAGAGGCACACTTTCCTTAAAAGGCGGACATGTTAAGTCTGTCCACTCTAAGAATTATACCAGTATGAAAAAAACACTTTAAAGTGTTTAAAAACACTTTAAAGATACGCTGCACAGCTGGATAAACTATTCTTGTTTCTGGAGTGGAAGATTTTTTTAAAAAATTTAACTACTGTAGTATGGCGGTGTTCACACCGTGCAGTAATGAGGCAGTGATCATGTAAAGTTCAAAAAGCAAACATATTTAATATTCAAAAACTCACAAAATGAAAGCACACGGTATCCTCCAGATCGCAGCTGGGTTATCAAAACAGTCCGTATCCAAGACCGGTTGCACCACCATGTCACATTGAGGGGCACCAGGCATTTGCTTGCCTTGACTCTGTGTTGACTTCACACAAGCCAGATGTTGCAGAGCCACCTGCTCTGCAGCTTGCAAACAAACACTGACACACTCAACCCTTTACTGCAGGGTTTTTAAATGGAATCTGTGGCCATGGGTTATTTGTAAGACCCGGCTGGATGAAGCAAACAGCCCCACTACCATCCTGTAGTTCGGTCCAAAAATAAAAGCCCATGTGGGGTTTTCTTAAATCTGCCTTGAACAAATAGCTTGCCCAAGACCACACTTACTTTTATTCTGCATTGCAACCACAGCTATATCTGTGACTGCAATGCACTCCAGCTTCTATGCGCATCCTGGGGGATACATAGCGTCACTTGCATATAATACCCGTCACTGCCTCACACCACGCGTTTCAATGCCAAACTGGTGACCTTTTCAAGTTCAAAAAACATATATATTTTTTTTAACTTGAAAAAGATGTCAGTGCGGTCTTATAGAGTGCAGTGAAATTAAAAAAATGTTTTCTAACACTATGGCTGCAAGAACTATTTATCCAGTCGCACAGCCGAACCTTAAAGTATTTTATTCCTACTGAATCTGAATTTTTTCTGGGCTTTATCTTACAGCAACGAATCAGCAGCATCTAGTATTTTTAAGGAGGTACCTCATATCCTTCTAGATGCAATACCATTTTTTATATATATTTTTCTCCTCTAATAGGGTCATCCTATTGTGTGCACTTTCCTTTACCTCTATAGTACATCCTTAGTCTAAGAATGAAGCAATATTGATAAATATGAGAGAAGAATGAATGTGAGTCTAATTTGTGTAAAATTGTAGGAAATTTGCTGGACACTGTGTATTTGAACAATTTGCAATTCAATTTGGGCAGATCTCCAAAAATATGCCCAGCGCCAGTTTACACAAAGCAGAAGATTGCATGAGCCCTAGAAGGCTCACATGACCTCATGCACAGCCATTCAGCCAAATAGTGTACATGACAGGACACAGTGAAAAATAGCTTCATACACTTACCCTACTTCCCGATTTCTAGCCATATATGTTAAGCTCACTTGAACAATGGCTGTATTAACCCATTCACCCCCAAGCCTGTTTTCACTTCCTGAACATGACTAGGCCAAATTTTACAATTCTGTCTAAAGTTTTACAAAGTGTCACTTTATGGGGTAATAACTCTGTTTTTTCGGGACATATTGTACTTCATGAACGCTTCAACGGATCTAGGCAATTCTGAGATTGTTTTCTCATGACATATTTTACTTCACTTTACTGGTAAAATTTCTTCGCTATAACTTGCGTTTATTTATGAAAAAAGGCGGAAATATGGCAAAAATTTTGAAAATTTTGCAATTTTCAAACTTTGAAATTTTATGCCCTTAAATCAGAGAGTTATGTGACACAAAGTAGTTAATAAATAACATTTCCCACATGTCTACTTTACATCAGCACAATTTTGGAAGCACTTTTTTTTTTTGCTAGGAAGTTATAAGGGTTAAAATTTGACCAGCGATTTCTCATTTTTACAACACCATTTTATTTTTAGGGACCACATCACATTTGAAGTCACTTTGAGGGGTCTATATGATAGAAAATACCCAAAATGACACCATTCTAAAAACTGCACCACTCAAGGTGCTCAAAACCAGATTCAAGAAGTTTATTAACCCTTCAGGTGCTTCACAGGAATTTTTTGAATGCCTAAAAAGAAATGAACATTTAACTTTTTTCACAAAAAAATTACTTCAGGTTAAATTTTTTTATTTTACCAAGGGTAACAGGAGAAATTGTACTGGAAAAGTTATTGTGCGATTTGTCCTGAGTACGCTGATACCTGATATGTGGGGGGGAACCACTGTTTGGGCGCATGGCAGAGCTCGGAAGGGAAGGAGCGCCGTTTGACTTTTTCACTGCAAAATTGGCTGGAATTCAGATCAGATGCCATGTCAAGTTTGGAGAGCTCCTGATGTGCCTAAACAGTGGAAACCCCCCACAAGTGACCCCATTTTGGAAACTAGACCCCCCTAGGAACTTATCTAGATATGTGGTGAGCACTTTGAACCCCCAAGGGCTTCACAGAAGTTTATAACGTACAGCCGTACATTTAAAAAATCATTCTTTCCACAAAAATGATCTTTTCAGCCCCAATTGTTATTTTCCCAAGAGTAACAGGACCCCAAAAGTTATTCTGCAATTTGTCCTGAGTACCCTGATACCCCATATGTGGGGGTAAACCATTATTTGGGCACATGGCAGAAGCTCGGAAGGGAAGCAGCGCCATTTGACTTTTTTGGCTGGAATTGAGATCGGACGCCATGTCGCGTTTGGAAAGCCCCTGATGTGCCAAAACAGTGGAAACCCCCCAATTCTAACTCCAACCCTAACCCCAACACACCCCTAGCCCTAACCCTAACTCTAGCCCTAATGGGAAAACCCTTCACAAGTGACCCCATTTTGGAAACTAGACCCCTCAAGGAACTTATCTAGATGTGTGGTGAACACCTTGAACCCACAGGTGCTTCACAGAAATTTATAAAGTGGAGGCATGAAAACAAAAAAAAAAAATCACATTTTTCACACAGAAAAGTTATTTGATCCTCAATTTTTTTATTTTCACAAGGGTAACAGGATAAATTGCACCATACAATTTGTTGTGCAATTTCTCCTGAGTACGTGGATATCCCGTACAACAATACCCCATATGTTGGGGAAAACTACTGTTTGGGGGCACAGCAGGGTTTGGAAGGTTAGAAGCACTGTTTGACTTTTTGAACAAAATTTGGCTGGAATCATTAGCGGATGTCATGTCACATTTGGAGGCCCCCTGATGTGCCTAAATAATGGAAACTTCCTACAAGTTACCCCATTTTGGAAACTAGAACCCTCAAGAAATGTATCTAGATGTGTGTTGAGCACCTTGACTACCCAGGTGCTTCACAGAAGTTTATAATGTTGAGCTTTGAAAATAAAAAAAATCAAAATTTTCCCACAAAAAAAGTTATTTTAGCCCCAATTTTTTATTTTCATAAGAGTAACAGGAGAAATTGCACAACACAAATTGTTGTTCAATTTCTCTTGAGTACGCCAATACTCCATATGTGGGGGAAAATTACTTTTTGCGTGCACAGCAGGGGAGAATGGAAGGAGTGACGTTTTGGAACACAGACTTTAATGGAATTGTGTGTGTGTCATGTTATGCTTTGCGAGCCCCTGGTATTCCGAAACAGTGGAAAATCCCTGCAAGTGACACCATTTTGGAAACTAGATCCCTCAAGGAATCTGTCTAGATATGTGGTGAGTACCTTGAACCCCCCAGGGGCTTCATAGAATTTTACAACTTTGATCTGTGAAAATACAAAAACAAAAAAACAACAAATTTTCCCCACAAAACTATTGTTTTAGCCGCTATTTTTTCATTTTTACAAGTCTAGCAGAAGAAAATGGACCACAACATTTGTTGTACAATGTCTCCTGGGTACACCGATACCCCATATGTGGTCAAAAACTACTTTTGAGGCACAGTGCAAAACTCAGAAGAAACACCATATTGGAGTTCAGATTTTGCTGAAATGGTTTAAGAGTGCCATGTCACATGAGGTGTCAGAACAGCAGAAATCCCCAATATATGACCTCATTTCGCAAACTACACTCCCCTATGAATTCAAATATTGGTGCAGTGATCATATTAACCCCCGGAACTTTTTTTGGTTTTGCGTTTTCGTTTTTCGCTCCCCTCCATCCCAGAGCCAAAACTTTTTTATTTTTCAGTCAGTATGGCCATGTGAGAGCTTATTTTTTGCAGGACAAGATCCACCCGCGGCTATTAACCCATTAAATGCCGCTGTGAAACGGAAACTATTTAGACTTCTTTAAATTTTCTCACTCTGTTTCATTGCAGCCATTTGGTAAATTCAAAAAAGTTAATTTATTTTTCTCATTAATGTACACTCTGCACCCCATCTTAACTGAAAAAAAACAGAAATGTAGACATTTTTGCAAATTTATTAAAAAAGAAAAACTGAAATATCACATGGCCATAAGTATTCAGACCCTTTGCTCAGACACTCATATTTAAGACAAATGCTGTCCATTTCCTTGTGATCCTCCTTGAGATGGTTCTACTCCTTCATTGGTGTCCAGCTGTGTTTAATTAAAATGATAGGTCTTGATTTGTAAAGGCACACACCTGTCTATATAAGACCTCAAAGCTCTCGGTGGATGTCAGACCAAATGAGAATCATGAGGTCAAATGAACTGGCCAAAGAGCTCAGAGACAGAATTGTGGCAAGGCACAGATCTGGCCAAGGCTGCAAAAGAATTTTTGCAGTACTCAAGATTCCTAAGAGCACAGTGGCCTCCATAATCCTTTAATGGAAGAAGTTTAGGACCACCCGAAGTCTTCCTAGACCTGGCCATCCAGCCAAACTGAGCAATCGTGGGAGAAGAGCCTGGGTTAGAGAGGTAAAGAAGAACCCCAAGATCACTGTGGCTGAGCTTCACTGATGCAGTAGGGAGATGGGAGAAAGTTCCACAAAGTCAACTATGTCTGCAGCCCTCCACCAGTCGGGTCTTTATGGCAAAGTGGCCCGACGGAAGCGTCTCCTCAGTGCAAGACATATGAAGCCAGCATAGAGTTTGCGAAAAACACAAGAAGGACTCCCAGACTATGAGAAATAAGATTTCCTGGTCTGATGAGGCGAAGAGAACGTTTCGGTGAAAATTCTAAGCGGTATGTGTGCAGAAAACCATTTTGATACAGGAAAGATGTATATCTTTGTACCGTGTTAGCCAGTAGATAGAAAAATATTCAGGATTGAGAGTCCTCAGTAGTTGATACCTTTTAATGGCTAACTGAAAAGATGGTAATACATTGCAAGCTTTCGAGACTACTCAGGTCTCTTCATCAGGCTAGACTAATACAAAATCTGAAGTCACATATTTATGCACAATACAGCCTAGAAAAAATGCAATAGATAAGACAAGTGACGTGAAGCAGAACTATCAATATGGGAGAGGGAGAAACATAAATATAAACATTGGACCAGTTCATAGATAAGGAGTCTGGATGTTTTATGGTCCTCTGATTGGGGTCTGGTTCTGTGTTGCCCTGCAAGGTTTTAAAAGGAAATTCCTTAATTGATGTAAAAAGACATAAATCCATGCGACACATTCATTCCAGCACTGAGAGTGTCAAAGTTCGTCATAAATTTGTACTCCCAAACTCGTCTCTCTCTCTGAGATGTGAAGTTACCTTTCAATACCAGTAATTTCATATCCATGCTGCTGTGATCAGGGATACAGAAATGTTTTGCCACAGGTAGATCCATTCTTTTTTCTCTTATTGTGTGACGATGAGCATTCATCCTTGTTCTAAGCTTTTGCCCTGTCTCCCCCACATACAGACCCCCAGTTGGACATTTAGTACAAATAATTAAGTACACCACATTAGATGTAATGCAGGTGAAAGTACCTGGGATCTTGTAGTCCTGATGTGAGTTGGGGATCTTTATCTTGTCCGTGGTCATTATAGATGGACAGGTTTTACATTTTTTCTGGTTGCAAGGAAAGGTTCCTGCAGCTGTTGGAGAGGACAGGGAGCTTCTGACAATGATGCTTCTTAAATTTGGGGGCTGCCTAAAACACAGCAGTGGGGGGTCTGGAAAAATGGATTTTAATCGGGCATCTTTTTGTAGTAAAGGTTGTAATTTCCGTGCAGCTCCCCTTAGCACCTCCAGATTTGGGTTGTAGGTGACTACTAGAGGCACTCGGTTATTTTCTTCTTTAGCTTTGTAATGTAGCAGGTGATTCCTTGACAATCTGGTGGCTCTTGTAATTTGGTTTTCAATTGTTCTTGGATGGTAACCCTGATTCAAAAAGGTTTTTTTGAGGCGACCAAGGTGTTTGTCTCTATCCATGGGGTTGGAACATATACGATTGTATCTGATGGCTTGGCTATAGATAATAGAGTTCTTTATGTGTTTTGGATGGAAACTGTCCCATTTAAGGTATGTTGGATGGTCGATTGGCTTCTGATACAGGGATGTCTCTATTTCATTGTTTTTTAGCTTAATGATGGTGTCCAAAAAATTAATCTCGGTACTGGAGTAGTTGAGTGTTAAATTGATGGTGGGATGAAATTGATTAAACTGTTCGTGGAACGTCTTTAGCTGTTGCTCAGACTCCGTCCAGATGATTAAAATATCATCAATGAAGCGGTAGTAGGCCAGGGGCCTGATGGGGCATGAGGACAAAAAATCGCTTTCAAGCTTGGCCATGAAAAGATTTGCATACTGTGGAGCCATTTTACTTCCCATAGCTGTGCCAGTCTCCTGTAGATAGATCCTGTTGTCAAATTCAAAGTAATTGTGGGTGAGGATGAATTTTATAAGTTTCACCACGGCATCAGCATCAGTCCCTGTGTTTTCCATGAAGAATTTGCAGGCATGTAAACCATCTTGGTGTGGGATATTAGAGTACAAAGATTCCACATCCATGGTGGCCAGGATGGTTCCTTTTGGTAGAGGACCTATTGCTGCTAGTTTATTCAATAGGTCAGTTGTGTCCTGAATGTAGCTGGATGTATCCTTCACCAGTGGTTTAAGAATACCCTCTACCCATCCAGATACCTGCTCAGTGAGGGTGCCCACACATGAAATAATTGGTCTTCCTGGATTTCCAGATTTGTGGATTTTGGGAAGCATGTAGAATGTCCCTATTCTTGGAGTCTCTGGTATCAGGTCATCGCCAGCTCTTATGGACTGGTCAGGCAGACAAGAAACCAACTTGTTTAGTTCCTTGTAATAGTCCTGTGTAGGATCCGACTCCAATTTTCTATAGTAGCATGTGTCCATGAATGAATACGTCAGACTACATGAAGGAAGCAAACAGGCAACTTATGGACACATGCTACTATAGAAAATTGGAGTCGGATCCTACACAGGACTATTACAAGGAACTAAACAAGTTGGTTTCTTGTCTGCCTGACCAGTCCATAAGAGCTGGCGATGACCTGATACCAGAGACTCCAAGAATAGGGACATTCTACATGCTTCCCAAAATCCACAAATCTGGAAATCCAGGAAGACCAATTATTTCATGTGTGGGCACCCTCACTGAGCAGGTATCTGGATGGGTAGAGGGTATTCTTAAACCACTGGTGAAGGATACATCCAGCTACATTCAGGACACAACTGACCTATTGAATAAACTAGCAGCAATAGGTCCTCTACCAAAAGGAACCATCCTGGCCACCATGGATGTGGAATCTTTGTACTCTAATATCCCACACCAAGATGGTTTACATGCCTGCAAATTCTTCATGGAAAACACAGGGACTGATGCTGATGCCGTGGTGAAACTTATAAAATTCATCCTCACCCACAATTACTTTGAATTTGACAACAGGATCTATCTACAGGAGACTGGCACAGCTATGGGAAGTAAAATGGCTCCACAGTATGCAAATCTTTTCATGGCCAAGCTTGAAAGCGATTTTTTGTCCTCATGCCCCATCAGGCCCCTGGCCTACTACCGCTTCATTGATGATATTTTAATCATCTGGACGGAGTCTGAGCAACAGCTAAAGACGTTCCACGAACAGTTTAATCAATTTCATCCCACCATCAATTTAACACTCAACTACTCCAGTACCGAGATTAATTTTTTGGACACCATCATTAAGCTAAAAAACAATGAAATAGAGACATCCCTGTATCAGAAGCCAATCGACCATCCAACATACCTTAAATGGGACAGTTTCCATCCAAAACACATAAAGAACTCTATTATCTATAGCCAAGCCATCAGATACAATCGTATATGTTCCAACCCCATGGATAGAGACAAACACCTTGGTCGCCTCAAAAAAACCTTTTTGAATCAGGGTTACCATCCAAGAACAATTGAAAACCAAATTACAAGAGCCACCAGATTGTCAAGGAATCACCTGCTACATTACAAAGCTAAAGAAGAAAATAACCGAGTGCCTCTAGTAGTCACCTACAACCCAAATCTGGAGGTGCTAAGGGGAGCTGCACGGAAATTACAACCTTTACTACAAAAAGATGCCCGATTAAAATCCATTTTTCCAGACCCCCCACTGCTGTGTTTTAGGCAGCCCCCAAATTTAAGAAGCATCATTGTCAGAAGCTCCCTGTCCTCTCCAACAGCTGCAGGAACCTTTCCTTGCAACCAGAAAAAATGTAAAACCTGTCCATCTATAATGACCACGGACAAGATAAAGATCCCCAACTCACATCAGGACTACAAGATCCCAGGTACTTTCACCTGCATTACATCTAATGTGGTGTACTTAATTATTTGTACTAAATGTCCAACTGGGGGTCTGTATGTGGGGGAGACAGGGCAAAAGCTTAGAACAAGGATGAATGCTCATCGTCACACAATAAGAGAAAAAAGAATGGATCTACCTGTGGCAAAACATTTCTGTATCCCTGATCACAGCAGCATGGATATGAAATTACTGGTATTGAAAGGTAACTTCACATCTCAGAGAGAGAGACGAGTTTGGGAGTACAAATTTATGACGAACTTTGACACTCTCAGTGCTGGAATGAATGTGTCGCATGGATTTATGTCTTTTTACATCAATTAAGGAATTTCCTTTTAAAACCTTGCAGGGCAACACAGAACCAGACCCCAATCAGAGGACCATAAAACATCCAGACTCCTTATCTATGAACTGGTCCAATGTTTATATTTATGTTTCTCCCTCTCCCATATTGATAGTTCTGCTTCACGTCACTTGTCTTATCTATTGCATTTTTTCTAGGCTGTATTGTGCATAAATATGTGACTTCAGATTTTGTATTAGTCTAGCCTGATGAAGAGACCTGAGTAGTCTCGAAAGCTTGCAATGTATTACCATCTTTTCAGTTAGCCATTAAAAGGTATCAACTACTGAGGACTCTCAATCCTGAATATTTTGCAGAAAACCAGGCACTGTTCATCACCTGCCCAATACATGCCCAACAGTGAAACATGGTGGTGACAGCATCATGCTATGGGGGTGTTCTTCAGCTGCAGGGACAGGATGACTGGCTGCAATTGAAGGAAACATGAATGCAGCCAAGTACAGAGATATCCTGGATGAAAACCCCTTCCAGAGTGCTCTGGACCTCAGACTTGGCCGAAGGTTCAACATTTCAACACGACAATGACATGACCCTAAGCACACAGCTAAGATAAAGGAGTGGCTTCAGAACAACTCTGTGACCATTCTTGACTGGCCCAGCCAGAGCCCTGACCTAAATCCAATTGAGCATCTCTGGAGAGACCTGAAAATTGCTGTCCACCAACATTCACCATCCAACTTGACGGAACTGGAGAGGATCTGCAAGGAAGAATGTCAGAGGATCCCCAAATCCAGGTGTGAAAAACTTGTTGCATCATTCCCAAGAAGACTCATGGCTGTACTAGCTCAATAGGGTGCTTCTACTCAATACTGAGCAAAGGGCCTGAATACTTATGACCATGTAATATTTCAGTTTTTCTTTTTTAATAAATTTGCAAAAATTTCTACATTTCTGTTTTTTTTTCAGTCAAGATGGCGTGCAAGAGTGTACATGAAACAAAGAGTGAAAAATTTAAAGGGGTCTGAATACTTTCTGTACCCACTGTAAAAGTTCAAATCACCCCCCCACCTTTCACCCCATTCAAAATAAAACAATAAAAAAATCAAACATACACATATTTGGTATCGCCGTGTTCAGAATCACCCGATCTATCAGATAAAAAAGGATTAACCTGATCGCTAAACGGCATAGCGAGAAAAAAAGTCAAAATGCCAGAATTGTTTTTTTGGTTGCCGTGACATTGCATTACAATGCAATAACGGGCGATCAAAAGATCGTATCTGCAGCAAAATGATATCATTAAAAACGTCAGCTTGGCACACAAAAAATAAGCCCTCCCAACCCGAGATCATGAAAAATTAAGACGCTACAGGTATCAGAAAATGGCGCAATTTTTTATAACAAAGTTTGGAATTTTTTTTCAACACTTCGATAAAAAAGAACCTAGACATGTTTGGTGTCTATGAACTTGTAATGACTTGGAGAATCATAGTGGCAGGTCAGTTTAAGCATTTAGTGAACCAAGTAAAAAAGCAAACAAAAAACAAGTGTGAGATTGCACTTTTTTTGCAATTTCATCGCACTTGGAATTTTTTTCCCGTTTTTGAATACATGACATGATAAAACCAATGGTGTCGTTCAAAAGTACAACTTGTCCCTCAAAAAATAAGCCCTCATATAGCCATTTTGACCAAAAATTAAAAAGTTATGGTTCTGGGAAAGAAAGGAGTGAAGCATGAAAATGCAAGACCAAAAATACCACTGGTTGTTAAGGGGTTAATGAATTTAAAGAGAGTTTATTACTGTACTAGGTGATCTAAGAGTATGGCACACATGTTTTAAGCTCAGTTGGAGGTTTTTCCATACTTACAATTTGTGGCAAATTGATTAGATGTGAATCCAATTTTTGGGAAAAAGTGAACGATGAACCTGGTCATTTTGAATTTCAAAATATTTGCTCATCTCTAATAAATATGCCCCAGTATGTGATATTTACACATGGTCATAGTATAGCATGATATAATTATTGAAATATACAGAGAACACATACCTGATTCCCATTTATAGAATAGTTGTATTTGGTGGCATACACTTTACCCACAGAAACAGCCACAGCATAGGCCACTATACCTATTGAAAATGCTGAGCCAATCATTTCTGAAAACATTGCCACATCCGGTGTCATAGGAGGTATAAAACTGAAAAAACAAAATAATGATAAATATTCAATTCCGAGTATATCAAGTTTGTGACTAATATATACAGTATATATAAAATAACACATCCTAGATATCACTGAATGAACATTTAACTTTTTTCACAAAAAAATTACTTCAGGTCCAATTTTTTTTATTTTACAGAGGGTAACAGGAGAAATTGGACCAGAAAAGTCATTGTGCAATTTGTCCTGAGTACGCTGATACCCGATATGTGGGGGGAACCACTGTTTCGGCACACGGCAGAGCTCGGAAGGGAAGGAGCGCCGTTTGACTTTTTCAACACAAAATTATCTGGAATTGAGATCGGACGCCATGTCGCATTTGGAGAGCACCTGATGTGCCTAAACAGTGGAAACCAACCACAAGTGACCACATTTTGAAAACCAGACCCCCCAAGAAACTTATCTAGATGTGTGGTGAGAACTTGGAAACCCCAAGGGCTTCACAGAAGTTTATAACGTACAGCCGTAAAATAAAATAAATCAAATTTTTTCCACAAAAATGATCTTTTCACCCCCAATTTTTATTTTCCCAAGGAAAACAGGACCCCAAAAGTTATTGTGCAATTTGTCCTGAGTATGCTGATACTCCATATGTGGGGGTAAACCACTGTTTGGGTGCATGGCAGAGCTCAGAAGGGAATTAGCGCTATTTGAGTTTTTCAACGCAGAATTGGCTGGACGCCATGTCACGTTTGGAGAGCCCCTGATGTGCCTAAACAGTGGAAACCCCCCACAAATGACACCATTTTGGAAACTAGACCCCCCAAGGAACTTATCTAGATGTGTGGTGAGAACTTTGAACCCCCCAAGGGCTTCACAGAAGTTTATAACGTACAGCCGTAAAATTAAAAAAATCATATTTTTTCCAAAAAATAATCTTTTCACACCCAATTTTTATTTTTCCAAGGGAAACAGGACCCTAAAAGTTATTGTGCAATTTGTCCTGAGTACGCCGATACCCCATATCTGGGGGTAAACCACTGTTTGTGCACATGGCAGAGCTCAGAAGGAAAGGAGCGACGTTTGACTTTTTCAACGCAAAATTGGCTGGAATTGAGATCGGACGCTATGTCGCGTTTGGAGAGCCCCTGATGTGTCTGAACAGTGGAAACCCCCCACAAGTGACCCCATTTTTGAAACTTGACCCCCCTAAGGAACTTATCTAGATGTGTGGTGAGCACTTTGATCCCCCAAGTGCTTCACAAAAGTTTATATTTGAAAATAAAAAAAATCATATTTTTTCCACAAATATGATCTTTTAGTCCCCAATTTTTTTATTTTCCCAAGGGTAATAGGAGAAATTGGACCCCAAAAGTTGTTGTCCAATTTGTCCTGAGTACGCTGATACCCCATATGTGGAGAAAACTACTGTATGGGCACATGTTGGGGCTCGGAAGGGAAGTAGTGACGTTTTGGAATGCAGACTTTGATGGAATGATCTGCGGGTGTCATGTCGCATTTGGAGAGCCCCTGATGTGCCTAAACAGTGGAAAACCCCCACAAATGACCCCATTTTGGAAACTAGACCCCCAAGGAACTTATCTAGATATGTGGTGAGCACTTTGAACCCCCAAATGCTTCATAGAAGTTTATAACAGAGTCATAAAAATAAAAAAAATCATTTTTTTCCACAAAAATGATCTTTTTGCCCCCAATTTTTTATTTTCTTAAGGGTAAGAGGAGAAAATGGACCCCAAAAGTTGTTGTGCAATTTGTCCTGAGTAGGCTGACACCCCATGTGTGGGGGTAAACCACTGTTTGGGAACATAGCAGAGCTTAGAAGGGAAGGAGCACCATTTGGAGAATTGGCTGGAATTGAGATCAGATCCCATGTCGCGTTTGGAGAGCCCCTGATGTGCCTTAACAGTGGAAACCCCCCCAATTCTAACTCCAACCCTAACCCCAACACACCCCTAGCCCCAACCTTAATGGGAATATGGAAATAAATACATTTTTTTAATTTTATTATTTTTCCCTAACTAAGGGGGTGATAAAGGGGGGTTTGATTTACTATTTACAGCGGGTTTTTATGTTTGGCAGCTGTCACACGCTAAAAGACGCTTTTTATTGCAAAAAATAGTTTTTCAATTACCACATTTTGCGAGTTATAATTCTTCCATATTTTGACCCACAGAGTCATGTGAGGTCTTATTTTTTGCAGGACGAGTTGACGTTTTTATTGGTACCATTTTCGCGCACATGACATTTTTTGATCATTTATATTTTTTTATGTTTTGGCGCTTTTATATAATAAAAACAATTTTATATAAAAATAATTATTTTTGCATCGCTTTATTCTGCGAGCTATAACTTTTTTATTTTTGGCTGATGATGCTGTATCACAGCTCTTTTTTGCGGGACAAGATGACGTTTTCAGCGGTACCATGTTTATTTATATCTGTCTTTTTGATCGTGTGTTATTGCACTTTTTGTTCGGCAGTATGATGATAAAGCATTGTTTTTTGCCTTGTTTTTTTTCAAGGGATCTACTAAAGGAGTTAACTAGTGGGACAGTTTTATAGGACGGGTCATTACGGACACAGCGATACTAAATATGTGTACTTTTATTGTTTGTTTTTTTATTTACAAAAAACCACCATGGTTACTTACCGGTAGCCGGTTTTTCCGGAACCCATGACAGCACCACCTTAGAGAGGGATCCGCCCCGCCAGGACAGGAACCTACTGAGACATAAGGGGCGGCACCTCTCCCCCGCTTCAGTTGGGTTACAGAGCATTGAGAGGACTTCCCGGTTAGTTACATGTTTAATCCAACACCACAACACTCAAAACACCCTACTAATTGTGCACACCCATACAGTGAAAAAAGGGGGGGAATGTACGGGTGCTGTCATGGGTTCCGGAAAAACCGGCTACCGGTAAGTAACCATGGTGGTTTTCCCTTCACCCATGACAGCACCACCTGAGAGATTTTTGGAGACTTCGAAACACCTTAGGGAGGGACCACCGCTTGCAGCACCCTTCTACCAAAGGTTAAGTCAGCAGAGGAGGATAGATTTAATCTATAGTGCTTAAAGAAGGTTGAAGGTGAGGCCCAGGTAGCGGCCTTACAAATCTGTTCGATTGATACCTCTGCCTTTTCAGCCCAGGAGGTCGCCACGGCTCTGGTGGAATGAGCCTTGATGCCGTCAGGAATCGGGATACCACTAGCTGAATAGGCTACACTAATGGCTTCCCTAATCCATCTAGCAATAGTCCCTTTTGAAACCCCATAGCCTTTCCTGGCACCCTGAAAAGCTACGAATAGGGACTGTGACCTCCTCCACTGGCTAGTGGCAGATATATATTCTACGAGAGCCCTTTTAACATCCAGACTATGGAATTTTTCCTCCCCCAGATTTTTTGGATTTTCGCAAAAGGATGGAAGGACAATTTCCTGACCCCGATGGAAATCTGATACTACCTTGGGCAGATAACTGGGGTCTGTTCTTAAAACTACCCTATCCTGAAAGACTTGCGTGTAAGGAGGATTTACTGAGAGAGCCTGTAAGTCGCTTATCCTGCGGGCTGATGTGAGGGCTACTAACAGGATTGTTTTTAGGGTCAAGAACTTTAGGGGTAGCTGATGTAATGGCTCATACGGATCTTTTGTAAGGGCTTCTAACACCAGGTTTAAATCCCAGGGGGCTATTCTGGGTATTGGAATAGGCTTAGCTCTATGGCAGGATTTAATAAATCTGGCTATCCACCTATCTGATGCCAGTTTGCAATTGTAGAGCGCCCCTAGTGCCGACACCTGAACCTTAAGTGTGTTTACTGCTAACCCCATCTGCAACCCAGATTGTAAGAACTCTAGGATGGCCCTAATCGGGGGTTCTTTTCCTAACGGCTTACCCAAGAACTGTAGGAACTTATCCCATGTTCTGCCGTAGATGTTAGTAGTCACCGGTTTCCTGCTTTTTAGCAGAGTGGCCACCAGCCCAGCTAGTAGGTCCGGGATTTCTGGCAGAACCCATGGATCGGAGAGGGACATCTTCCGTAGCAGAGCAAACCAGGGCCTTTTTGGCCAGAATGGAGCTATTAGAATCACCCTGGCTTGATCGTTTCTGATTTTTCTTACCACAGTTGGGATCAGAGCTACTGGGGGGAACGCGTAAGCCAGTCTGAAGTTCCACTGGATGTGCAACGAGTCCACTGCCCATGGATTTTCCCTCGGGTTTAGAGAGCAGAACCTTTCTGTTTGCCTGTTGTGCTTGTTTGCAAAGAGGTCTATCACCGGTTCCCCCAAAGCTGAATTATCTTTTGAAAAATGGACCGGTTTAGCGCCCATTCTCCTTGCCTCAGGGTATTGCGACTCAGGAAATCTGCCTCTATGTTTTCTGCCCCTTTTATGTGTAGGGCTGTCACGGAGTGTAGGTGTTCCTCTGCACTGCTCAGAATGTCTGTTGCTGCTTCCATTAAGGAGTGTGATTTTGTCCCACCTTGGTGGTTGATGTATGCCACTGCTACCTTGTTGTCTGACATAATGCGTACGTCTCGACCCTGGAGTAGCGGAATGAAGTGGCTTAGGGCCTTGCCCACTGCCCACAGTTCTCTCAGGTTGGAGGATGCCTTCCTTTCTTGAGGTGTCCAGGAACCCTGACCTATGAGGCCCCTTAGGTGTGCCCCCCACCCCGAGGAGCTTGCATCTGTTAAAATTATATCTGTCTCCTGTCTGTCCCATGGTATTCCTAAGGTCAGATTTGTCCCGTTCAACCACCAGTTGAGAGAGTCTCTGGTTTTTGAGGAAAGCTCCAGCTTCCCTTCCAAACGCCCTCTTAGCGATCTTTGTGCTCTTAGTATCTCCCCCTGGAGTTGCCGGGTGTGAAACTGAGCCCACCTGACCGCCGGAATACAGGATGTTAGGGTACCTAGTAGGGACATTGCTTTTCTTAATGTCATACATGGTTGGTTTCGGCCCGCCAAGGCCAGATTTTGTACCTTCTCTACCTTGGACTCTGGGAGCAGACACTCTTGCCTTTCTGAGTCCAGTATAAATCCTAGGAAGGTCTGTTTCTTTAGGGGTTGTAGTTTTGATTTTTTGAAATTGACTATCCACCCTAACTCTTGCAAGGTGTTGATCACCTGAGTCAGCTGTGCTGTACAGTGGTCCTCTGAACTGCCCACTATAAGAAAATCGTCCAGGTATGGTATTATGACCGTATCGTGAATCCGGAGAAAGGCTGTCACTTCCGCTATGACCTTGGTGAAGACCCTCGGGGCTATGGATATGCCAAACGGAAGAGCCCTGAACTGAAAGTGCCTTAGTGTGCCCTGAATATAAAGCGCTACCCTCAGGTATTTCTGGTAATCTGGATGGATAGGGATGTGATAATACGCATCCTTTAAATCGACTACGGCCATGAAGCAATCTTGATGTAGCAGCTTCACTGCCGTAGTCACTGATTCCATCTTGAAGGTCGGGTTCCTTATCCAAAGATTGAGGCGTTTGAGATTTATGATTGTCCTGAACGACTGATCCGGTTTTTTTATTAGAAAAAGGGGTGAATAAAACCCCTTTCCTTCCTGTAAGCGTGGCACCTCGGACAGTACCCGCTTGTCTATCAGGCTCAGGATTTCTGTTTCTAAGGCCAGTTGTTCTTCGGTCATCTTCCTGATAGGTGTGATGACGACCACGGGTTTTGGCTGACGAATAAAGGGGATTTTCAGGCCTTCTTTTAGGATGCTCAGAATCCAGGTATTGGAGGAGATCTTTTCCCAGGCCTGGAAAAAGAGTGCCAATCTCCCTCCTACTGGAATACCGGCGTCATTGTGGTGACTTTTTTGAGGTGGAGGTGCCTCCACCAAACATAAACCCTGATTCATTCTTTCTTTTATCCTCCCATCTTCTGTCAGCGGGAGGACGCCCTCTATTGAATCTCCCCCTCCGAAAGGGCTGTCTCCTCTGATCCATAGGGAATCTGGGGAAGCCTTTTTTCTTATCGCCTGCTTTCTCCAGAATATCGTCCAAGTTCTTGCCGAACAGGAATCGACCATCGCAGGGGAGAGAGCACAATTTGGCAATGGACTGAAGGTCACCCGGACAGCCCTTAAGCCATAACGCGCGTCTAGCAGCATTTGATAGTGACGCTGCTCTGGCTGTCAATCGCATAGAGTCCGCCGAGGTATCTGCCAAAAAAGCCGCTGCCCCGTGCAAGAGATACATGTCTGATAAGATCTTCTCTCTTGGGACCCTTGACGCCAGCTTCTCTTCTAACTGCTGCAGCCAGATCATGAGGGAGCGTGCCGTGCAGGTGCCCGCTATCGCCGGCTTTAGACCTCCTGCTGTCGCTTCCCATGCGTGCCTCAAATATGAGTCCGCTTTTTTGTCCAGCGGGTCTCTAAGAACCCCTGCATCTTCCAAGGGCAGGGCCGACCTTTTGGAAGATCTGGACACCGCTGCATCTATTTTTGGGACTTTGTCCCATACCTCCGTATCCTTGTATTCAAAGGGGTATCGTCTCTTAGAGGCGGATGGAAGGGCCCCCGATTTTTCAGGCTTTTTCCACTCCTTCTCAATAAGCGCCTGGATTTTCGCGTTTACTGGAAAGGTTCGTTTTTTCCTCTCCTGAAGCCCCCCAAACATGACGTCCTCTAGGGTTTTAGCCGCCCTTTCTTCCTGTAGGCCCATTGTGGTTCTAATGGCCTTTAGGAGGGCATCTGTATCTTCTACAGGGAAACATGGCTTACCCCCTGTGTCACTATCTGAGGAGTCTGAGGAGGATGATTTTTCCGCCTGAGATGATACTGACGCGGAATCTGAGGGGGAACTAGGGAAATCCTTCCTGCTTTTTTTCCCTTTTTTCAATAAGGACTTAATTGAGCCTTCCATTTCTGACCTGAGGGCAGATATTAGATTGGCTGCGAAACTAGGCGCTTCCTCCGCCATAGTCCGCTGAATGCACGAAGCACAGAGATCTTTTTGCCAGTCTCTTGCTAGGGGAGATTTACATATAGCACAACCCCTATTCTTCTTCTTGCTTCCCGCTTTTCTGGGCCTTTCCTACAGGGTGAAGCATACAATAGAAAACCCCTATTAATATACTGTTAACATTCACGAAGATCACTCACCACCCGTAATCAAGGGTACCGGACTTGGAGGCTGCATCGGAGCACCTGACCCGCGCTCTTTGGACCTTGAGGAGTGCCCCGACCTGCGGCTGGGGCGACTGCTGCTTGAATGGCTTCCATGCTTCCTGCCAGAGGGCTGTGAGGGAGGCAGGGACGCTGAACGTTCCTGCTCGGACTCCATTTTGCACCGCCGATCTACAGCTGTCTTCCTCCTTTTAAATTGCATGCCTCCGCCTGGTGAGCATCTTCCTCCCCTCCCCCCTGCGACCGCCGGCTCAGCGCTTCAGAAGCCGGCCGGCGTCGCACCCAGCGCCATTACACCATCGCCTTCTGCTGATGTCAGCCGGCGCACCCAGCATTCCAAGCGCCGCTGACGTCAGCGGCCGGAAGACGCCAGCGTCTCTCCCCTACCACGGGGATCGAGATGCGGCGTGCGCGAGGGGAGGGCGGCGCGGTGGGGGCTTCCCGGAGCCACCGGAATCCCATCCACGCCCGCACGAACCCGGAGCCCCAGGGACCCCGGGGACTGCGCTTCCAGGACCCGACGGCCGGCGCTACAGGTAAGCTACCTGTTCTTCCCGCGCCGGGACGGGCCTGGGTCTTATCTTTTTCTTCGCCCATGACAGGCACCGCCACAGTGGGATTCCTTCCAGGACAGGAACCCAACTGAAGCGGGGGAGAGGTGCCGCCCCTTATGTCTCAGTAGGTTCCTGTCCTGGCGGGGCGGATCCCTCTCTCAGGTGGTGCTGTCATGGGTGAAGGGAAAAATGAATTTATTAGGGGATTTTTTTTTCACTTTATTTAGTAATTTTTTTTTAACTTTTTTCCATTGTCCAAGGGGGGGACATTACTATGTAAAGTCAGATCGCTGATCTGACACTTTGTAGAGCACTGTCAGATCAGCGATCTGACAGGCACTGCAGGCGGCTTCTCAGCGCCTGCTCTCAGGACCCGGAAGGCCCCCGCAGCTATCTTGAATCTGGCCCTCGGAACAATGCGAGCACATCGAGGTGTTCTGAGGGTCTCGGAAGCATGCAGGGAGCCCCCTCCCTGCGTTATTCTTCCCTATGTCCCCGGTACACTGTGATCATGTTTGATCGCAGTGTGCCAGGGTTTATTGTGCCGGGAGCCGTCTGTGACATAGTGCTGGGTGTCAGCTGTGATGATCAGCTGACACCCGGCTGCGATCAGCTGCGCTCCCCCCCGTGAGCGCAACTGATCGCTATGACGTACTATCCTGTCCATGGGCATTAAGGCCCAGGGGACATGGACGGGATAGTATGTCATATGTCAGGAAGGGGTTAAAGCATCAGTCAAATCCTGGACTGTCGGTGGTGCAACGTGGCATTGGTGGATGGAATGAGACATATGATGTTCCAGATTGGATTCAGGTCTGATGAACGGGCAAGGACAGTCCATAGCATCAATGTCTTCATCCATGCAGGAACTGCTGACACACTTCGGCCACATGAAGCCTAGCATTGTCATACATCAGAAGAAACCCAGGGCACAGTGCACCTGCATATGGTCTCACAATGGGTCTGAGGATCTCATCCCCATATGTAATAGCAGTCAAGGTACCTCTGGCTAGCACATGCAGTGCTCTGCGGCCCTCCAAGGAAATGCCTCACCACATCATTACTGACCCACTGCCAAATCAGTCATACTGGAGGAGGTTGCAGGCAGCAGAACGTTCTCCACGGCATCTCCAGACTCTCTCACATCTGTCACATGTGCTCAGAGTGAACCCACTGTCATCCATGAAGAGCACAGGATGTCAATGCCGAATCTGCCAATATTGGTGTTCTCTGGCAAATGCTAATCACCCTGCACAGTATTGGGCTGTAAGGGCAACACCCACTTTTGGATGTCAGGCCCTTATACCATCATCATGGAGTCTGTTTCTGACAGTTTGAGGAGACAAATGGATGTTGGTAGCCCGATGGAAGTAATTTTGCAGGGCTCTGGCACTGCTCCTCCTGTTCCTCCTTACACAAATGAGGAGGTAGCAGTCCTGCTGCTAGGTTGTTGCCCACCTACAGCTCTCACCACATCCCCTGGTGTACTGGCCTGTCTCCTGGTATCTGCTCCTTGCTCTGGACACTGTGCTGACAGACACAGCTAACCTTGCCACAGATCGCATTGATGTGCCATCCTGGATGATCTGCACTACCTGAGCAACTTCTGTGGGTTGTTGACACTGCCTCATGCTGTTGTACCTCTAGGGGTGAGCAATGACAAAATACAAAAGTGACCAAGACAACAGCCAAAAAGGATGAGAACAGAAAAATGGTCTGTGGTCACCAACTGCAGAACCACTCTTTTATAGGGGTTGTCTTGGTAATTGCCTATCATTTCTACCTGTTGCCTGTCCCATTTTCACAACAGCAGGAGAAATTGATTAACAATCGATCTTGCTTCATAACTGGACAGGTTTATTTCACAGAAGTGTGATTGAGTTGGAATTACAAAAGTGTTCCCTTTATTTTTTTGAGCAGTGTACACATATACACAAGTGTTTGTGTGATGAACTCCCTATGTACCCAACCTAATTTGGCCTTAATGTCCACATATTTTTAATGTTTTTCCATTGTTACATTCTGAGATCTATAACTTTTCCATTTTTCGTACACATAGCTGTATGATGGCTTACTTTTTGCAGGAAGAGTTGTATTTTTCAGTGAAACCATTTTAGCATACACACAACCTTTATTTACTTTTTATGGAAAGAAAAAGAAAAAAAAACACCAATTCTGATTTTTTTTACATTTTGTATTTTACTCTTTACATTTGCTGCACTAACAATGTATTTACTATATTCTGTGTGTGAGCACGATTATGGCAATACCAAAATTTATGTTACTCATGTTTTATTACTTTAATACAATAAATAAAAAAAATAATTTGTGTGGGTTTAATATTTTCATGACTAGTGATGAGCAAGCACTCGAATCAAGCAGTTCGGACGCTTGGATGGGTAAGACTCGATTAATGACTATAATGGAAGTCAGTGGGAAACTCGAGTATTTTTCTGGAAGACCCTGACACTCACGGTCCGGCTGTGCTCCACAAGACCCAAATGAGAGCGGTGATGACATCAATAATGTTACTGACATCACCATTGTGGCTGGGACAGACAGAGTAGAGTCTGACCAGAAGTAACCTATGAAGCTTTGTTCTTAGAACTAAGCTCCATAGGTTGTACTACAGAATCGGTAGACGTAGTGGGAATGCTATGGACTATGTTGAAGCCATGGGGTTAATAAATTGGTGAACGAGGGACTGTTTCTTGGCTTTATTTATTTAATTCTGTCTTTATGTCTTTCATGTTGTCATTTGTGGATTATGTCAGAATCCTTAGACTACTTCGGACCAGCAATGCTTTTTTATTAATACAATGGTGAACCAGGGTGTCGGGGAGGTTTTTTTTTTTTTTTTTAAATAAAATATTTTTGTGTGTTCCTTTCCTTACAATTCCTTGGTTAGTAATGGGATTGTTTGTATGTTGTTTTTTGCATGGTCCAAGCGGGATACATAAAGATATATCTTTATAACAGTGGTCCTTCAGAGCCACGGTCAGCTTAGAGAGAGAGTCGCGAGCTACATTCAGCACTGAGAGAGGGTCGCGAGCCACATCCAGCTCCCACCACCCCAAAGTACTGTCAACCAAAGCCCCCATTACAGGTATAATGATAACCAAAGCTTTTCCACATAAATCACTCCAAAGAAGTACACTGAGATCCAGGGGTTCCCACAATACCCCCATTCAGTATTCTCCCATCAAGGACTCCCAACACAGTCGCATCCAGCTTCAAGAACCTCCTCTAGCAGGTAGTATCATCCTCCAGCATACCATACCTAAATCATCTCTAAACCCCAAGACAGTAAAGGTGCATCCAGATCTGCTCTTCTGTGCAGGGTTACTCACAAAATTCACCATTTTGAGATGTTCTCTTCATACCTGTTTGCTAGACCTGGAGCTAATGCACCAAGCTGGCAGACAGTCGCAAGCCACAATTCATGGGACCGTGAGCCACATGTGGCTCCCGAGCTTCAGGTTGGGGACACCTGCTTTATAGTATGGGTCAATACATTTACAATGATGCCCAATTTATAAAATTCTTTCTATGTTTTACTATTTTTACCCAAAAAAGATCTCTGTTTTATTTTTTTCATCATATTTAGAGAGCCATAATTTTTCGTTTTTGAGAGTTCTTAAAGGGCATGTTTTTTTTGTGTAAAAAGTTGTCATTTTTATTGGCTCTATTTGAGGTGCATATGTTTTTGTGATCATTTTTATTTAATTTTAATTTTATTTTTATTTAATTTTTGAGCAAAAATAGCAATTCTTTTGTAGCTTTTCATATACTTTTTTTGTGACTGTATATGATATAATTTTTTATAGGCATTTGTGTCTTATTAGAATAAATAACTTTTCAATCTGCAAAATTGTATTTTTGTTCTTTTTCAACCATTGAAAACATGTTTTTTTTATTTTTACAATATTTATTAGTCTCACAAAGGGACTTGAACATACAATCTTTTGAATGCATTGGTAATACTCTATACTATGTAGTGCAGAGCATTTTCCAGCCTGTTAATGTTAGACTGACAGGCTGCTTAATAAACCATGCCTCCGGCTTTGGTCTATGGCAGACCCAAAGGCCGTTGTTAAGCCTATGATTTCCATAGCATCCACCGACACCCTGTTAACACTCCGCAGGGTGTCAATAGAGTGACAAGAGGGAACTATCTTTTTCTCACACTATGCTTTCAGCCGATTGATTTATCACAGTCCGTTAGGACACGAAAAGGCAATGCAGTAATGGGAACTGGTTAATGTCTGAATGGCTAATGATTCATATATGTCATATAACACTTAGACCCGATTCATTAAAGCTTTTACGCCAGAAAACTCATGTTAAAAAAACTTTGAACAGTTGCAAAATCTTTGCGCAATGTGAACCTGCACAAAAATGTTGAGACTTTTGCCATTTTCACCCCATTTTCGCTTAGCTCTGACAAAGTGGGTGGGACACGGCGATCTCCGCTCATTAAATTCATGATGAGCGCTGGCATAACTTGTGCCATAGATCTTACTCCAGTCCCTCGCACTTTATCTCGCTCCCTCATCATGATCGGTATGAAAAACAACGAGTATTTGTTGAGTTTTTTATGTTGGCAGATTTTCTGTCGCATTTCTGCACATATTAGGTAAATCAGGTTTGTTAGTTTTTTACATTGAGTTTATCAATACTTTTTTTACTTGCGTTTTTGACGCTGCGCTTTTTGTCTATCATTGGTACGTCATGTTTTTGATGTTTTCTGGTATTTGGCTTTGATAAAAAGTTATTGATACAGCCATGTATGGATTAGATAGTGTAAACGCAGTAAAAACAAAAAGGCATTTTTAACCTGGGATTTTTTGCATCTAATGCAAGTCTATGGGAAAAAATCTTCACATAAAACTCAGTGTTCCTGAAAATTATGTTGCGGATTTCAAACACGCAGAGCAGGTCAGTGTGCACAGCTTAGCGGGAATCTGTCACCTATTTTTTGGTATATAAGATGTGGCCACCACCATCAGGGGCTTATCTACAGCATTCTGTACTGCAGTAGATAAGCCCCGGATGTAACCTGAAAGAGAAGAAAAACGAGTTATATTATACTCACCTAGGAGCGGTCCGGGTTTGGTCCAATGGGTGTCACGGTCCGGTCCGACACCTCCCATCTTCTAGCGATAACGTCCTCTTCTTTGCTTCCCGTTGCAGCTCCGGCGCAATGCTCTGCTCGGTTGAGGGCAGAGCAGAGTACTGCAATGCGCAGGCGCCCCCCACCAGCATTCAGTATTCAGTCATAGGGGCGGAGGCACCGCCGGTTCAGTCATGCCCTGATTATACAGAGCGGCCGCTGTAGCCACGGCCCCGGCCCTGACTTGCACAGGCTCTACATTGTGGTCGGCTGTCAGTCAGGGCTGGGGGCACAGTTACAGCGGCCGCTCTGTCTAGTCAGGGCATGACTGAACCAGAGCCGCCCCCACCCCTAGACTGAATAGCAAATACTGGCAGGGAGAATAAGATCATTTTCTCCCCACTGCAGTCGGCTGCGTGCAGGTGCCAGGCAGCAAAATAACTTGCAGATTAACCGCATATCTTAAAATTAGCTGCATTATTTCTGGTGACAGATTCCTTTTAATTATTACAGTATAACTGCAGCAACACACATTTACTCAGTGAACTTAGTATCGTATATATGAAATCAAAGAAAATATCTCACATATTCGCATAGCAATACATAGTGCATCCGAGTAGGCAGGTAAATTCATTTCTAAAGTACTGAAACTTTTTGTACGCTGATAAACACTTACCCGCTCGGAATCTTTTTTACAATTCCTGCATTATATTTCTGTTCTAGATTGACTCCATATGAAATCCCTGTAGCCACAATTGTCTATAATTAAAAGTGTAATGAATCATTTAGCAAAGAACCATATAAATGTATTATGTATATGTCAAAATAGATTACACATACCACCATGATTTCTATGGGAATGGGTACTTTGAGGATGTGCTTATATCGATCGTTCACTTCTTTCACCACAATGCACACAATCAAAGTCAAAAGTCCAGCAATCAGATCAGCAATATTGGTTTTTGCAATATTTGCAAAGATATCAATAATTGTCTGCAGAAATAAAAATGAATAAATATCAGTAATTCAGCATTTTCCAGTGACATCATACCATCATAACATAGCCTACTTCTGTAACCCATACAAATCTCCTGTGGTTCTTGGCTACTATTTCCAGGTGGAAAATGAGTGTAGATGTGGCCATGCATGCTTGTGGTTCTCCCCTTTGACTTTCATAGGACTATCGGAATCAGGCAACCACGCTTCCTTGGATAATCTCTATAGAATTGAATGGAGTAATCCACTGAGACAGCCACCTCATCATTCTTTCTACATCTAGATGTAAGGATCAAGGCCCAATTTGAGAAAGGTGGACCCACATTTATAAGGCATATCCCTTGGATATGTCATCAAAATTCCTAACTCACAAAACGTCTTTGAGTTACACACATGCACTTTTACATTGAAATGCAGGTATGTGACCTGACATTTCACACAAGTCAGCACTTGAAATGATGATAAACTTACATATATTATAGAGAGCACGCCATTGTAGTTTTTCGTGGGGACATTGAGAACGGTTTTGACTTGGGAGACGAACACTTGGAAAGCAGCAGCTGTGGTGAACCCACCGACCAAAGGATCTGCCAGGTATCTGACAATGAACCCAATCTGAAATACCCCTAGTAAAAGCTAAAAAGGAAAAACACACAAATACATAGATTATTGGAAGAATGTCCAGTGTTATACGTAGAAATGCCATAGAGAACAATGTAGTAGTAGTAAATGGGGGATTTTTAAGGGCAAGAGAAGAGAACAGAACACTCCAATTATTCGGTATGTTTTCAGTTTCTAAACTTTCTTTGCATGCGCATAAATCTATGTTAATTACCATGGACTTACAGATTCTTCTATATGCACTATAAACATAAAGCACTATATCATGCACTATGTATTACAACAAGAACTATTATAAGCTTAAGGAAAAATTGCAGGGTTCAGCATGTAGATTCTATGCAGGTTAGTTTGAGATCAGAATCAAATATTTTGAAAATGTTTTTACCTGAATGATTCCAATTAAGAAAGACAGAGTTCCAGAAACAATAACTCTAGCCGCGTCCCTGGCCACTGTGTCTACCACGGTCTTGTTCAGTCCAGTGCTGTTACTGATAATGTTGAAATTCTCATCCGGTGCCATACTCAACACAACAGACCCCACCATCAAACTGACCACTGGAAATGGTCCTGTTGAACACAAAGTTAACTGATTTTATTATATATACTCCAATGGCAGACAGCCATGAAATGTAATTCTGTGCAGGTCCAACGTTTTCTACGCTCCTCCATTTAGATCACACAATATACACTACAAAGCAAGGATGAAACTGTTAAATGTAAGAGATGCTACTGCACAACGGCCCTTCGTGAAGCAGCATCCCTCACTGCCTAATGGGGAAATCAAATATGCTGCTCAACCCCTTTAAGGATTTGGAAGCACAATGGAGTAAAATTGTGAATGACTGGTATATTCTGTATATGTTATATACAATACTGCTTAGTAGTGGCTATTTGTCTTATTCTAAAATGTAGTGATATGATAACTTACCAACAGAGATGTGCTTTGATGTTCCGAGGATGAAATATGTCAAAATTGGAAAAAATGAAGAATAGAGACCATATCCCACAGGGACCGCAGCAAGTAATGCAAAAGCCAGACCTGTCCCAAATAAGTAATAGGCAGACCATGGTTATAATACCACAAATTATAAAATAGTTATGGTAGAAGAAAATGTGTACAAGCTGCAAGATATATCTACATTTTTCTCATTTCTTTCTATTTGATGTGATTATCTATTTGTTAATAAAGCAATGTCAAGCATCTACCTAAAAAAAACTTAAAAACTTCCTTAACAACAGACAGGTTTTCTATTCAATGAATGTGTATGCATCTGCACATGTATGCATCAGAACCCCTTGACAAAGGCTATCACAGAAACGTGCGTATGGGTGGGCGCCACTCAACTTAGAGTCTCCCGATTTTTCCATTGCAGTAAGTACAGCTCACACTAACTTTTGATTGTCCAGCTACATTAATGTTGTACATGGTGCATTTCAGCATTCTCTATATTGGTCATATGCCGTAATCACATACATTTTATATTATATATGATTTTGTATAAGTATTTGCATTACACCTGACTCCCTTTTTGACATATTGTTTTCTATAAATCTTGGACCCCTCCATCACTGTATATTCCCTTGTTACCTGACTTTCGAATAAGGTATATACATTTTTACAGTCTGAGTTTATTCTGGGTTTCTACTGTCGGTTCCTTGCTCTTTTCTTCAGTCATTTATTAATGACTGTCCTGTTTTGATCTATCATTATCTCACATAGTCTGTAGTGTAACATGACTTTACATATCTAATACTTACCTATTATATTACCACTCCCCTATGTATATGTCACACTCCTATGTCATTTTCCTTCTTTTCTAATCTGCACATAATATAGTGTGAGTGTAGTAATATACTCATCTATTACTGCTCTCTCTGATGTCTAGCACTGGTCTTCTCTTCTCAGTGATGTCACCATTAACTAGCCGGGTCACTCTATGCTCAATGCATGAGCCAGAAGTCTCGGAAACAATATAACTTTATAGAGCCTTGTTCTGACTGTCCATGGGCTTACATTGTAAAAGTCACTTCCCAGTCACACATAGAGCATAGAATAACCCAGAGAGTCTGGAAAGTGGTGACATCACTGAGAGAAGAAGATCGATGCTGGAAACTTTAGAACAGAGTGGTAGGTGAGTTTATTACCACACTCACACTACATTACATGCATATACACACATTTAATTAATAAAAAACGTAATGGGAGGGCTTCTTTAGGTTCAATGCTTCAAGTAGTAATGCCAAGTAATTCCTCATTAATAATACAGTGCAACGCTGTAGCCTGATTATTTCCCATTGCTGGACCACATCTCTAGCACCAGCTGATGTAGTAGCTCATGCCTTGGGCATGTATTGGTGGTGTGGCCTTAATGTGGAACCATCAATGAATATTTATCTGTTTGTCTTTAATATCAGTATAATAAAGTATCTCTTGCAAACACTGCCTTTACTCAGAATATTACAAATGTTTAAATCTTGAGAAATCTAGACATACCTTGCAATGTACCAACAAGCCCTGTGCTGACTCCAGAAATAAGGTCGCTCACAAACCATTCTTTCCATCTGTACGCTGGAAGCCAGTCCAGGACTGGGAGGAATGTCTTTACAGTCTGGAGAGCTTTTTTGGATGTACAGCTTTTAAAAGGAAAAAAAGAACGGACTTAAAGGAGTGGTCTGAAACTAACATTAATTTTGACCCTAAATGGCAATCTGTTTATTGTTATAATCTAATCTCTTTTCTAATGAAATTGAATTAAAAAGTCTTAACGTTCCCTCATTAGGCTATCTAAGGGTACCGTTACACTTAGCGATGCACCAGCGATCCCGACAACGATATGACTCGGCCAGGATTGCTGGTGCATCGCTAAGTGGTCGCTAGTGAGCTGCCAAACAGGCAGATCTCACGAGCGACATAGCAGCGGTTGGCGGTCGCTACTTACCTGTCAGACGAGGCGATGAAGACGTCCTTCGCCTGCGTCCACGCGTCGCTCGTCTCCACAGCAGGAAGCCCAGCAGGAAGCAGACGACGAGAAACGGCCCAGGACGTTCTTGCGCGATCAGCGATAACCAGCGGGGGAGCCGGCCGGAGGTAAGTATCATACATAGCGATATCGCTAGCAATATCGCTGCTGCGTCACAAAATCAGTGATGTTATAGCGATATTGCTAGCGATATTGCTTAGTGTAACGGGCCCTTAACTACATTATGTTATTTTTTTACCTTCTTGTTTGATGACACCTTGTTTAACAATCCCCAATGCATGCTGGGATAGATAAACAAGGCATCATCAGGGGGCAGAAGTCACAGTCACTGCCACAGCCTCTATCCTCACACTAAAACAAAGCATCATCAGTGATGTCTGTTCAGGGGCTGGGCTAGTCCCTGCTCCACTGAGCATATGTCGGTTGCCAATTCTGACGTATTCTCACTACGATCTTGTCACTGCACTATTCTTTCTAATGTACAGTGATAGTGAGCTCGCTCGCTGACTCTGCTAAGAAATGACAAGCCGGGAAGAGAGCATATTGTCAGTGCATTGTAAGGAGATTGCACAGCATGAGGAGCCCCACACGTGATGTAGCAGGGACTAGCCCAGCCCTTGAAATGGACATTACTGATTACGCTTCGTTTTTGGGTGGGAGCAGGTGCTGCAGCAGTGACCACAGCCTTTGCCCCCTGGTGACGCTTCATGTGAGTATCCCAGCATGCACTCGTTGCTGTGAAACAAAGCGTTATTACACAGTAAATACGTAAAAAAATAAAGCAGTTTAGTAGCATAGAGAGGGAAAGATAGGGACTTTTTAAAGTACATTAGAAAATAGATTTATTGCATTAAATAAACAGACATTTAGGATTAAAATAATTTAGTTTCGAACCACCCCTTTAATATAGTTTCAAAATGACTTCTCTATGCAGAATGGTAAAAATGACCTAATGTCAGAAATAGACTTTAATTAAAATGTGCCTCAATCTTTGAATATAATTTTTTAAATTTTGTGCTGGTTAATTTTAACCCCTTAGCGACAGAGCCAGTTTGCAGCTTAATGACCAGGCCAATTTTTACAATTCTGACCACTGTCCCTTTATGAGGTTATAACTCTGGAACGCTTTAATGGATCCTGCTGATTCTGAGAATGTTTTTTCGTGACATATTGTACTTCATGTTAGTGGTAAAATTTCTTCGATAAGTCTTGTGTTTATTTATGAAAAAAACAGAAATATGGCAAAAAATTTTAAAATTTTGCAATTTTAAAATTTTAAATTTTTATGCCCTTAAATCAGAGAGATGTGTCACATAAATTTCTTAATAAATAACATTTCCCACATGTCTACTTTACATCAGCACAATTTTGGAAGCAAAAATTTTTTTTTGTTAGGAAGTTATAAGGGTTAAAAGTTGACCAGCGATTTCTCATTTTTACAACAAAATTTACAAAGCCATTTTTTTTAGGGACCACATCATATTTAAAGTCATTTTGAGGGGTGTACATGACAGAAAATACCCAAAAGTGGCACCATTCTAAAAACTAGACCCCTCAAGGTGCTCAAAACCACAATAAGAAGTTTATTAACCCTTTAAGTGCTTCACAGGAACGAAAGCAATGTGGATGGAAAAAATTAACATTTAACTTTTAAAATTACTTCAGAACCAATTTTTTTTATTTTCACAAGTGTTAAAAGAGAAAATCAACCTCAAAATTTGTTGTACAATTTCTCCTGAATACGCCGATACCCCATATGTGGGGGTAAACCCCTTTTTCAGCACACGGCAGAGCTCGCAAGGGATGGAGCACCGTTTGACTTTGTCAACGCAGAATTGGCTGGAATTAAGATCGGATGCCATGTTGCGTTCGGAGAGCCCTTAATGTGCCTAAACAGTGGAAAACTCCAACAAGTGACCCCATTTTGGAAACTAGACCCATTAAGGAACTTATCTAGATGTGTGGTGAGCACTTTGAACCTTCAAGTGCTTCACAGAAGTTTATAACGTAGAGCCGTGAAAATAAGAAATCCATTTTTTTTTCCACAAAAATGATCTTTTCGCCCCCAAATTTTTATTTTTACAAGGGTAACAGGAGAAATCATACCCCCACAGTTATTATGCGATTTGTCCTGAGTACGCTGATACCCCATATGTGGGGAGGAACCACTGTTTGGGTGCATGGGAGAGCTTGGAAGGGAAGGAGTGCCATTTTGGAATGCAGACTTTGATGGAATGGTCTGCGGGCATCATGTTGCATTTGCAGAGCCCCTGATGGGCCTAAACAGTGGAAACCCCCAACAAGTGACTCCATTTTGGAAACTAGACCCATGAAGGAACTTATCTAGATGTGTGGTGAGCACTTTGAACCTTCAAGTGCTTCACAGAAGTTTAGAACGTAGAGCCGTGAAAATAAATCCATTTTTTTTCCACAAAAATGATCTCTTCACCCCCAAATTTTTATTTTTACAAGGGTAACAGGAGAAATCATACCCCCACAGTTGTTATGCGATTTGTCCTGAGTACACTGATACCCCATATGTGGGGGGGAACCACTGTTTGGGCGCATGGGAGAGCTCGGAAGGGAAGGAGTGCCATTTTGGAATGCAGACTTTGATGGAATGGTCTGCGGGCATCATGTTGCGTTTGCAGAGCCCCTGATGGGCCTAAACAGTGGAAACCCCCCACAAGTGACCCCATTTTGGAAATTAGACCCCCTAAGGAACTTATCTAGATGTGTGGTGAGCACTTTGAACCCCCAAGCGCGTCACAGAAGTTTATAAACGCAGAGCCGTGAAAATAAAAAGTCTTTTTTATTTCCACAAAAGTGATTTTTTTAGACCCCAATTTTTAGACCCCCAAAGTTGGTAAATAGTGGAAACCCCTCAATTCTTGCTCCAACCCTAACCCCAACACACCCCTAATCCTAATTCTAACCCTAATCCTAGTTCGCCCTAACCCTAGCCCAACCCTAGCCCCTAACCCTAGCCCAACCCTAACCCTTAACCCTAGCCCAACCCTAGCTCTAACCCTAGCCTAGCCCTAACCCTAGCCTAACCCTAGCCTAACCCTAGCCTGACCCTAGCCTGACCCTAGCCTGACCCTAGCCTAACCCTAACCCTAGCCTAACCTTAACCCTAGCCTAACCCTAACCCTAGCCTAACCCTAACCCTTATGGAAAACTGGAAAAAAAAATATTTTTTTTATTTCATTATGTGTGCCTATATAAGGGGGTGATAAACGGGGGGGTTATGTACTATTTTTATTATTTTGATCACTATGATCGTTTATCATAGTGATCAAAATAATGAATGGAATCTGCCAGCCGGAGCCAGCAGATTCCCGGCGGGCGCACTGCGCATGCGCCCGCCATTTTCAAGATGGCAGCGCCCATCGGATGACGCCGGCGGGCGCGGGACCACCGGGAGGGGACGGAGGACAAGGGAGAGGTACCGGGAGGGGACCGGGGGGATCGGGGACCCTATTTCTCTATCCTCTGATGTGCGATCACATCAGAGGAAAGAGAAATTAAATGTAAAATCGCGGCTTTTTTTTTTTTGCGGTCGCCGTTATAGGGTTAATAACGGCGATCGCAAAAGCGGGGGTCGGTAAAAACTGACCGATTCATGTTCTCTGGGGTCTCGGCTAGGCAGGCAGCCGAGACCCCGGAGAAAATCCGACACTGGGGGGCGCTATTCACTTAAATCACAGCGCCGTGAATTAACGGCGCTGTGGTTTAAGTACCCTTAATTACCGCCGTTAAAAGGCGTATCGGCGGTCGTTAAGGGGTTAACATATATTTGTTAGGGTTAGCAACAATCCAAATCACCGTCTCCCTTTTCTCCATATTCTTAAAGGGACCCTGAGAGGAGATTCATGCTGGCTGAACCACGAGCAGCATGAATCAGACACTGTGTAATTCCAGCCATGTATGTTTAACTCTGAAATGCTGCAATATATTAGGGAAAGTATACTTTGATAAGCCGGCAGAGAATGATGCTTCTTGGATGACCAGTCGGGGAACATGTCACAGACTAATACTCCTAAGCCGACTTTTGAAAGTATATTTTCTCTGAAATGCCATACTGATTCAGAGTAAAACAAACACAACTGCAATAAGTCTGATTCATTAGCTAGTGTCTGATTCCTGCTGCCCATTGTTCAGACAGAATTTCTTGCCAGGTTCCCTTTAAATATTACAATTTTTGAAACTAGAAGCCACTACTAGGGAGGAAACTAAAAATGGATGTATACAGGTGCCATTACACATTAGCAAACAAATAATGCTGCACTCTTTAGCGCTATATGAAATATATGAAATTTGTATTGCTTCTCTAGAAAACAGGAAAAAAAGAAGATACTTAGCACATAAATTGGCCAATTCATGTATGCCCAGCAGCCAATGACAAGGCGATCTTATTTGCTGAGAACCTAGCCTAATATAATACCCAACAAGTTCCCAGAAAAGAAGATCGCCTTGTCGTTGGCTGCTGGGCATAGATACATTTTCCAATAGATACATTTTCCATTTTATGCGCTAAGTATTTTATTTTTTTTCCTATTTTCTTGTGCATTAATGCAATTCCAATTTCATATATTTCATGTTTGCATTCTAAAGCGCTACAAAGTGCAGCTTTATTCGATAGTTATGAATAGAGATGGTTACTCTTAGCTTGCACCTGTTCACCCCTGTTCTCTGTTTGGAAGTGACGTTCAGTCTTTGATATTTATTAAACAATAGGAAGTCCCTACGCACTGAAAATAGTAACTATGTTAACTGGAGGTATAATATACCAAAGAATAGGAAGATATAAAACAAAAAGACAAAAGCAGCATCTAACATATTAGGTTATAATAATCATATACCATAGAAGATTCAATAACAATAATCACTATGGCAAAATTTCTCATCTCAGCTTTAGTTTACAGATAGACAAAAGTCCAGCTCATTAACCTCTTAAAAGTGCACGTGGTTGACTTGCAGGCATGTATTGGAGCAGAAAGGACATGCTGGATCCATATCTCTAACCTGGCCAACCGGCCAATAGTTACTGACCTCTCCAAAATCTAGGTATCTTATTAATGTGTCAGTCTTCTGTTTCGCTACAGTAATTTACTATCAAATTCACAGATGTAAAACAGTCTGTAAGCACTATTGCCACTTTACCCAATAGCGCCACATTCAATGTACTAAAAATGGCTGGTAGGAATAACCTGCAGTTCTTTTTCAGCCTCTCCTGGATAGGTTTCCTAACAATTTCCTTCTTTTCATTTTCTTCCTGGAAAGCTGGGTCTGAGTAAACTGATCGTGCCACCAGGTATCCAGGGCTTCGCATATCCATGTTTTCTGATGCCATCTGCAAAAACACAGCCAGAAGTATGTCAACTGTCTACTCTACGTCAACACTTTTGGAAAGTATCGTTAGCTACTAAATGCACAGCAAATTAATGTATGTATTATATATATATATATATATATATATATATATATATATATATATGACATGTACTATAATATATATAGTAATTGTATGTAAAATGTCAGGCATTGATACAATGATATTTCTATGTACCTGTAAAAGCTGCAGCCCTCAGCAACCTTGGCAGGTGTCCGGTGCCGCTCACATTATATAGTCCTTGCAGCCCAAGGGAAGTTGTGTTTACTGGAAAACAGAGACTCCTATCACCAGTTTCAGGTAGAATTAACTCACCATCCAGCACATGCATGTTAACCCCTTTTGTGTTGAGTCGTATGAAGTCCAGTAGTCCCCGGCCACCTTATAAATACCCTTGTATAGCAAAAGACTACCTGGATATTTGATGACGTATCCATTAGAACTTTCTTTGTCAACGCTCCTGTATACCAAAAGTTCAGTGCTGCTTTATAATATTCTTAATTCTTGCACAATTATGAATTATGAAGTGAAGCAGCTAGATTTCCCTTGCCTTCCCTTTTACACTTTTATGCTAAATGTCTAAGGATATACATTTTATTCTGGCTGCACTAGTAACAGATATTTAGAAATCTTTACTTGTAAATGTTATTAGAACAGCAAGTTATTCATTAATTAGTACATATTTGGGGATTGAAGAGTCTTCTAATAAAATGATATTTGCACACCGATCTTGTATCATTCCTGGGTGCTTGCCGTATGCCGCCTAAGTGTGTGCATACAAACAAGTATTTTGTCTTTATATACACACCGTTCTTGGAATGTTACACATTGTACATACTTACAAATGGCTTAGAATTCTGCTACATTGTCTTGTGCTTTCTTCCTTTTGTAGTTCATTCACCATCACTTTTATTAGCTTTTTTTATTGGGATGTAATATGTGATATTAGAATCAGGTAATTACTTGACATCAATTCATCCATGAGAAAAATGAATAAATCATATACCTTACAATAAATATAATAAATATAAAACAATAAATAAATATAACATTCGATGCACAGAAAACTCTCTTCAAATGACTAGTCATACAATCCAACAATAAATTTTACTACTGCAATTAATGTAAATGGTTGAAAGTTTCTCCATTTAACCGGCAACTATGTTTTTTGTTTTCATTTTTTTTTAAATATATATTTGATTGGGAGGTAGCATTATTTTGTGCCTGTCCATACATCCCCAGGTACATTATAGAGTTAAAAAATACATTTTTGTCTCAGTTTTTTTTTTATATAGAAAAACATAGGAGGGATCAAACAGAAAAGCATTAGTCTTTTTTTTCCTATTTGTTCTTTTTGGATTAACTACTTGAATTTGCCTACAAAAAAATTAAAACTGCATTTGAGATCCAGCCTATAAAACTCCGAACTTCTTTAGCAGCTTGGATTTGTATTGCTCTTTGTTACCATGTCCCTCACGTTACTAAACTTTTGGACATTTGGAAGATGGGTGAAAGGTACTTTTGTAAATATTCCTGTAGTGATTTACTTCAATGTAGTTTATACATGTTAAATATTCTCTAAACAAAATGTATAAATATTAGCAGTGATAGATAATGGAAAAAATCAAATACTTAATTCTAGGACTCTTAAAATTACAAATACGGATTATAAAGAACACACCAGTTATCTTGAGTTTTAATTTATCATTAACAAATACAGTTGCACTCTGTAGCGCTATAGTATGTGTACATGAAATATGTGAAATTTCAATTGCATTACTGCTCTAGATAATAAGAAAAAATGGAGATGCTTAGCACATAAACTGGCCAATTCATCCGTGCCCAGCAGCCAACAATAAGGCGATCTACGGTTGCTGGGAACCTATCAAATATGAATCCTCTCCTAGGCTGAAGCCTGCATTTATGGGTAGGTAGGATCCCCGCTGTGATTTTTCTTCTTTTCTGGTGCACTAATGCAATTCAAAACTTCAGACATCTAATGTTTACATGCTGTAGCACTATAGATTTCTACTTTATTTTGTTAGTTATGGCTACTCTTAGTATGCATCTGTTCACACCAGTTTTTCACATAAGGTGTTATCGGAGCATGCCCGGGTGCTAACACAGTATCTTCGGCATGCTCGAAAAATATGTTTGCATGGCTACGACTGCATGTTTCGCGACTGTGGACAGCTGCAACACATGCAGGGATTGCCTAGCCAAACAGGCAATCTCTGTCGAACAGCCGCAAGACGTGCAGCAGCGGGGACTCAAACATATTATCCGAGCATGACGAAGACACTCTGTTAGCACCTGAGCGTGTTGAGATTCCACCTTATCTGAGCACTTTCACACCACACTAATAATGAGCTGTAATATTCTTTAAAAAATGGTTTATTTTGGTCATGTTTAAAAGGTGGCTCCATGTCAGCCTTTGAATACTTAATAACCATTAAAATAGGATTTGGGTAGTTTTAATATAGAGCAGTAATAAGGGCCCCACCGCTCCTTGAAATTCTCTCCAATTTATTTATTTGCAATTTGGAAAGAATATTTAATATTATTAATAGAGTTGAGCGAAACGGGTCGGTCAAATTCATAAGTCGCCGACTTTTGCTTAAGTTGGGTTTCATGAAACGAAACCCGACCATAGCGTGAGGTTGGCCACGAGGTTGGCGACCAGAGCGCCAAAGTCGCGTTTCAAATGATGCTTCCAGCGCCCTTTTTCAGCCAATGATGGAGGACGCACACTGTGGGCAACGCAATGACAAGGGCACCACCATCTTTGAGAAGGGCATGCAAGTGATTGGCTTGCTTTGTGTGGCGTCACAGGGGCTATAAAAGGGCGTGCACACCGACCGCCATCTTCTGCCAATCTAAGCATTAGGGAGAGGTTGCAGCTGCTGATTCTGAATAAGGGAGAGCGTTAGGCAGGGAAGAAGAACAAAAAAACTGCTTCTGCTGGTAGCGATTTCCACTGTACAACACAACAGTTTGTGTGCAGTGACAGGGGAGGCTATATTTTTGTGCATCAGCTCTGTTGGTTATTAGGCTGCCTTATAAGGCTCCCTGATATCTGCATTGCTGTTTGCACACTGCTGTGCAAACTGCTTTTTTAAAAGCAAAAATACTTTTCTTCCTCTTTTCTGCACAGTTACCAAGTGTTCATTTTTCCACACTTTTGTGTGCAGCAGTCCTGCTTATTAGGCTGCCTGCTGCTATAATTGGACTGAGAGCATCATTGTCAGCCTCCTAAAATCTCTAGGGAGCTTCCAGTTCTCCCCAATACTATATACACACACCTTCTACCTGGTCATACACCTGCCTATTTCAGCCTGTTAAATTGTGTAGTGGGCCTGAGATAATAGTTCAGCCTCCTAAAATCTCTAGGGAGCTTCCCATTCTCCCCAATACTATATACACACCTTGTGCCTGGCCATACACCTGCCTATTTCAGTCTGTTAACACTAGAACTACCACATGTTTCATAATACCTATAACTACTATTAGGGGTCATTTTGACCCCCATTCAAAAGTACTGACTCTGGAGTATAAATAACTTTTTTGTTGCCAACAAATTAAAGAACATTTATTTTAACTTAGTAGGAACAGTGTTAAGATCAAGTACAGCACGCATTTTCCTTTTACATGGTCATAACATGCGGTGTCCAACAGTTAACACAAACAGTACTTTCTTCCACTTTCCCAGTGCATTTTCCACAAACTGGTTTGTTACAGCTTGCGCAAGTTTTAGTTATTTTGTTTTCGTTGCATCGTCCAACTCCACATTTTCGACGCTTGCGGATTTCTTGTCCTTTTGTTTGTGGTTCAGACATTGCGGATGATGGGCCACTTCTTCTGACTCATTTTCAGATAAATTCTGAAGACATTTCAAAATTTCATCACTTGTCAGACCCCTCTGCTTACTCATGCTTCAAATATACGTCACAAAAAGGGACTTGTAAGATCGCAGAAGTAATAAAACAACACTATACAAACATGCAGAGTTGTGGCTTCAACTGTAATGTTTGCTACTGAAGTGCAGACAGAAATCGCTACAAGAGACATGGATCAAACATATTCAGACAAGTTTAGACAAAACAAAATGCTGAATCATCCCTGATATGCAAAGATACAATTACACTCTACAACTAGGGAGAACCACTGTGATTTTCTGTACTCTGTAATATTAGGTGCCTTGCCTACTACTACTTTTATGTATGGGATCAAATTGACCCCTTCAGTACTTATAGGTATGAAATCCGGGTCCCTGAAAAAGTTACAATTCATTTTTGTGTCCTAAAATATACACTACCATAAATAAATAAAAGTCACAAAAAGTCAGAACTCATTTGTTAAAAATTTTAGAAATTATAGGAAAAAGAAATAGCAAAAGGGTCAAAATGACCCCTCCGGTAGTTCTAGTGTTAAATTGAGGTGTAATCTATAGTGGGCCTGAGATAATAGTTCAGCCTCCTAAAATCTCTAGGGAGCTTCCAATTCTCCCCAATACTATATACACCTTGTACCTTGTTTTACAGTACCATATAGCTGGTGGTATTTTGGGTACATTTTTCCAAAAATGAGGAAGTATGGTGGAAGAGGCCGTGGAAGTGGGCGGGGGTTGCCAGCTGGTGCTGATGGTGGTGGTGGTGCATCTGCTGGTAGTGGCAAAAGCACAATAGCACCTAAGGCAGGAGGTGTTGAGCCTGCGTCATCGTCTGGCTCCACAAGGCCTCGAAGGCTCCCTTTTCTGGAAGTAGGTAAACCGCTTTTAAAGCCAGGGCTTCAGGAACAAGTTTTGGCTTACATTGCAGACACAGCCTCCAGCTCTATCGCGTCTTCTTCTGAAGTTTCAAAAAATAAAAGCACTGAGTCGTCAGTGGAGGCTCCTGGTCAGGAACAACACCTTTCCTTGTGTCCTTCACCCCTATCAAAAGTGAAGGATGCGGCAGGCCACACTACAGATTACTAAATGGAGCTCTTTTCACATATCATGCCTGGGTTATCAAGTCAAATCGTGAATTCCCCAGTCCAAGATGAATCTGACATGGAGTGTACTGATGCACAGCCACTGCTAGATTTTTCTGCTGGTACATTCACTCAGAGCAATACATTGTCCTCGCAGTGTACTGAGCCAGAATCTGACCCTCATGAAACTCAGGTGCCCCTTCCCGCATACTATACCACCTTACATTGTGACACAGAGGAAGGTGCACATGAAATTGAAGAGGAGGTGATGGATGACCCAGTTTGGCATCCATTGGGGGAAGAGGGTACCGCTGCCAATAGCTCAGAAGAGGAGGAGGATCCGCAGCAGGCATCGACATTGCAACAGCTGTTATCTGGCAGGCCATAGCAGTCCAAAAACGGTTTACAAAAACCAAAAGAGTTGCAGGACAGCTTGGCCAGACGGTCAAATTAGCACAGCGTGCAAGGCCTCAAAATGTCTTCCATAGTAGGATGAGTGCAGTGTGGCACTTTTTTGAACAAAATCCTAATGATCAGGCAAAGATTATCTGTAAAAAGTGCGCAAAGACCTTTAGCCAAGGGAAAAATCTGAGAAATTTGAATACCAGTTGCATGCTTAGACATTTAACCACCATGCACTTGCAAGCGTGGACAGACTACCAAACCTCATGCACCACATGTGCACCTGCTCAGAATGAAGGTAGTCAGCAACGCTACATCGCTTCCCCCACTGTAAGCCCACCGGTTAGCACACCACCAGCAGCAAATGTTGAGGTGTCGTCGCAAGGCCAAAGCAGTCAGGGAATCACAATGTTATTGCTACGAAAGACTGAATCTAGGCCATCAGCAAGACCACCAACACCATCACCATCCCTCTCTCAGTCCGCCATGTCCACCGCTAGTTCCACCATATGCAGCTCTCAAGTCCAGCTTACCCTACCAGAGACTCTCAGTAGGACAGGAAAGTACTCATCCTCTCACCCGCATACACTGTGTTTGAACACCCACATTGCCAAACTAATCTCGTTAGAGATGATGCCCTACCGGTTGGTTGAAAGCGAAGCTTTCCACTAGCTCATGGCCTACGCAGTACCACGCTATGACCTACCCAGTCGGCACTTTTTTTCGAAAAGCCATCCCAGCCCTCCACCTGCATGTGAAAGACCGCATTGTCCATGCACTCAAGCAATCAGTGAGTGGAAAGGTGCACCTCACAACAGATGCATGGTCTAGTAGGCATGGCCAGGGCCGTTACATGTCCATCATTGTGCACTGGGTTAATGTGGTGGATGCAGGGTCCACAGGGGACAGCGGCAGTTGGACAGTGCTGCCTAGCCCACGTATAGGAAACAGTTGGCTGTAGGCGTTCGACCCTCCTCCTCCTCCAGAAGCGAAAGCTAGTCCACAGAGTGCAGTCGCACGAGCACTCCATCCGCAGCTGCCAGTGTTGCACACGAGGTGTCCCACTATCGAACAGCTAGTGGTAAGCGTCAGCAGGCTGTGTTGAAGATGATGTGTTTGGGTGACAACAGACACACCGTGGAGGTACTGGCCGACTACTTGCAGCGACAAACTGAGTCATGGCTGGGCAGTCTACATCTTGAGGCAGGCAAGGTAGTTAGTGATAACGGCCGGAATTTTGTGGCAGCCATAGCCCTTTCAAAACTCAGACACATACCTTGCCTGGCTCACACCTTGAACCTGGTGGTGCAGTGCTTCCTCAATAATTACCCGGAGTTAACAGCCCTGCTCCATAAGGTGCAAAGACTGTGCTCGCACATCCACCGGTTGCCCGTACACTCCAGTCGTATACAGAAGCTGCAGCGATTGCTCCACCTTCCCAAGCACCGCCTAATTATCGAAGTTGCAACAAGGTGGAACTCCACCCTGCACATGGTTCAGAGTCTGTGCGAACAGAGGCAGGCTGTAATGCATTTGTGGGAGGATACACGGGCAGGCAGTTTGAGGGCAGACATGGATTTGTCTGGTGTGCAGTGGTCAAAGCTGAAAGACCTCTGTAAAGTCCTTCAGTGTTTTGAGGAATGCACACGGCTGCTAAGCGTGGACGACGCCATCATAGGCATGAGCATACCACTTATGCATCTGCTCATGCAAACTTTGATGCACATTAAGGAGCAGGCGTCTGCAGCCGAGGAGGAAGAGCAGGAGGGAAGCCTTGATGACAGTTGTCTGCTCAGGGAACTCTCCTGGATGAGGTGGAGGAAGAAGAGGAGGAGGATGATGGGGATGATTATTTAAGGGAGGAGGATGCTTCTCAGGGGGCAAGAGAAAATGTTGGCATGGCAAGGTCAGGTACAGGGTTTGTGCGTGACTGGAGGGATGTTGATTTGCCAGAAAGTGCTCCTCCATCCAGCACTCGCAGTGCATCATTGACACCTGGAACATTGGCCCACATGTGTGATTATGCCTTGCAGATCCTAAAAAGGGACCCCCGCATTGCCAAAATGACGAACGATGATGACTACTGGTTGGCCAGCATCCTGGATCCACGCTATAAAGGCAAATTGCAAAACATCATGCCACAGGAGAACCTAGAACTAATATTGGCTAACAAAGAAGCAACTCTGGTAAACCGTTTGTTTGAGGCATTCCCAGCACACAGCGGTGGTGATGGTTCTCCCACGAGCCGTAGGGGGCAACATTGAAAAGGTGTTCGTGGTGCACACAGCCAAAGTGGCGTTGGACACAGGGGTTTCATGACCATGTTGTGGACTGATTTTTCAAGTACCGCTTACATGACTGGTAATACTGCATTGATTGAAAGTGACAGGAGACAGCAGTTGTCAACTATCGTTACAAACTACTTCTCCTATATCGATGTTCTCCCTCACAGGTCATTCCCCTTTGACTATTGGGCCTATATACTGGACACCTGGCCTGAATTGGCACAATATGCCTTAGAATCATAGAATCATAGAATCGTAGAGTTGGAAGGGACCTCCTGGGCCATCTGGTCCAACCCCCTGCTCAAAGCAGGATTCGCTAAATCATCCCAGTCAGATGTCTGTCCAGCCTCTGTTTGAAGACATCTATTGAAGGAGAACTCACCACTTCTCGTGGCAGCTTGTTCCACTCATTGATCACTCTGTCAAAAAGTTTTTTCTAATATCTAATCTGTGTCTCCTCCCATTCAGTTTCATCCCATTGCTTCTAGTCTTTCCTTGTGCAAATGAGAATAAAGTTGATCCTTCTACAATGTGACAGCCCTTTAGATATTTGTAGACAGCTATTAAGTCTCCTCTCAGTCTTCTCTTTTGCAAACTAAACAATCCCAAAACTTGCAACCTTTCCTCATAAGACAGGGTTTGAAGACCGGTCACCATTCTGGTTGCTCTTTTCTGAACTTGCTCCAGTTTGTTGATGTCTTTTTTAAAATGTGGTGCCCAAAACTGGACACAATATTCCAGATGAGGTCTGACCAAACAGGAGTAGAGGGAAATAATGACTTCACGTGATCTAGACTGTATGCTTCTGTTAATACATCCTAGAATTGCATTTGCTTTTTTTGCTGCTGCATCACACTGTTGACTCATTCAGTCTGTGATCTATTAGTATACCCAAGTCTTTTTCACATGTGCTGTTGCTTAGGCCTATTCCTCCCATTCTGTATATGCTTTTTTCATTTTTATTGCCCAGATGTAGTACTTTGCATTTTTCCCTATTAAAAACCATTCTGTTAGTTGCTGCCCACTTCTCCAGTTTATTTATATCTTTTTGAATCCTCTCTCTCTCTTCTCTAGTATTAGCTATCCCTCCTAGCTTTGTGTCATCAGCAAATTTAATCAGTTTACCCTCAATTCCTTCATCTAAATCATTGATAAAGATGTTGAACAATACAGGGCCCAGGACAGAGCCCTGTGGTACCCCACTTGAGACATTCTTCCAACTGGATGTGCAGCCATTTACGACCACTCTTTGGGTCCGATCACTAAGCCAGTTATGAATCCACCTAACAGTTGCCTTGTCCATTCCATACTTAGTCATTTTTTCAATAAGGATTGTATGAGAGACTTTGTCAAATGCTTTGCTGAAGTCAAGATATACTATATCTACAGCATTTCCTTGATCCACCCAATCAGTGATTCCGTCATAGAAGGAAATTAAGATAGTCTGACATGACTTATTAGTTACAAACCCATGCTGACTCTGTTTAATCACTTCATTCTTATCCAGGTACTGACATACATGTTGTTTAATAATTTGTTCAAAGATCTTTCCTGGTATAGAAGTCAGACTCACGGGCCTATAGTTGCCTGGGTCCACCTTCTTCCCCTTTTTGAAGATAGGAACAACATTTGCTCTTCTCCAGTCTTCTGGGACTTCTCCTGTTCTCCAAGAATTTTCAAAGATTATGGAGAGGGGTTCAAAAATTTCTTCTGCTATCTCCTTCAGTACTCTGGGGTGTAATTCATCTGGACCTGGAGACTTGAATTCATTTAGGTTAGCTAAGTGTTTCCTCACTATCTTTCTGTTTATAGATATCCTGGATTCTATTCCCTTAATAGGACAGTGAAGAACAGTTGATGTCACATTTCCTTTCTGAGAGAAAACAGATGCAAAATAGGAATTTAAGTTCGGCCTTCTCAACATCCTGTCTTACCATTTCATCATTTTCATCCTGTAAAAATCCTATAGCATCTTTGACTTTTCTTTTACTTTTGACATATCCCCAAAATCCTTTATTATTGCTTTTGACATCTCTTGCAAGCCTCAATTCATTGTCAGCTTTAGATAATCTGATTTGTGCCCTGCAGGTTCTGCAGACAGCATTATATTCTTCTTTAGATATACCTCCCTCTTTCCATTTTATAAACATTTTTTTCTTCCTTTTTAGCATGTGCTTAAGTTCTGTGTTCATCCATCCTGGCTTCCTTAAATGCTTCCTATTCTTCCCTCTTTTCGGAATTGTTAACAATTGTGCTTTGAGAATTTCATTTTTCAAGATTTCCCATCCTTCCTGGACATTTTTGTCTTTAAGGATATCCAGCCATTGGATCCCTCCAATTCTCTTTCTGAATCCCTTAAAATCTGCCTTTCTGAAATCTAACCTTGACGTCTGAGTCTTCACAGGTCTTCCTCCTCTAGTTATCCAAAATTCTAAAATAGCATGGTCGCTACCTCCTAGGGTCCCAGCCACTTTTACCTCCTCAACCATTTCCTCCCTGTTTATAAGGATTAGATCCAAGGTAGCAGTTCCCCTTGTTTTCTCCCCTACCTTTTGGAAGATAAAGTTGTCAGCAAGAGAGGATAAGAATTTCCTTGACCTGTTAGTTTTGCCTGAGAGAGATTCCCAACAAATGTCTGGATAGTTGAAATCTCCCATGACAACTATGTCATATTTTTGGGAGAACTTGGCCATTTGATGCATAAAGAGTTCATCCATATCATCAGCTTGCACAGGCGGCCTGTAGTAAATGCCTACAATGGTGTCCTTTCCATTGTTCTGTCCTTGTATTCTTACCCAAACAGTTTCCACAGAACTCCCAGTCTCTGAAGCTTCAATCTCTGTGCAGATATACGCGTTTCTAACATACAATGCGACACCTCCTCCTCGTTTATCAAGTCTGTTTCTTGCAAATAAGTTGTATCCTTCTAGTCTTGTATTCCAATCATGTGTATTGTCCCACCAAGTTTCAGTGATTCCAATGACATCATATTTCTTTTCCTGTGTTAGTAGTTCCAATTCTCCTTGTTTGTTGCCCATGCTTTGTGCATTAGTATAGAAACATTTTAGTTTGTGATTGGTTTCTCTTTCTCCAATATTTTTATTAATTAGATTCTTTTGTCTTTGTTCTTCCTTTCCACTTCTAATAGCAGAGTTCTCAATAGCATTTGTCAGGTGTATGGCTTTTTCTGGTCTTTTGCTTCCCTTCCCATGTTGTTCTAGTTTAAAGCTCTCCTTACAAGTGTAGCAAGACGACTTCCAAATACATGTTTTCCAGTCTTCGTAAGGTGCACCCCATCTCTAGCAAGTAGTCCATCGTAAAGGTAACTCACTCCGTGATCCAGAAATCCAAATAGTTGCTGACGGCACCATCGACGTAGCCAGTTGTTCACCTGCAGAATCTTATTCCACCTCCTTGTTCCATGGCCATCCACTGGGAGGATGGAAGAGAAGACCACCTGCGCTCCCAGTTCTTTCACTTTCTTGCCTAAATCTTCAAAGTCTCTGCAGATGGTTTCCAGGTCGTTTCTTGCGGTGTCATTTGTCCCCACATGTAGTAGCAGGAATGGGTAGTCATATGTAGGTCTGAAGAGTCCTGATATCCTGTCAGACACATCTTTAGCCTTACAGGAGCTCGCTTGCCATGCTGCTAGTGTGCTATCCGAAAGAGTCTTCAGTGCTGCTGGATCAATCCTGACAGAAAAAAGGACCCGTCTGTCGACCCAAAATGTTGATGATCTAACCTTCATTAAAATGAACCATGCATGGGTTTCAAAGGATTTTGTCCCACCTTCCCCTGCTGACACGTAGGTTACCAGAAAAATGGCTCGCTTTTGTCCTCCTCTTCCTCAGACTTCTCCAATTCCTCCATTTGCAGCTGCTGAATGTCCAACATCAACATATGCAATTTTTTCAACCTCCCTAACTGGGCTGCCTCCCCCCAGAGCCAGGGTCACCACCTGGCGCATGCACCCGCGCGAGTGCCGTTGCCCTGGACAGGATCCAGGAAGACATCCAGGCCTCTCTTGAACCTTTTGACTGAGTTCACCATCACCACCTCCTCAGGCAGGTCCAAGAGGAGGAGGACAAAGTAGTGTAGCTTGGTTTTGGCAGTAAGTAGGTCATTGGTAACTTTAGTCAGGGCAGTTTCAATGGAGTGATGCGGTCGGAAGCCAGATTGTAAGTAGTCAAAGAGGGAGCAGAAGGAGAGGTGGGAGGACAGTTCAAGATGGACGTGTTGTTCCAGTAGTTTTGAGACATAGGGGAGAAGAGATATGGAGTGATGGCTAGATACAAAGGATGGGTCAAGACAGGGCTTTTTGAGGATGGGTGTGATTGAGGCATGTTTGAAACATGACAGGAAAACACCAGTTGTTAGGGATAGGTTGAAAAGATGGGTTAAGGTTGGGATGAAGACTGTGGTGAGGTTTGGAATGAGGTGGGATGGGATCAGGTCAAGTGCACAGGTGGTGAGATGTGATCTTGAGAGTAGAGCAAAAAGTTGATTCTCTGTAATGGTGAAGTTATTTTTGGACGAGGGCTGACTAGTTAGGAGGAGCGCCTGTGGAGGCTGTAGACCAAAGCTTTATCTGATGTTATCAATCTTCTGCTTGTAGAATTGATTCTTTTGTTGCCTATGTGCCCCCCCCCATGTACTTTGTGTCATTAGCCATGATATTGTCACCTTTGATCTGGATTTTATATATGTATGTTTTTCTTATTGCACTTTTTTGAATAAAATTTGTAATTTTATAATTGGCGGATATATGACTTCATGTATTTGTAGGATCTAATTATTGTTTGGAGTTTCTGCCCCTCATCTATTGGTGGTATTGTGTTTTGGTCCATGACCCTCTAACATTACAGCGGATTACAAAAGTTTTCACCCCCTTGGCATTGTTTCTGTTTTGCTACCTCACAACCTGGAATATCATTTTTTTGAGGGTTTGCATCAATTCATGTAAAGAACAAGCCTATAACTGTGAACATTTGGTTTTCTTTTTGTTGTGACGCAAACAATAAATAGGGCAAAATAACTGTAAACTTCAGTGTGCATAACTATTCACCCCTTAAAGTCAGTAGTTTATAGAACACCCAGAAAAGAAAGAAGCAAAATGTCCATTGTCCACAGGAATGCCACTCCCTGGCTCCATGTTTTAAAAGTGTATGCCAGCCATAAAGTTCACGAAGGTAACCTACGTGCTTCCGAGTGCCACCTTCTTTTCTTCTACCATCTGCATCAAGGACATGCTTTCTTCAGGCTGAGCACCTGTCTGCCACGGTGTTGGCTAACTGCTACTACGTCTCCACTGATCACAGCTCAAGGTATGTGATCCGAGTAGTGCTGGTCTTTGTTTCTTTTTTGGGTTTAACAATGACTTCTGTTTGACCATGTCACACTCCAGTGTGATGCTACTTGTGTTATCAGATATTGAAATGGCCAAGACTGTGAATGTAGTGCAGGCCTTTTATAGAATGGAATTTTAGCCGGGAGGAAAAATGTGGGTTCCCTTTTTTACGGTCTGTAAGATCAAGGAAGATCTACAGGTTATCAACACAAAGACCTCGGAGTTTAAAACTACCACTTCATGTGAAAAGGAAATACATCTATTTTGGTCTGTTAATTCCCTGCATTCTTATATGCAATGCTGAAGGGTGCCACGCGGCATACGGGTCCACAGGAGCCGATGTTCAGCGCCGCAGCTGCAAGTGTCGTGGCTGTTTGACAGTCACAATACATGCATGGAGAACCTGTGACTGTCACACAGCCACGACCCATGCAGCTGCAGCTCTGAACAGCTGATTATCGGGAGCACTCCAGGTATCTGTGTTCCCGATGCAGCTTCTTCGGTAAGCGTTATAGCTTGCCGAATAAGAAGGGAGCAGACGATGTTCGTTCATCTTTACTTACAGGTACTTACTTCAAGGTGATTTCCCACTTTCAAGAGGAAAAAGAGTTTGCAGATGCATAGCTTCCCATTCAGCCACAATGTTCCATGAATGTATTAAAGTTAATTTTGAAACAGAATGAAATGCAGTACGATAAAATTAACAATGAACTTAATAAAGCAAAAACTGAGTAAACCCCTTTACCCCCAAGGGTGGTTTGCACCATGACCGGGCCAATTTTTACAATTCTGACCACTGTCCCTTTATGAGGTAATAACTATGGAAGGCTTCCGGTGATTCTGACATTGTTTTCTTGTGACATATTGTGCTTCATGTTAGAGGTAAAATTTCATTCATATAACTTGTGTTTATTTGTGAAAAAAATGGAAGTTTGGTGAAAATGTCGCAATTTTTCAACTTTGAATTATTATGCCCTTAAATCACAGAGATATGGCACACAAAAAAACTTAATAAATAACATTTCCCACATGTTTACTTTACATCAGCACAATTTGGGAACCAAAATCTTTTTTTGTTAGGAAGTTATAAGGATTAAAAGTTGACCAGTGATTTCTCATTTTCACAACACCATTTTATTTTTAGGGACCACATCACATTTGAAGTCACTTTGAGGGGTCTATATGATAGAAAATACCGAAAAGGGACACCATTCTAAAAACTGCACCCCTCAAGGTGCTCAAAACCACATTCAAGAAGTTCATTAACCCTTCAGGTGCTTCACAGGAATTTTTTGAATGTTTAAAAAAAAAAAATGAACATTTAACTTTTTTTCACAAAAAAATTAATTTAGGCCCAATTTTTTTTATTTTACCTCCGTTCCTGGACCCATTGAAGCATTATTTGGATGCAACACGGCTGTTGTCCGCAGGAACCCTGCTTTGGCTCCATGTTTTAATTGTGTATATCAGCAATAAAGTTCACAGAGGTAACCTACTTGCTTCAGAGTGCCACCTTCTTTTCTTCCATCTGCATTCAGTACTTTATAAAGCCTCCTTTTGCGGCAATTAAAGTTGCAAGTTGCTTTGGATAAGTCTGGATGAGCTTTCCTGATCTTGCCATTGGGACTTTTGCACATTCCTCAAAGCAAAACTGATCCAGCTCCTTCAAATTAGATCGTTTGCTCTGGTGAACAGTAAGTAATTAAGTCTGACCACAGATTCACAATTGGATTACGGTCTGTTCTTTGACTAGGCCACTCCAAAACATTTACATTTTCCCTCAAGTCACTCGAGTGTTGCTTTAGCAGTATGCTTTGGGTCATTGCCTTGTTGGAAGGTGAACCTCCATCACAGTCTCAAATCACTGACAAAGACAGGTTTTGCTCAAGAATATCCCTGTATTTCACAACATTCATCTTCCCCTCGACTTGGACCATTTTCCTTGTCCTTGCTGCCAAAAAAACATCCCCACAGCATGATGCTGCCACTACCATGTTTCACAGTGGATGGTGATCTTTGGGTGATGAGCTGTGTTGGTTTCACACCAGGCAGAATGTTTACCTTGGTGGCCCAAAAAGTTCAATTTTGGTCTCATCTGACCACAGCACCTTCCTCCATACATTTGGGGAGTCTCCCACGTCTTTTGGCAAACTCAAAATGAGCCTTACAATTTTTGTATTTAAGTAGACTTTTTGTGCCCACTCATCCATAAAAACCACCTCTATGGAGTGTACAGCTTGTCGTCGTATGAACAGATACTCCAGTCTCTGCTTGGGAACTCTGCAGCTCCTTCATGATTACCTTTGGTCTCTGTGCTGCCTCTTTGATCAATGCCCTCCTTGCCCGGGCTGACCATTTAGGTGTGCAACCTTCTCTTGGCAGGTTTGTTGTGGTACCATGTTCTTTCCATTTGACGATAATGGATTTGATGGTGCTCCAAAGGATCAGAGATTTTTTCTTTTATAACCCATCCTTTACTTATATTTAGCAACGTTTTCCTAGACTTGTTTGGACATCTCATTATGGTGTTTAAGGTCTTCTTTGGTTAGTGGTGCTTCTTGGGTAATGGTGTTAGAGCCTCTGTGGCGTTTCAGAAAAATTGTGTATATTCTGACGACATGTGACACTTAGATTGCACCCAGGTGGACGGTGTTTCACTAAGCATGTGACTTCTGAAATTAATTGCTTGCACCAGAAATATTTAGGGGCTTCATCACAAAAGTGGTGAATACATATGCACATTCCATTTTTTAGTTATTTAATCCCATTTAATTTATGCCTATATTTTTCTCCCTTCACCAACTTAGGCTGGTTTCACATTTGTGTATCTGTGTGCAGTGTTTGATTTGCATGCGTCCATATCTTTAACATGGTGAACATAGGGACATGCAAGCGGATGCATACGCATGCGACGTTTCGCGGTGTGCCGCGAGCGCAACATGTTGCATTCTTTGAGGTGTCAAAAATCCATCAAATATGCGCAGGCATGCGCATGAGTGCATCAAAAAATGCATTACTACCTATGGGAACACCTTGGTACGCAAAGACATGCATACTTCAGACTGAACATGTCCAGGAAGTTGCTTTCACTTCCATTCCTAATGTGTCCTCTGCCAATGTATCTAACCTATTCCTCCAATTGACTGCCACTTCCCCTGTAAAAACTTCCCCAACCACTCCTAGCCTACCTTCATAGTCCAACACCCCCAGGTCCACAATGTAACTCCCTCCCCCAGATCCCAAAAGTAAAGCCCTATTTTTTTTAAATATATTTAATTGGTTTCAATAACATACAGAATTGAAAAGAAGCGGCATTTCAAAACAAGTTCAAGGTATACAATTCGTTTGGTCATGCAAGACATTAGTATCTTATAAATTCCCCAAATACCCCACTTCTTCCCTCCGCCCTCCCTCCCCAACCCCCATCATAGTCCCCTGCACTCTAATTGGTTAGATGTTTATGGTATTGGTGTATGACCACCAATTCTTTTAAAAAGGTACCATTGAGTGTTTTCAAATTGGGATCTGAGCTGGTCCCTGGTGTCCTGAGGTAGTGTCGGGACAAATAATGACCATGTGGTCAAAAACCTCCCCACCATTCTCTCCTTACAGGTCAAGGGGCCAAACCAAGCCATGCGAAAAAGAAACATCTTAGATTGTATGAGTGTCTTAGGTGGCAGCATTGGGTTAAACCAGTGCTGTAGAATGCTCTTTCTAGCTGCGGAAGCCCATCGTATCAGTGTGGCTTTTATATGTTTGGGGAGCTTGTCTGACCTCTGACCGAGTACGTTAAAGAGCGCCCATTGAGGAGTGAGTTCGAACGTTATTCCGCACATCTGCTGAACTTCTGCATGAATGCGCTCCCATAGTTTATGGATTTTTGTGCATCCCCACATATGGTGCAAGATGTCCGTGTTTTCCATGCCACACTTGGTACAAGCGAACGTGCCATGGGGCGACATTTTGGATTTAGTATATGGGGTGACATAGGCTCTATGAAGGAGCAAAAAGGGCCATGTCTGTATAACTGCTAGATGAAACAACCTGTCTGTATGTTGGTGGCTTCCAAAATATCGCCAACCGTTATATCATGTATGTCCCCCGCCCATCTCGCCAGACCTGTGGTTCTACTCTCCCATGACCATCTGTTACATATCAACGAGTAAATGCTGCTTGTTGACACGATTTGTGTCTTAGTGTTCCTTAGAAAGTTTTTCATTTTGTTGCTCTCCTTCCCCTGCTGACCATCCCCCAAGCTCTTTTGGGCTAAACTTCGTGCCTGAAGGAAGAGGAAGGGCCTATTAGCAAATATAGGGAATCGATGTACTGCGTTGCTTAACGTAAGGAAAACCCATCATCCAGCAAGTCCAGTGCCATTGCACACCCCTGTCTGGCCAGAGCTGCATAAAGTAAGGGCGGTTTACCGTGCAGAAATCTGGGGTTGCCCAAAAATGGCATGAAATGTGAAGAATCAGTGTGCATATGGCATATACCCGTATGGTCTGCGATATGGTTGGGTGTTGATCCACGTCGGTAGGAAGGCTGTCGTTTCTTAAGTGTAACAAGGCAGAGAGCAGAATGTGTGGGTAGAACTGCTGGTGCATATCCATATTAGCAAAGTGAGAAGTTCCCCGCAACCAATCAAAAGCATATCGTAAATTTGCAGCCAGATTATACCGCCCAATATCTGGGAAGTTGATACCTCCTTCTTTGGGGGCTTGTAATTTTGGCAGACCAATTCTAGCCCTCTTCCCCGCTCCCCAGATGAACGGAATGCTTTATTCAGCAGATGCACGTCCGCGATAGATAATAATAAGGGCAAGGTCTGAAATAAATACATGAGTTTTGGAAATATAACCATTTTGATCACATGGCATCGTCCGTAGGACAGGGTATAATGTTTCCAGGAGGTTAAAAGACCAAGTATCGAGGCAATCAGTGATTTTATATTTATTTGGTATAAGCCAGCTAAATCAGCCAGAAGAAGGATTCCTAAATATTTTATAGAGGATGTGCACCATCTGAAAGGAAAGGATGGGATCGATCTTCCTTGTTTGAACAAGGCCAATGCCTCGGATTTAGTAAAGTTAATTTTAAAGCCAGAACAGTGGCTGAATTTTTTGAGTGTGTCCATTATTGTGGGAAGTGCCTTGGTTGGGTTGGAAATAAATAATAGGATATCATAGGCAATTTTAACTGCAGCGTTCCCTACGGTCATTCCCTCATACTCCGACATACCCTGTAAAGTCTTAATGGATCCAAGGCAATGTTAAATAATAGGGGTGATAAGGGGCAACCTTAACGGGTGCCCCTTTGAATCCTGAAAGCCGACGATAGTGACCCATTTATGGCCAGCCTAGACACCGGTTCATGATATATCATAGTGATGGCCTTACAGAACCATGACCCAAAGCCTCTAAGTGCCAAGACATCATGGAGATAGTCCCAAGCGACCCTGTCGAATGCCTTATCGGCATCCAGGCTGACCACAATAACCCCCAAATCCCCACTTACTCTCCCATAAGAAATAGCCCCCAGAGCCATGCGTATATTATACTTTATTGATTTCCCATGGACAAAGCCAATCTGTTGGGGTGATATTAATTGGGGGATTAGTTGTTGGACTATGCTAATATTTTCGTGAAAATTTTGAAATCTGAGTTCAGTAGCGAGATTGGACTGTATCCATCCACTCGCAATGGGTCCCTGCCCGGTTTGGGAAGTACAATTATATCTGCATCAGTAAACCTATCAGGTAGCCGTCCCGTTTGGACAATTTGGTTGAAAACTGCACACAAGTGAGGGCCTAGTGCTCCTCCCAGTATTCTGTAGTACTCATTACTATATCCATTGCGGCCAGGGGACTTAGATATTTTTAGGTTACTTATGGTTTGGACGACTTCTGCTATGGATATCGGAGCATTCAAGGTTTCTCTGTGCTCCTCGGTCAATTTAGGCAGTACATCTGGCTTCAAGAACTCAGGGACCATCATTCCCTGTCTTTGGCGCTGCACTATAGACTCAAAAAAAGCTCTAAACTTTTCAATAATTTCCTCATTGCCAGTCCGGACGGTGCCATGCTTGTTTTTAATTTTGTGAATTCTTGTGGCTTTACGATATGGCCTAGCAAGTGATGCGAGCAGTTTGCCAGGTTTGTTGCCCCACTTGAAATATTTTTGTTTTTCGTAATCAAGATTAAAGACTGCTCTCTCATGGGCCAGAACGTCCACTGCTCTCTTCGCTTCTAGGTATTGGCTTTTCGTAAGGGGCGTATTATTGGCTTTAAATCTTTTGCATGCAAGAGTCAATGCTGTTTGTGATTCTAAAGTTAAGCCTAATAGGTTTTTTTTATTGCTCACAAAGGATATTATTTGTCCTCGCATAACTGCTTTGGAGGTGTCCCAAAACAAATGGGGTGTTTCAATGTGTTCTGAGTTGTCTGATTTAAATGTGTTCCAAGCAAAATTTAGGTGTTTCTTAAAGTCATCCGACTGATATAAATATGAGGGGAATCTCCATCTCCTATTACAATGAACAGGCTGCTTTAGTTTGAGGTGGAAGGTGATTGGTGCGTGGTCTGAGATGTAAATATCTAATATTTTTGTCTGTTAAATGAGACAAAAGTGTAGTGCTCAGTAACCAATAGTCAATTCTGGCATGGGAGTCCTGTGCATGCGAATAATGGGAGAAATCCTTTTCTAGCGGATGCTATAACCTCCACACATCCACTAAATCTAGATGATCAGAGAGATTGTAGGAAGCTCCCCGAGGTCCGTGTAGGTGGCGATTGGTGTTTAGATTTATCCAAGTTTACATCATATACCTCATTAAAATCCCCGCCCACTATGAGAGAATTCGTATCCCAACCTGCAATGTATTCCAACACGGAGGCCTGAAACTGGGGATCGGGTGGATTTGGTGCATAAATGTTAACCACATTGTAAGTCGTCCCCTCAATATTGAGTTGGTGCCTCCAACAATTCTAGAAAGCATGGACACTCCAATCCGGAATTGAAAATGTAGAGATGATAGGGTCTCTCCAGTAGCCGGGAAAATGCCGAACAGAAAATGGAAAAAAAAAAAATAAGTACATGGCTTTTATAACAATAATAACGACGTTTGTTTCTCAAAATGACGTACCTCAGGGTCACCAACAGATGTTCCTCAGCAGGAATTGCTTGACGTAGTGTGTACTGCCTGGTAATGAATCCTCGGACACGTAGCAGCAAGTCATTGACGCTCTGTTCTGACATTCTCGTATACTCAAAAAACTCCGGGTTTTCACACAGCTCAGTGTACAAGGAGTGGGAGGCTCCACGGCTCTTTCGGACTTCAACGATGGGATGTTGCCAATAGTGATGACGACGTCTTTTCCGTCTTTCTCTTCTTCACAAGCAAAAGCAAAGGCAAGAGCCAATTTCAATGACAAATCAAGATGAACAAAGAAGCTCTCCATGCCAAGATCTATCTTGAAGCTGGATACAGCAGCAAAAGACAAGGATTTCATCTGAGCAGTGTGTCTATATATAGAAATCCCATGCGACACGCCCATTGGGTGTCTGGTCTCATAGTGAACTCATGCGCAAAAACGTCTACAAATGCATGCATGTGCAGCGTTTTTTTCCGTCATGCGTAAGATGATGCAGATAAAAAACACTGCGCAAACATGCGTTTGTGCATGTGGATGATACGCTGCGGACTCAAATGCTAATGTGAACCTAGCATTAAGACAAATCAGTGCTGATGCATCATACACCACTCGGATTACAAAAATATTTAAACATAGGTTGTAATGTAACAAAATAGGTAAAAAGCCTACTGAATACTTTTGCAAGCCACTGATTAACCTTTTAAGTTTAGATGTTTTTGAACGTAAAACTCATGACTATGTAGGATTACCTCCTGCAGATAAAACATGGATTTATCAAAACTACAAAAAATAACCCATGAATTGACATATCACTGGTATCAGGGTCTTTCTCTCAACATTATGCTGCTCTCAGATTAGGTCATAAAAACCGGATGACAGATTCCCTTTAATAATATACGGCTACTCAGTATATAATATCTGCTAAAGATTGGTAAATACACTGTGTGCCAAACAGCAACTATTCCCTGACACAGATCAACTGAGCATGCATGTTTATAGCCAATAAGGCAAACTCATTTGCATTTTTTAACTTCTTCGTGACCAAACCATTTTTTTTTCAGTCTGACAGTGTCACTTCATAAAAAGTAATAACTGGAATGCTTCATTGTTTCCCAGCAATTAACTATTTTTTTTGTGACTCATTGTACTTTATGTTGGTGGAAAATTAGGTCAATATGTTCTGCGTTCGTCAAAATATCTGAATGTTAGCAAAAATGTTGAAAACTTTTCAAACTCTGTTTTTATATCCTTAAACCAGTTAGTCATGCTGTGCAAAATGATTAATAAATGACATTTTCCATGTCTACTTTACATGTGCATCTTTTTCAGACTTTTTTTTTTTTTTTTTTTAAAGCTGTTAGAGTTGAAAGTTTGGCACCAATTTTTCATTTTTCAAGAAATTTTCAAAACCTGTGTTTTTTAGGGACCTATTAAAATTTTAATGGCTTTTGAGGGGCCTACATATTGGAAACACCACAAACCTGATACCATGTTAAAAATTGCACCCTTCAAATACTTCAAAACTGCTGTCAGGAATATTTTTTTTAACCCTTTAGGTGCTATACTGGAATTAAAGCAAAGTGGAATAAAAAAAAGGGGAATTTTTTCCTCTAAAATGTTTAGAATTTGTCTGGAATAGATTATGAATCCCAAGTCACATTTGAAGAGCCTATGACATGCTAAAACAGCAGAAACTCCCCAAAGGTGACCCCATTTTGGAAACGACCACTCAAGGAATTAATCTAGTGGTGTACTTTAAACCTACAGGTAATTCAAAAAACTTTATAACATTTAGATGTGAAAGCAAAAAATTACATTTTTTTTCCACTAAAATACTGGTTTAGCACCAAATGTATAATTTCCACGAGGAGTAATAATAGAAAATGGACTATAATTTGCTATGCAAGTTTTATTCAATGAGGCAGTACCCCATATGTATTTGTAAACTACTGTTTTAGCAGACAGCAAAGATCAGCTGAGAAGGAGCACTACTTGGCTTTTAGAATGCAAACTTTATTTGAAAAGATTGTGGGTTCCATTAGTCGAGCCCTTGAGGTACCTTAACAGAAACCCCCCATGGGACCCCATATTGAAAACTTCACTGCTTAAAAAATTCATCTAGGGGTGTAGTGAGTATTTTGAACCCATAGGTGCCGCACATAACTTTATAACATTGGGATGTGTAAATACAACATTTTAATGAAAAAAATTAAAAATTTTTTATTAGCTGAAAATTTATCAGTTACACCAGAGTGAATAAGCGAAATTAGACCCCACAATTTATTGCACAATTTCTCCCAAACGTGGCGATATATCACCAGAAACCACTGTTTGGCTACATGTCTGGGCTGAGTAGTGATGAGCGAATGTGTTCGGATAAGGTACTAACCGAGTGTCTTCGGCATGCACAAATAAGATGTTCGAGTCCCTGCACCTGCATGTCTTGCGGCTGTTTGACAGTTGTAGAACATGCATGGGTTGCCTAAAAAACAGATTCCACTGGATTTATTTCTAGAGGGGGATCCGGGGGAGCCATGTTACTTTTCCAGTGCCTTGTTTGACCAGTAACATGGTAACTCCCTATAATTCTGTCAGATGATGGACCTGAGTGGGGGATAGTTTTGTGTAGAATAAGTTAGGGTTTTTATTGGAAACATGTTGGGGTGCATAATATTTTTTGATCACTTTCTGCATAAGGCCGGGATTACATTCCTGTGATCTATGCTGAGCACTTACATCAGGATTTCCATGTAAATCCCACAAAATTGCAAGTTAGATGAAACCTCTGAGCGAACCACTCACTATAATGAAGCAGATGGCGACACTTTGGACCCTGTGTGGAGTAGGGAACACCAAAGTCCATCATGAATAGACTCATCAATGGATCATATGAATCTAATTAAAAATGTAGAGTCCCTGTGGGTAGAGATAAGGGGAGGGGGGAAAAATAATAAATTACTGATAGGGGTTTGTTATAAATCTCCAAAAATAATGGAAGCTACAGAGAATATCCTCATAAAGCAAATAGATGAAGCAGCGACTCAAGGAGAAGTCATTATTATGGGGGACTTCAACTACCCTGAAATACATTGGGGAACCGAAACCTGCAGTTCCAGCAAAGGTAATAGGTTTTTGACTACTATGAGAGACCATTACCTTTCACAACTGGTTCAGGACCCAACAAGAGGGGGGGCACTGCTAGACCGAATATTATCCAACAGGCCAGACCGCATATCAAATGTAAGGGTTGGGGGTCACTTGGGTAATAGTGATCACAAATTAATAAGTTTTCATGTATCCTTTAATAAGATGTGTAGTAGAGGGGTTACAAGGACACTAAACTTCAGGAAGGCAAATTTCCAACGGATGAGAGATGATCTTGGTGCAATTAACTGGGACGATATCCTGAGACATAAAAATACACAAAGAAAATGGGAGACGTTTATTAGCATCCTGAATAGGATCTGTGCACAATATATACCGTATGGGAATAAACATGCGAGAAATAGGAGGAAACCACTATGGCTAAATAGAGCTGTAAGGGGCGCAATAAGAGATAAAAATAAAGCATTTAGAGAATTAAAGCAAGTAGGTAGTGATGAGGCATTAAATAAATACAGAAGATTAAATAAATTCTGTAAAAAGCAAATCAAAACAGCAAAGATTGAGACAGAGAGACTCATTGCCAGAGAAAGTAAAAATAATCCCAAAATATTCTTTAACTACATAAATAGTAAGAAGCTAAAAAATGATAGTGTTGGTCCCCTTAAAAATAGTCTGGGTGAAATGGTGGATGAGGATGAGGAAAAAGCCAATATGCTAAATGACTTTTTTTCAACAGTATTTACACAAGAAAATCCCATGATAGATAACATGATCAGGGATAAAAATTCTCCATTAAATGTCACCTGCTTAACCCAGCAGGAAGTACGGCGGCGTCTACAAATCACTAAAATTGACAAATCCCCGGGCCCGGATGGGATACACCCCCGAGTACTGCAGGAATTAAGCACAGTCATTGATAGACCACTATTTTTAATCTTTAAAGATTCCATAATAACAGGGTCTGTACCACAGGACTGGCGTATAGCAAATGTGGTGCCAATATTCAAAAAGGGGACAAAAACTGAACTTGGAAATTATAGGCCTGTAAGTTTAACCTCAACTGTGGGTAAAATCCTGGAGGGTTTTCTAAGAGATACTATACTGGAGTATCTGGAGAAGAATAACCTTATGACCCAATATCAACATGGGTTTACAAGAGACCGTTCCTGTCAGACTAATCTGATAAGCTTTTATGAAGAGGTAAGTTCCGGACTGGACCAAGGGAATGCAGTGGACATGGTGTACATGGACTTTTCAAAAGCTTTTGATACGGTGCCACACAAAAGGTTGATACATAAAATGAGAACAATGGGGATAGGGGAAAATATGTGTAGGTGGGTTAAGAGCTGGCTCAGGGATAGGAAACAAAGGGTGGTTATTAATGGAGCACACTCGGACTGGGTCACGGTTAGCAGTGGGGTACCACAGGGGTCAGTTTTGGGCCCGCTTCTTTTTAACATATTTATTAATGACCTTGTAGGGGGCATAGAGAGTAGAATTTCAATATTTGCAGATGACACTAAACTCTGCAGGGTAATTAATACAGAGGAGGACAATTTTATATTACAGGAGGATTTATGTAAACTAGAAGCTTGGGCTGATAAATGGCAAATGAGCTTTAATGGGGATAAATGTAAGGTCATGCACTTGGGTAGAACGAACAAGTTGTATAATTATGTGCTTAATTGTAAAACACTGGGCAAAACAGTCACTGAAAAAGACCTGGGTGTATGGGTGGACGACAAACTCACATTTAGTGGCCAGAGTCAAGCAGCTGCTGCAAAGGCAAATAAAATAATGGGATGCATTAAAAGAGGCATAGATGCTCATGAGGAGAACATAATTTTACCTCTATATAAGTCACTAGTGCGACCACACTTAGAATACTGTGTACAGTTCTGGTCTCCGGTGTATAAGAAAGACATAGCTGAACTGGAGCGGGTGCAGAGAAGAGCGACCAAGGTTATTAGGGAACTAGGGGGTCTGCAATACCAAGACAGGTTATTACACTTGGGGTTATTTAGTTTGGAGAATCGAAGGCTTAGGGGTGATCTTATTACAATGTATAAATATATGTGGGGACAATACAAAGACCTTTCTAATGATCTTTTTACTCTTAGACCTGTGACGGGGACAAGGGGGCATCCTCTACGTCTGGAGGAAAGAAGGTTTAAGCATACTCACAGATGCGGATTCTTTACTGTAAGAGCAGTGAGACTATGGAACTCTCTGCCATATGATGTTGTAATGAGTGATTCACTACTAAAATTTAAGAAGGGACTGGATGCCTTTCTTGAAAAGTATAATATTACAGGGTATATACACTAGTCTCCTTAATATTGCGTTGATCCAGGGAGCTAGTTTGATTGCCGTATGTGGAGTCGGGAAGGAATTTTTTTCCCCAATGTGAAGCTTACTGTTGCCACATGGGTTTTTTTTGCCTTCCTCTGGATCAACATGTTAGGGCAAGTTAGGATAGGATATGGGTTGAACTAGATGGACTTAAAGTCTCCCTTCAACCTTAATTACTATGTTACTATGAATTAGACGAGTTGTGGTGTCATGCCGCTGCCATGTCCAAGCTCTGCCCATTTTGGCAGAGATGAGAAACTGGTGTGAAAATGCCAAACGTAGTTACATTTTTGCACATCTCCAAGTGGTGCATAAAATTTATTCAAAGCAATTTATCCCAGAATTCTGGTTTAATTGCTTTGATGAATTGTCATCTTAAACGCTGTTTAAAACTTTTTGTCCTCCCTGTTAGGGGTTCTGTTAAAGATTGTTACTTTTGACATGGAGTCCACCTCTTACCATGAAAGATCGTGTTCCTCAGGTGCCTTAAATAATAAACAGGTCCTCAAACTATAAACAGGAGCCACAGCAGTCAAACACAAACTTCGTTTGTAGGCACACACAAGGTGGCTGGTCCTAAAATGGATGTTAACACGTGGCAGATTTGTTGTGGAATTTCTGAAAATATGTTCCATTCATGTTATTGGGGTGGTTTCTGTAGCATGGGAATGGATTTCTGCAAGCCTCATTCATTTGTATGGAACTTTCATAATGAAGATATTACAATACAGCCATGGCAGATGCTGCAGTAGTATCAGACATGGCTGGAGACCGCGATCAGATTCCCCCCCACGGGCTGAGGGGGACGATCGACCCCCGCCACCGACTGACGGCGATCTGCTCCCCCTCCCCTTCCCTCCGTTCTCCCCCGGTACCCTCCGAGTCCCGCTGTGGCTCCTGGTGTCCCACTGCCATCGGTGATAGGCGCCGCCATCTTCCAAAATGGCGGGCGCATGCGAGGTGCGCCCGTCGAATCTGCCAAGTGGCAGATTCCAATCTTTCATTTTGATCACTGTGATAGATGCTATCACAGTGATCAAAATAAAAAAAAATCGTAAATCACCCCCCTTATCACCCACATAGGTAGGGACAAATAAAATAAATAAAATATTTTTTTATTTTTGTATTAGGGTTAGAATTAGGGTTAGGGCTGGAATTAGCATTAGGGCTGGGGTTAGGGTTTGGATTAGGGTTAGGTGTTATGAATGGGTCGCCGAGGAGGATAGCAGGAACAGGCTAAGCCACCAGAAGACGAGAGGTTGGTAACTAAGTGGATTGCAGACCCCTGATCCTATCAACACAGCTAGCAGTAGCCATGGAGCGTTCCTACGATGCCCTAGACGCTTTGTCACAGCCAGAGAACTAACTAAGCCTAAAGACAGAAAGGTGAAATCTAAACTGCCCCGGAGCAGATCCCCAAAGGAATAGACAGCCCCCAAACATATATTGTCGGTGAGACAAGATGAGACACAAACACAGGCAGAGAACAGACTGAGCAAACGGTGGGGCCCAAGCTGTCTAGACATGACAGGACAGAAAAGATACTGTCTGCAATCACGCATAAAACCCTAAAAAGTCCAACACTTCTGATATACAAAAAACCTGAGGCCACACAACCTCACCCCTGCTATTTCAGCACTCTGGTATAAACGGGAAGCAAAGCAAAAAGATACTAACATAACAGGGGACTAAACAAGCTGTAACATATGAAGCAGGGCCCAGCGCTGACCCCAGCAGGGAGCACGCTGAACCCTAGCAACAAAGCAGAAAGCAAAAAAAGGCACAACCAGATTAGATGCAAAGGAATAGCAAAAGAATCACTTAACTGAACCATGCAGATCAGGCAGGGGACAAAAGAACTCCAAATGCACAAGGAGGAAAATCACCAGCAACCTTCAAGAGCAGCCAGCTCAATTATATGCTCCCAGCCAGTAATCCCAGGTTCCAAATTATCATAGTCAGGTGGAGAACTTCCATCAACCTGGCCAGCTCCACTACTCTCAGTAACCACCAGAGGGAGCAGAGGGAGCTTCGGCTCAGAAATTTGAGCAAGGAAATTCACAACAGTTAGGCTTGTGATTAGGGTTATGGTTAGGATAAGGGTTAGGGGTGTGTTGGGGTTAGGGTTGTGGTTAGGGGTGTTGGGGTTAGGGTTGGAGTTAGAATTGAGGGGTTTCCACTATTTAGGCGCCTCAGGGGGTCTCCAAATGCAACATGGCACCACCATTGAATCCAGCCAATTTTGCGTTCAAAAGTCAAACGGTGCTCCCTCCCTTCCAAGCCCCGACGAGTGCACAGTGGTTTACCCCAACATATGGGGTATCAGCGTACTCAGGACAAAAACTGTACAACAACTTTTGGGGTCCAATTTCTCCTGTTACCCTTGTGAAAATAATAGCGGGCTAAAAAATAATTTTTTGAGGAAAAAAAATGATATTTTAATTTTAACGGCTCTGCTTTATAAACTTCTGTGACGCACCTGGGGTTCAAAGTGCTCACTATGCATCTAGACAAGTTCCTTAGGGGGTCATTTCCAAATTGGGGTCATTTGTGGGGGAGCTTCAAAGCTTAGGCACACAGGGGCTCTCCAAATACGACATGTTGTCCGCTAACGATTGGAGCTAATTTTCCATTCAAAAAGTCAAATGGTGCTCCTTCCCTTCTGAGCCCAAACAGTTTCCCCCCCCCACATATGGGGTACCAGAGTACTCAGAACAAATTGCACAACAACTTTTGTGGTCCAATTTCTCCTGTTAACCTTGTGAAAATAAAAAATAGCGGGCTAAAAAAATCATTTTTGAGGAAAAATATGATTTTTTATTTTCACTGCTCTGCGTTATAAACTTCTGTGAAGCACTTGGGGATTCAAAGTGCTCACTACACATCTAGATAAGCTCTTTGGGGGGGTCTAGTTTCCAAAATGTGGTCACTTGTGGGGGATTTCTTCTGTTTAGGCACATCAGGGGCTCTGCAAACGCAACATGACGCCCGCAGAACATTCCATCAAAGTCTGCATTCCAAAATGGTGATCCTTGCCTTCCAAGCTATCCCATGTGCCCAAACAGTGGTTCCTGTTGTGAATTCGCTTTCTGGCTTCCCTCTGGTTATTACTGAAGGTAGTGGAGCTGGTCAGATTGACAGAGGGATTGCGAGTTCCCTTTCTGGGCTCCCTCTGGTGGTTACTGGAGGTAATGGAGCTGATCTGATTAACAGAGGCTTGCCACCTGATAATGAGGACGACGATTGGAGATCTGGGGTTTCAGATTGGGATTTAAGACAGCCGACTCCCTCTATCCCTGCTGGTGATTTTCTTCTTGCCTCCTGAGGTGATGTTTCCAGCTCAGTCCCTGCATGTTCAGCTAAGTGTTCATTTGCTATTCTGTTTGCATTTGATCTGGTTTTGGCCATCTCAGTTTTGTGTGGGTCAGCCAGCTCCGGCTGGGGCTGTGCTGAATCACCATCCATATGTTACTGCTTGTGCTAGTTTGTTTTTGTCCCTTATTAGATTGGTATATTTTGAAAGCAGAGCAAAAAGAGGCCAAAGTGCTGATATAGTGGGCGAAGTCGTTTTTTTGCAACAGACGTGTTGGACTTTTTGCAGGGTTTCTGCGTGATTGCAAACAGCGTCTTTCCTTTCCTGTCTAGTCAGTGTGAGCCCCATCATTTGCTCAGTCTATTTTTCTGCCTGCATTTGTGTTTTCATCTTGTCTCACCGACAATATATGTTTGGGGCTATCTATTCCTCTGGTCTGCTCTGGGGCAGTTTAGATCTCACCTTTCTTGCTTTAGGCTTAGTTAGCTCTCCAGCTGTGCCGAGGCATCTATGATCATCGTAGGTACGCTCCACGGCTACTGCTAGTTGTGTGGATAGGATCAGGGGTCTGCAGTCCTTTTAGTTACCAACCTCTCTGGTTTTCTGTGGCTTAGCTTGGGCTTCCTCTCCTCGGTGACCCAATCATAACAGAATCACCAGCCTAACTGTATACTCTAGGGTACTCTAAAGTAGGAAAGAATTAAAAAAAAAAAAAAAGGTATCAGAATTTTTTTTTTCTTGTATATTTTTTCCTCTTTTTCTGGGGCTGCAGGAGATTTTTTATTTCTTTTTCTAAATGGAGAGTAAGCAATTGTCTGATCGTGTTGAGCAGCTCGCTGCTGAAGTGAGGGGAATTTCTGCCTATCTCGCTCAATCATCTGCTGTTGAACCAAAAATCCCTACTCCTGATGTGTTTTCTGGGGATCGGTCTAAATTTTTGAATTTTAAGAATGAGGCTATGTGCACACGTATGCAGAAAATTTCTGCACAAAAACAAAACTCCTTCCCAGAAAACGCACATTTTTTTCCGCGATTTTTTCCACGCGTCCCCAGACACATAGAAAATAGCCAGAAATGCGGAATTTACCGTGAAATTAATGAGCATGCTGCGTTTTTTTTACCACAAAGCATTTTTTTCGCAATAAAAAACGCATCAATATGCACAAAAAGTCCAAAATGCATTAAAATGAATGGGAAGCTTCTTTTAAGCGGATTTTTTTGTAAATCCGTGGGAAAAACGTGAAAAAAAACGCTGTGTGTGAACACAGCCTAATTGTAAACTATTTTTTGCTTTGAAACCCAACTCATCGGGGAGCTCTGTGCAGCAGGTTAAAATTGTCATCTCCCTGCTGCGTGGCGATCCCCAGGATTGGGCCTTTTCTTTGACACCCGGAGATACTATTCTGGCTAATGTGGATGCATTTTTTCAAGCCTTGGGGTTGTTGTATGATGAACCTAATGCTATTGTTCAAGCTGAGAAAACCTGATTGGCATTTAACCAGGGTCAGGATTCTGCAGTTATATTGTCAAAAATTCAGAAAGTGGGCAGTCCTTACTAAATGGTATGACGATGCCCTAGCAGCTCTCTTTCAGAAGGGTTTGGCAGAAACCGTAAAAGATGTTATGGAGGGATTTCCTGTTCCCTCTGGTCTAGACGACTATGTCATCGGCCATTCAAGTTGATCGGCATTTACGTGAACATAAAACTACTCGAGAGGCGTTGCCACCTTTCGAATGAACGTCTGAACCCATGCAATGTGATAGGGTTTTGTCTAGGGCGCAACATCAGGAGTTTAGAAGGCGTAATAATCTGTTTTTTTGTGTGGGGACGCCTCTCATACTATTTCTGTCTGCCCTAAACGAGAAAAGCTTTTTGCTCACATTTGCTGTGGGCAGTGTACAGCCCAAGTTCCTTTTGGCAATTACCATGATCTGCTCCTTGTCTACATTTTCCACTAAGGCTTCTGTAGATTCTGAAGCAGCTTTGAATCTGATGAAACGTTGTGGTTTTCCTATGATACCCCTGCGGACTCCTATCCCTTTGAGGGGCATTGGATGCTACTCCTTTGTGAGGAGAATAAACCCCAGTTTTGGACCCAGGTGACAATGCGGGTCGCCCCGGACCAACAAGAAAATTGACAATTTTTGGTGTTCCTCAATTTGCATGATACTATTGTTCTGGGTTTTCCTTGGTTGCAGACTCATAATTCTGTTTTGGATTGGAAATCTGTGTCTGTGGTGAGTTGGGGTTGTCAATGTGTTCTTAGTGACACTCCTGTTTTCGCCACCTCTCCCCAGTCTTCATGATATTCCTGACTATTTGGCTGATTTTTCTGATGTATTTAGTGAGAGTAAGTTTGCGTCTTTGCCTCCTCATAGGAGTTATGACTGTGCAATTGTGTTAATGCCTGGGTGTAAATTTCCCAAGGGTGGACTTTTCAACTTATCAGTACCCGAACATAATGCTATGCGATCTTATATCAAGGAGTCGTTGGAGAAGGGTCATATTAGACCATCCTCTTCACCTTTAGGTGCTGGGGTTTTTTGTGGCCAAGAAAGATGGTTCATTAAAAGGCCTTGTATTGACTATCGTTCCCTTAACAAAATCACTGTTAAATATCAGTACCCGTTACCCCTGATTTCTGATTTATTTTCGAGAGTTAAAAGTGCCTGTTGGTTTACCAAGCTTGACCTCGGGGGGGCGTATAATCTTATTCGCATCAAGCACGGGGTTGAATGGAAGATGGCGTTTAATACTCCAGAGGAACATTTTGAGTACCTGGTGATGCCTTTTGGGCTCACTAATGCCCCTTCTGTCTTCCAATCTTTTATGAATATTTTCCAGGACTTTGTGGATAAGTTTTTGATCATTTATCTGGATGATATTTTGATCTTTTCCAGTGATTGGGATTCTCATGTGGAACATGTCCGGACTGTGTTCCGGATTTTGACGAAAAATTCTCTGTATGTTAAGGGATCGAAGCGTCTCTTTGGTGTACAGAGGATTTCATTTTTGGGATTCATTTTGCCCCCGTCTGCTATTAAAATGGACTCGGCCAAGGTACAGGCCATTTTTGATTGGGTTCAGCCCACTTCTTTGAAGGCTCTCCAGAAGTTTTTGGGTTTTGCCAATTTCTACCGTAAATTTATAAGTAATTTTTCTGGTATTGTTAAACCACTTAACTAATCTGACCAAAAAGGGCACTGATCTGGTGAATTGGTCTCCAGAGGCAGTCTCGGCATTTCAGGAGCTTAAGCTGAGATTCACTTCTGCTCCGGTTCTACGGCAACCTGATGTCTCACTCCCATTTCAGGTGGAGGTAGATGCTTCTGAGATTGGTGCAGGAGCCTGTCCCAAAAAGATCCGGTGATTTCTAAGATAAATCCCTATGCCCTCTTTTCTCGAAAATTCTCCCCATCTGAACCTAACTATGACGTGGGGAATCGGGAATTGTTGGCCATGAAATGGGCATTTGAAGAGTGGAGACATTGGTTGGAGGGAGCTAGACATCAAGTTGTGGTCCTCACCGACCACAAGAATTTGATTTATCTTGAATCAGCCAAACGCCCAATTCCTAGACAGGCTAGGTGGGCCTTGTTTTTCACGCGTTTTAATTTTGTGGTCTCTTTTCTTCCGGGCACTAATTCTTAAGGCGGACGCCCTTTCTAGGATTTTCTTTGCGGATTCTCTTAATGTGACCGAGCCTACTACCATTCTAAATTAGGGTGTAGTTCTTTCTGCCATCTCACCCGATTTGAGACGTGCCCTGGAGGAATTTCAGGAGGACAAATCTGAACATTTTCAAAATGGGGTCACTTGTGGGGGAGCTCCAATGTTTAGGTACACAGGGGCTCTCCAAACGCAACATGGCAACTGCTAAATATTCCAGCATATTTTCCATTCAAAAAGCCAAATGGCGCTCCTTCCCTTCTGAGCCCTGCCGTGCGCCCAAACAGTGGTTTATGACCACATATGAGGTATCGTTGTACTCAGGAGAAATTGCCGAACAAATATTAAGATCCATTTTATCCTGTTGCCCATGTGAAAATGAAAAAATTGATGCGAAAAGAAAATTTTTGTTGGAAAAATTAAAATTTTTTCCTTCCACGTTGCTTTAGTACCTGCGAAGCAGCTGAAGGGTTAATAATCTTCTTGAATGTAGTTTTGAGTAGCTTGAGGGGTGTAGTTTTTAGAATGGTGTCCCTTTTGGATATTTTCTGCCATATAGACCCCTCAAAGTGACTTCAAGTGTGAGGTGATCCCTAAAAAAATTGTTTTGTAAATTTTGTTGTAAAAATGAGAAATCGCTGGTCAACTTTTAACCCTTATAACTTCCTAACAAAAAAAAATGTTGTTTCCACAATTGTGCTGATGTAAAGTAGACATGTGAGAAATGTTATTAACCATTTTGTGTCACATAACTCTCTGGTTTAACAGAATAAAAATTCGAAATTTGGAAATTGCGAAATTTTCACCAAATTTCAGTTTTTTTCACAAATAAATGCAAACATTATCGACACTGACACTGGTCAGAATTGCAAAAAATGGCCTGGTCATTAAGGTCAAAATAGGCTGGGTCATAAAGGGGTTAAAAGAATGTTCAGTTTATTTTCCGGAAATTACATCACCTTCTGATTTAATTTACAGTACTTTTAGTAAAAAACATTAGCAGAATATAAGGAAGACGACGCTTGTCTCTCACACAGTAGCAAAATAAGCTTTATTAGAATGTTATTATGAAAATACATTTTTTTGGTAGGCAGCACTAAGTGTGTAGCACATATTTTGCAAATAACCCAAAAATAGTTACTTAAATGTAAAAATACATTTCATGTCAACAGTAAAACATTGTGTGTCCCTTTAAGTACGTGTCAAACAGTAAATATATCAGATACAGTTAAAATAGGACTAATGGCACCACAACTGTGATAAGGTGCTTCCTCAACATGTCCCTTTGTCTTATTGTTGTTCCACTAAAGGGGATTTCCAGGCAATTTCTACACAATTTTCTCAAGTTAAGCCCCTGTCACACTAACCTGTAACACTAATCCCGACAACGATATGACCTGGTCAGGATCGCTGGTGTGTCGCTACATGATCGCTGGTGAGCTGTCAAACAGGCAGATCTCAGCAGCGATCAGGACCAGCGTCGACGCGGGTAAGCACGCGCGTCGCTTAGTTACTCGCTGTGTACCCTGGATACCAGCGTGCACGCGGCGCTTAGTTACCTGCTGTTTATCTTGGATTCCAGCTCCCAGCGCGAGCACGCTGGTATACAGGGTACACAACGGGGAACTAAGCGATGCGCGCGCTTAGTTACCCGCTGTTTACCTTGGATACTAGCTCCCAGCATCTGCTTACAGCGCTGGGAGCTCGCTGATCATTGGTCTCCCGCTGTGCGTGCTGGCTAGCGGGAGACCAACAATCAAAAAATGGCCCAGGACATTAGAGCACGATCAGCGATACCCGGCGGGGGGCGGTCTCTGATACGTGTCACACACAGCGAGATCGCTGGCGAAATCGCTGTTGCATCACAAAACTTGTGACTCAGCAGCGATCTCGCTTAGTGTGACGGGGGCTTAAGTCTATGTCAGCAGATTACTGAATCACGATGGTGTGCAATACGAATAGTCACGATTTCACAGTATTCCCAGAATGGGTGTGCGGTCACGCTCCAACTGGAGTCTCAGCTGCTTCTCTCCATAGGACAATAAGAGAAGCGGCTGAGACTCTAGACAGTTTATGAAAGTATGCAAGCTGTGCACCTGCAGTGACTTCACCACCTAATAGAACTGGAAATACTGAGAAATCATGAGAACATGCGCACAGCATACTGTCACAAATCCATAATCTGCAGTCAGTGTTACTAAAAAAATTGTCTAGTGCTCAGAAAACCGATTGAGTCATGTGATTGCATTTTTGTAGCAGATTTATTCGCTATTATCTTTCAAATTAGTTTTTCCATCCTGATTCGAAATTGACATAAATTTTACAATTTGTGTGGTTTACGTGATAAGTGCATTTTTACATACCATACAATAGTTGAAAGTGCTAATTACAGTAGAGATTATGGCAAGCCAGAGGTAGCCCTAGTATTCCATATGATCACATTCGTCAGTGTAATAGAAATAAAATTAGCATCGGTCTATTCAAAAAATGCAAATGGAAGGAGACAAGTAAGCTAAGGCTAGGATAAACTCTGCCTCGTGTTTATTTCAATTGAGAGTGGTACAACTCAACTGCAAACATGTTCGAGGAAACAAAGAATCCACAGGCCTGATATATTCTGCTTTCCATGTCTAACCCCAAAACACAGACATTCAGTCAGAAAAAAAATAGACACCTCTGTAAATTAGACGGAATAGAGAACAGTTACAAAAAGTAACTCCTGCTCTAAAGGACTAGATCAGCCTGTACATTATAAACAATCTTTTTCACTAACAATGTGCAATGCTTCATAAAGATTGAAAAATTTGGTTACAGGTTTTCCTACAGATTCAAGAGGCTAACTGTGAGCTGCCTGTTTTTGACTGACCCTTCTTAAACAGGAAAATTTCAAGCCTCTTCGTGAATCTGGAGCGTCTGACAAGTGGTGTGTACCTCTGTGCACTACGGCAGAAATCTCACTCCAGTCAAGAACTGGAGTGACATTTTTGGCATAGGGAACACCACCGCTAGTCAAGAATTAGACTAGCTGTGGTATCCCTTACCAGCTCCACTATTTTGTTGGAGCCGAGATAAACTGGCGTGAAAATGTCAAAAGTCGCAAAATTTAGTCGCAAATCAGAGTTGCACTCAAATTTTACGACTTTTTAATGGTTTTATGCCAGTATTCTGGAGCTAAAGATTTGAATATTTTATTTATTCTGGACTTATAAGGTGTAAGCATACATTGTAATCAGGACCTACCATTCACAGCATTAAATCATTGGTGTTTATACAATGTAATTTTCAAAACACTATGGCACAAGAGAACACAAAGTTCAATTTAACACGCAATATATATTCTCAAAAACCTAAAATAATTAACAACCCAAACAACCATATTTCATAATATGCCTGATATACTAACTGTGGTTCAAAGTACCGTAAATGAACAATATACTTGGATTCAAAACTGCTGATAACAGTAGCTTAATGTGTACAATTTGTTCGGACAAACATTGCAGGGCAGTAGCATAAACCAAGGCACACTTAGATATTATCTGGGTTAGCAAATTTGGGATTTATTTCTTTAAAAAAAAGGGTGATGGAGAATGGATGTTATGAATGAGGGGCTTTAAAACGAGTAAGCTGTAGCAGCTCAAAACATTGCAAGAGTCCACTAGACAATGCAAGCAGTCCTCACTTTTTTCACTTTTTGATTTAACATTTAGGCTCGAGTTCACATGACTTTGAGGATACTCATCTGTGGCTTTGTCTGAAGCTCTGATAAACAGGATTCAGAAGGAACCTTTGATGGAGCTTTTCACTGTAAGCCAGGTGTAGCACAAAGTGCCTCAATATATCAATAGATAAAGGAGATTGACGTTTCACAGTAGACCACTCCACTGTTCTAAGAAAGAAGTTTCAGAATGGAATAGCAATTTCATAGTTTTTATTTTTACGCGTTTCGTGCTCGCAACCGGCTCTTTGTCAAAAACAAACTTTTTGAGTAAAGAGCTCGGCAACTACGAAGTTGCTATTCCATTCTGGAACGGCTTCCTTTGTACAGCAGTGTGGTCTATTCTGAAATGTCAAAAGAGGGTTCCCCATTTACCGATGGGACTGCTACAGCTGTAATATTCATGGGCCTTTATTGGGGTTGTGACAATCACAACCCTTCAGGTGAGCAATTCCATAACTCCCATCTCATCTGTACCTTCACTATCACCCTATGTGCACTTGTCTCCCCTCACCTTTTATTCTCAATTTAATAATTAGCTCTGTCGAGAGTTCTGTCTGAATCCAGTTTTTCAAGGCTTCATACAGCAGTCTCAACAGAGCAACGTCACAAACATAACCTGAACATAGTATCCAGGGCTGTGGAGTCGGAGTCGGAGCTCATTTTGGTGGAGTCGGAGTCAGTATAAAATGGACCGACTCCTAAAATAGATAATAAATTGGGTACAGTAGTTCAATGGAGAATATGCTGAATATTTTTTCATAGGAATTTGGGAAAGTTATGAAATGTCCTATAAATGACTGTTCTATTCCTGATCTACTACATTCACACACAGCGTTTTTCCTGCGTTTTTAGAGGATACGTTTTTCAGTTACAAAAGCTGATCAGCTTTTTAAAAAACCGCATCACTTGAAAGGTTTTTGAGCTCATAGATAATGTTTTCAATAGCAAAAGCAGATTAGAAATCTGCTCTATCTATATATCCATTTATCCATATCTGTCTATCCATATCATATCTGTACCAAAAAGAATGAAAGCCGGATAGCACACAGACTAACACTCCTTTTTTTTTTAGCACCAGTCAGGTACACCTCATAGCTGCCCAAAAGGACGCCCAGGACAGGGATTGCTCGTCTTCAGTAACACATCAACATCAATTGATAGTTGGAATACATAGACTGCATTCATCACATCTTCTTAAGGTGCAGGCTTTATTTTCAAGTGTAGGGGTGTGAAGTATGAGGTTCTGCAGCAACTGAGGTGTGCAGTATGAAATTCTGCAGAACAGTATGAGATTCTGCCCCCCCCCCCCCGGTTTGATCCTTGCTATGCCCATAGTGTGAATGTAGCCTGAGGATCTAGGCTTTATCTTAGCCGAGATAAGTCCTAGAGTGTGTGTGTGTGTGTGTGTGTGTGTGTGTGTGTGTGTATGTATATATATATATATATATATATATATATATATATATATATTCATAGTCACAATTTTCATAGTCATGAAAATAAAGAAAACACTTTGATTGAGGTGTGTCCAAACTTTTGGTCTGTACTGTGTAATATATATATATATATATATATATATATATATTACACAGTACAGACCAAAAGTTTGGACACACCTCAATCAAAGTGTTTTCTTTATTTTCATGACTATGAAAATTGTAGATTCACTCTGAAGGCATCAAAACTATGAATTAACACATGTGGAATTATATAATTAACAAAAAAGTGTGAAAGAACTGAAAATACTGTATGTCTTATATTCTAGGTTCTTCAAAGTAGACACCTTTGCTTTGATTTCTGCTTTGCACACTCTTGGCATTCTCTTGATGAGCTTCAAGAGGTAGTCACCGGTAATGATTTTCACTTCACAGGTGTGCCCTGTCAGGTTTAATAAGTGGGATTTCTTGCCTTATAAATGAGGTTGGGACCATCAGTTGTGTTGTGCAGAAGTCTGGTGGATACACAGCTGATAGTCCTACTGAATAGACTGTTAGAATTTGTATTATGGCAAGAAAAAAGCAGCTGAGCAAAGAAAAACGAGTGGCCATCATTACTTTAAGAAATTAATCAGGTTAGTCAGTCCGAAAAATTGGGTAAACTTTGAAAGTGTCCCCAAGTGCATTGGCAAAAACCATCAAGCACTACCAAGAAACTGGCTCACATGAGGACTGCCCCAGGAATGGAAGACAAAGAGTCACCTCTGCTGCGGAGGATAAGTTCATCCTAGTCACCAGCCTCAGAAATTGCAGGTTAACAGCAGCTCAGAATAGAGACCAGGTCAATGCCACACAGAGTTCTAGCAGCAGACACATCTCTACAACAACTGTTAAGAGGAGACTTTGTGCAGCAGGCCTTCATGGTAAAATTGCTGCTAGGAAACTACTGCTAAGGACAGGCCACAAGCAGAAGAGACTTGTTTGGGCTAGAGAACACAAGGAATGGACATTAGACCAGTGGAAATCTGTGCTTTGATCTGATGAGTCCAAATTTGAGATCTTTGGTTCCCACCACCATGTCTTTGTGTGACGCAGAAAAGGTGAACGGATGGATTCTACATGCCTGGTTCCCACCGTGAAGCATGGAGGAGGAGGTGTGATGGTGTGGGGGTGCTTTGCTGGTGACACTGTTGGGGATTTATTCAAAATTGAAGGCGTACTGAACCAGCATGGCTACCACAGCATCTTGCAGCAGCATGCTATTCCATCCGGTTTGTGTTTAGTTGGACCATCATTTATTTTTCAACAGGACAATTGCCTCAAACACACCTCCAGGCTGTGTAAGGGCTATTTGACCAAGGAGGAGAGTGATGGGGTGCTACGCCAGATGACCTGGCCTCCACAGTCACCAGACCTGAACCCAATCGAGATGGTTTGGGGTGAGCTGGACCGCAGAGTGAAGGCAAAAGGGCCAACAAGTGCTAAGCATCTCTGGGAACTCCTTCAAGACTGTTGGAAGACCATTTCTGGTGACTACCACTTGAAGCTCATCAAGAGAATGCCAAGAGTGTGCAAAGCAGTAATCAAAGCAAAAGGTGGCTACATTGAAGAATTTAGAATATAAGACATATTTTCAGTTGTTTCACACTTTAATTATATAATTCCACATGTGTTAATTCATTGTTTTGATGCCTTCAGAATGAATCTACAATTTTCATAGTCCTGAAAATAAAGAAAACTCTTTGAATGAGGTGTGTCCAAACTTTGGTCTGTACCGTATACATGTACACAGGTGTATTACATATTTACAATTTATTACAGTTTTGTGTTCTAAAGTTGTATTCCAATAAATAGATATTATGTTCTATCTAAATATCTTGATTATTGGATCATAGAAATGATTAAATGTCTGATGTTCACATTGCATTACAATAAATTTTTCACTTGAATATAAGCAATATATGTGGGAGTCGGTGTCGTGGAGTCGGTGTAAGGGAAATTGAGGAGTCGGAGTCGCAGGTTTGGCTTACCGACTCCACAGCCCTGATAGTATCAATAGAAAAAAGCGCAGACGGCACCGCTGTTACCGTGTAATTCGCTGTGGCATGCGGCATGCATAGAACCAAACACTGGGAATCCCGGATGCCGGACCTGGAAATAGACAATCCTTGGAATTCACACAGAAGAAAAGGTCGCACTCTTCGGGATGAAGAAATATCTCAGGTTTATTGACACATAGGATATATGTCAAGCCGGGGGAGTGACATACAGAGTGCAGAAAAGGCTGACAACGGCCGTTTCGCGCTGTTCAAGCGCTTCAACGGGTCACCCGTTGAAGTGCTTGAACAGCGCGAAACAGCCGTTGTCAGCCTTTCCTGCACTCTGTATGTCACTCCCCCGGCTTGATATGTATCCTGTGTGTCAATAAACCTGTGAGATATTTCTTCATCCCGAAGAGCGCGACCTTTTCTTCTGTGTGGATAACCTGAACATAGCCTTAGAAATGGTATTTATACTGATGCAGTCACATTAAATATACTGTATGTTTCAAAGAAAAACATTTTTTGCAGTGCGTATCTGAAATATTACTAACACCACAATTTGACTTTGCACTGGACACAATCTGCTGCAAGCAGAGGAACAGAGACAAATGTGCCAATTATCCAGACAACACTTTCATTGCAGCAAGGTCAAAATAAAATTCATAATCGCAGAACATTTCTTCACATCTGTACGGTCTCTCGTACAGGCCATCTTAGACTCACTGCTCTTTCTTAATCTCTGGCTCCTGTATGGTATTCTAAAAAGAAAAAAAAAAAAAGTAAAAATGGATTTAGTAACAGGACATACAGGTATCTACAACTGTCTTAAAGGTAATAAAGTACCTTTCTGAGAACCAAATAAGTAATTGTGTCATTCTCATTATAAGGATGAACTGTGTACATAAAAAATAACAAAAAAAAAAAAAAAAAATGTGTTTCATATGGGCGCCACCACAAAAAAAATAAACTAAAAAAAATAATTTAGTGCATAAAACAACATGATTCCCCTCAGCTCTGCAAGTGGAGAGGCAGCTGTGGGTTACCAGATTTATCTCAAGTGTCAGTGTTGTGCCTGTCATTGCCCAATTCCACTGCCTGAGTGCATTATTGTGGTCATCCTATTTTTTATCATGTTATACAGTTGTGGCCAAAATTATTGACACCCCTGCAATTCTGTCAGATAGTACTCAGTTTCTTCCTGAAAATGATTGTAAACACAAATTCTTTGGTATTATCTTCATTTAATTTGTCTTAAATGTAAAAACACAAAAAGAATTGTCCTAAAGCCAAATTGGATATAATTCCACACCAAACATAAAAAATAGGGTGGACAAAAGTATTGGCACTGTTCGAAAAATCATGTGATGCTTCTCTAATTTGTGTAATTAACACCACCTGTATCTTACCTGTGGCACCTAACAGGTGTTGGCAATAACTAAATCAAACTTGCAGCCAGTTGACATGGATTAAGGTTGACTCAACCTCTGTCCTGTGTCCTTGTGTGTACCACATTGAGCATGGAGAAAAGAAAGAAGACCAAAGAACTGTCTGAGGACTTGAGAAACCAAATTGTGAGGAAGCATGAGCAATCTCAAGGCTACAAGTCCATCTCCAAAGACCTGAATGTTCCTGTGTCTACCGTGCGCAGTGTCATCAAGAAGTTTAAAGCACATGGCACTGTGGCTAACCTTCCTAGATGTGGACGGAAAAGAAAAATTGACAAGAGATTTCAACGCAAGATTGTGCGGATGTTGGATAAAGAACCTCGACTAACATCCAAACAAGTTCAAGCTGCCCTGCAGTCCGAGGGTACAACAGTGTCAACCCATATTATCCATCGGCGTCTGAATGAAAAGGGACTGTATGGTAGGAGACCCAGGAAGACACCACTTATTACCCCGAGACATAAAAAAGTCAGGCTGGAGTTTGCCAAAACTTACCTGAAAAAGCCTAAAACGTTTTGGAAGAATGTTCTCTCATCAGATGAGACAAAAGTAGAGCTTTTTGGGCAAAGGCATCAACATAGAGTTTACAGGAGAAAAAAAAAGGCATTCAAAGAAAAAAACACGGTCCCTACAGTCAAACATGACGGAGGTTCCCTGATGTTTTGGGGTTGCTTTGCTGCCTCTGGCACTGGACTGCTTGACCGTGTGCATGGAATTATGAAGACTGAAGAATACCAACAAATTTTGCAGCATAATGTAGGGCCCAGTGTGAGAAAGCTGGGTCTCCCTCAGAGGTCATGGGTCTTCCAGCAGGACAATGACACAAAACACACTTCAAAAAGCACTAGAAAATGGTTTGAGAGAAAGCACTGGAGACTTCTAAGGTGGCCAGCAATGAGTCCAGACCTGAATCCCATAGAACACCTATGGAGAGATCTAAAAATGGCAGTTTGGAGAAGGCACCCTTCTAATATCAGGGACCTGGAGCAGTTTGCCAAAGAAGAATGGTCTAAAATTCCAGCAGAGCATTGTAAGAAACTCATTGATGGTTACCGGAAGCGGTTGGTCGCAGTTATTTTGGCTAAAGGTTGTGCAACCAAGTATTAGGCTGAGGGTGACAATACTTTTGTCTGGCCCATTTTTGGAGTTTTGTGTGAAATGATCAATGTTTTGCTTCATTCTCTTTTGTGCTTTTTCATTTAAGACAAATTAAATGAAGATAATAATACCAAAGAATTTGTGTTTGCAATCATTTTCAGGAAGAAACTGATTATCTGACAAAATTGCAGGGTGTCAATACTTTTGGCCACAACTGTACATTTGCAAAGTATGGAGCCTTTGGCTTCTTTTTACAGTGCCTTGTGAAAGTATTCGGCCCACTGGAACTTTTCAACCTTTTCCCACATATCATGCTTAAAACATAAAGATACCAAATGTAAATTTTTGGTGAAGAATCAACAAGTGGGACACAATTGTGAAACTGAATGAAATTTATTGGATATTTTAATTTTTTGGGGAAATTCAAAAACTGAAAAGTGGGGCGTGCAATATTATTCGGCCCCTTTACTTTCAGTGCAGCAAACTCACTCCAGAAGTTCATTGTGGATCTCTGAGTGATCCAATGTTCTCCTAAATGATTAATGATGATAAATATAAACCACCTGTGTGTAATCAAGTCTCTGTATAAATGCACCTGCTCTGTGATAGTCTCAGGGTTCTGTTTGAAGCACATAAGATGATCATCATGATCATGATCATCACATCATGAAGACCAAGAAACACAACAGGCAGGTCCGTGATACTATTGTGGAGAAGTTTAAAGCCAGATTTGGATACAAAATGATTTCCAAAACTTTAAACATCCCAAGGAGCACTGTGCAAGTGATCATATTGAAATGGAAGGAGTATCATACCACTGCAAATCTACCAAGACCCGGCCGTCCCTCTAAACTTTCATCTCAAACAAGAAGACTGATCAGAGATGCAGCCAAGAGGCCAATGATCACTCTGGATGAACTGCAGAGATCTACAGCTGAGGTGGGACAGTCTGTCCATAGGACAATAATCAGTCGTACACTGCACAAATCTGGCCTTTATGGAAGAGTGGCAAGAAGAAAGCCATTTCTCAAAGATATCCATAAAAAGTGTAATCTAAAATTTGCAACAAGCCACCTGGGAGAAACACCAAACATGTGGAAGAAGGTGCTCTGGTCAGATGAAACCAAAATTGAACTTTTTGGCAACAGTGCCAAAAGATATGTTTGGCGTAAAGGCAAGGCAACACAGCTCATCACCCTGAACACATCATCCCCACTGTCAAACATGGTGGCGGCAGCATCATGGTTTGGGCCTGCTTTTCTTCAACAGAGACAGGGAAGATGGTTAAAATTGATGGGAAGATGGATGAAGCCAAATACAGGACCATTCTTGAAGAAAACCTGTTGGAGTCTGCAAAAGACCTGAGACTGGGACGGAGATTTGTCTTCCAACAAGACGACGATCCCAAACATAAAGCAAAATCTACAATGGAATGGTTCACAAATAAACATATCCAGGTGTTAGAATGGCCAAGTCAATGTCCACACCTGAAAACAATCGAAAATCTGTGGAAAGCGCTGAAAACTGCTGTTCACAAACGTTCTCCATCAAACCTCATTGCGCTCGAGCTGTTTGCCAAGGAAGAATGGGCAAGAATTTCAGTCTCTCGATGTACAAAACTGATAAGAGACATACCCCAAGCGACTTGCAGCTGTAATCGCAGCAAAAGGTTGCGCAACAATGTATTAAGTTAAAGGGGCCGAATAATATTGCACGCCCCACTTTTCAGTTTTTGAATTTCAACAAAAATTTTAAATAACCAATAACTTTCGTTCAACTTCACAATTCTGTCCCACTTGTTGTTGATTCTTCACCAAAAATTTACATTTGGTATCTTTATGTTTGAAGCATGATATGTGGGAAAAGGTTGAAAAGTTCCAGGGGGCCGAATACTTTCGCAAGGCACTGTATATTCTCAATACACTCTTTTTCAAAATATGGTTAATAATGGCATAAGTGCTATTCACACAGTATATGAATAGTCCTTACTGCACATAATGCTCAAATCATTAATGGCTCCATTGTGTGAGACATTGGTGTACGTTGTAAGCTGTGTTCAAACTTCTGTGAGACAATTACTTCTGCCTGAGACAAGTATGTGTTATTTCCCTTAAGAACTCCTTAGTGCATAACTCTAGTCTTGGTGGCAAAAGCTTTAATGGCCAGAGACAACCTGGACATAACAGTGAATGCTTCAATCATGTGTCTAAAAATCTAAACAAACACCTATAAAAAGGTTCTTCGCACAATACAACATGAAAGCAAGTGTCCTGCGAATGTGATGATAGAATACCTGTATAGAAATGTGCACGGCTCAAAAACGATAAAAAAAAAAATATTCTTTGTTGGATAACAATTAAAAGCATAAAAATAGACATACAAAATACTATAGGTAGGTAAGTGATAACTACAAAAACTGGAAATACTACAAATCAGTTATATTATGTGCAATCACAGTATTGAGGACTGATACTCAAAAGATAGAAGCCAAATAGCAAGGACTGTACAAGTAAGGCCCTTTAAGGTACATACAGGTAAACAGGGAGAGAGTGAGTTTTTTTTTGTTTGTTTTTTGGAGGGGGGATGATAACTTTTATTGAAAAGAAAGTATCATACACAAACACAGTGCAAAAAAAAGGGGGGAAGACAAAAGCGCAATAGGGTCTTATCCATGTTACAAAGGACAGTATGTCTTGAAATATGCTCACCTGGTTAGGATGAGATAAGAGCGTGTAGATAGCGGCTGCAGCAGATCCACAGGTCTTCAGTGACCAGAAGAAATGATAAATCCAAAGGGAGTTTGTAGCTATATTCCGCGCTGCCGCTTTAGACAAATTCCAGGAGAATGCTGTATGATTGCAGTGGTTTTATTCTACGCGTTTCAGGTGTCTCATGCCCCCTTCATCAGGAAATACCACAAAATACATACAGGTATCACAGACATAAATAGGTTTGGAAGGACGCTGGATTTAAAAAAAAAAAAAAAAAAAAAGAGCGCCATCAAGTCAGATGATGCAGTGTCAAAGTTCAATGACACCACATGGTTAACAGTTCACCAAGGATATATTACAAAAGTATACGTATTTTAGAAGATTTTTTGATTAAATTTACATTTCCCAAAAGAGATAATAAAGTCAAATTTATGATTTTAACATGGAAAAAGACTGAAAGAAAAAAAAAAAAAAAAAGAACCAGACATCTGCTCAGGTGGACATGAACCTGCAAAAAAGGGGGTTATTCCTGTTCAGAGGTGGATGCCTTACAAGAGGACTACCGTATGGAAGCAGCAAGCTACTTTTTCTCAAGGAAAGCATTGCAATCTTTATAAAAAAAGGAGGGAGAAAATAAAAGCATAATTTTAATTCTTTACCAATAAAAAATATAATATAATTTTAGTTGAACGCTGAAAAAATAAATAAATAAATATGAAGTTATTTTTAAGTAAAAAAGGGGAAATGGGTTTAAAAGATGCTAGATGCAGCAACACACTAGAAACTGTACAGCAGCAGCTCAGAATGAGAACGCAGGACAAGCCGACAAAATAAATTCATTGCTTCATTGGTACAAGGATCGTGGGCAAATTTTATATTTAGCATGAGGCACATAAAAAAGGGGTTATATATCAAAGGGGTAATATATCAAAGACAGCAACACACAGGAAGCTGTACAGGAGCCGACTACTGCTCAAAGTAAAAGCGCAGGACAAACCGGCAAAGTGAATGAGTGACTTCATTAAAGATAAGATCGCAGGCAGCTTTTGTGTTCAACGCATGACACATAAGTCTTTCCACTGCACAGGAGAGGCAGTAACATTCTTGTACTGCTCACTAATCTCTATGGCTCAGCATTATGTAGATAAAAGCTGAGTGAAGGAAGAACAAAGTATTATCAGCTGAGGTCATTCTTTCATGTCTAACTAGTAGAGTTAGTAGTGCTTACCGGGCTTAATTAAAGAAGAAAGGAACTCTTCAGAATATGCAAATAATAGAGATAATGTTTAAAACAGGGGTGTGAAAGTGATTACTCCCAAGAGCAAAAGAAAAAAGGGGAACTAAACCGATACAAAGGGAGTTTCATTCCAAAGGAGGCTATCCAGGATTTTCATATATATAACTATTTTTTGGAGTTAACGCAAAAACTATATGTAAGCAAATCCATAAATATTTTAAAAATAGTTTAAAAAATATAAATATAATAGAAATAGATGAATATGCATTAAACCAAGGAAGTACAGTATTGTGAAATTAATTATAAATATAAAACTGCATTAGTATAAAAATCTAAAAATATAAAAACCACAAGGCAGGGACTGCATAATTAGGTGAAAATTATCAAAAAAGGGCAACTGTCACAAATAATACATATAAAATTTTAAATAGAAAAAAGAGAAATGATTGCAAAGATCTCAAAAACCATCTATACACATGGTCAATTTTTTTCATAGGTTGCAGAGCATGTGAATATAGATATAAACAATTATTCCACTGTCTAGGTAAAAACCTCAGTTATTTCATTTAGACCCTGTGGTTTCAGACTCCCTAATTTGTAGATCCAATAGGCTTCCTTTCTATTTAATTTCGTAGATCTGTTCGGTGCACATTTAGGTATATGATCGATAGGGCTAATTTTTAATAGTTTCGAATTCTTATTATGTACCAAGGCATAATGTCTGGACAGCCCATGAGTAAGCAGGCATTTTTTATTATTATGCTGATGGGAGTTCAATCTGAGATGTAGGGGTTGCGTGGTCCTCCCCACATATTGCTTACCACAGGGACATTCAATGACATAAATAACAAAGTCAGAGTTACAGTTTAGAACAAAAGGGATCGTAAATTTCTCTTTAGTGGAAAATGAAATTATATAGTCAGCTTTATGATTTATATTAGAACAGCACAAGCAGTTCCTAGCGCCACATTTAAAGATTCCTTTGGTTGAATTCAGGGTATAACCACCAATGGGGCTAACATGGGCTCTCAGGCGGCTAGGGGCAATTAAATCCTTGATTGTAGGGGCTCTACGGAATGTAATCCCGGGATTCCTAGGAAGAATATTGTTCAAAATGGGATCATTCAATAATATATGCCAATTCTTATGAAAAATTCTACGAATTTCATTATGTTCAATGGAGAATTGCGTTATAAAATTCAATGAAAAGTTCTTATCAGTAATTACTTGCTCTTTTGGCTCCAGTAATGCTCTCTGATTTACTTTGATAGAGTTTTTAAAGGCATTCTTAATTAAATGTGAAGGGTATTTTTGAGCAAAAAATCTTTTCTTTAAAATATTGGACTGATCTTTAAAGTCAGTATCCAATGAGCAGTTTTTTCTAATCCGGTGAAATTGATTATTTGGAATATTATTCAGCCATTTGTTGTAGTGCCCACTATTGAAATGAATGTAGCCATTGGTATCTACTTTTTTAAAAAATGTTTTGCTACATATTCTGTCTTCTTTGATAAAGAGGGTAATATCTAAAAAATTAATTAGAAGACTGTTATAAGCTGCTGTAAAAGAAAGATCCCAGTCATTAGAATTTATTGTCTGAATAAAAGTTTCAACATTATTAGTAGAATTGTCCCAGATAAAAAATAGGTCATCAATGAATCTTTTATAAAAAATATTTTTGCTCCAATTTTCATTCAAGATAAAAAAAAATTCAAAAATCCCCATAAAAAGGTTAGCGAAAGTAGGCGCTACCTTCGAGCCCATTGCAGTCCCCTTAATTTGTTGAAAAAATGTTTTTTCAAAAGGTAAAAAAAATATTTTTCAATATAAAATTAATACCTTTTAAAATAAAATCCTTTTGAGCCAAAGAAAGTCTAATATCAGATTTTAAAAAATGATGAAAACAATTTACACCTACATAATGTGAAATGTTAGAATAAAGTGCAGTCACATCCATAGTAATGAAAACATATTGTGGTTTCCAAGTGACTTCTTGGAGTAGATACAATAAATGAGTTGAGTCTCTGAGGTGACTTTTTAATTCAAGTACATGCGGTAACATGATCCCATCGATGTAATGGGCTAGATTAGAAGTTAAAGAGTTAATACCCGCAATTATCGGTCTGCCAGGGGGATTGCAAAGATCTTTGTGAACTTTAGGTAAGTGGTAAAAAAAAGGAATGCTTGGGTTTTTAATACTTAAAAACTTTTTTTCTTTATTATTAAAAATATTCTGGGAAAGACCCTCCATGATTAAAGCATTATAGGCTGTGATAGATTTAGAATAATCACTAAATGAGCTTTTGATGTAGTAGTCAGTATCAGATAAAATTCTATGAGCTTCATTAATGTAATCACATCGATTTTGGATTACAACCCCACCACCTTTATCAGCCTGTCTGATCACAATCAAACTGTTAAGAGAAAGGGATTTCAATGCTTGTTTCTCTTACATATTAAGATTAGGTTTCTTCCTTTTACTAGTGCCCCTTCATGTAATTTTTTCAAACTCTTTTTGTACAATATCGTTGAAGGCATTAATCTGATGACTTTTGTCCTCAAGGGGATACAAATTAGATTTATAAGGTACATCGAGATGAAAAAGATCATGAACATCTTCATCCATTTCTGCAGAATCATTTGTGGTTTTTTAGCAAAATGTCTTTTGAGAGTTAATTTTCTGATAAAAATCTGTAGGTCCAGAAAGAGGTCAAAATCCTTCGATTTATTATTAGGGCAGAAGGATAATCCTTTGGAAAGAAGGGCTGTCTCACTACTATTAAGGTCATAATCTGATAAATTAAAAATATTGGAAGTATGACCATCATCACTATTAGGGTAGTATTTTTCCTTTCTTTTTTTCTCCCACCTCTTGTTCCTCTAAAACATTTTTTCTTTTTCCTTTTGGAAGAAAGAACTGATTTACCTGAGGTGTGTTCTTTAGAGCACAGGGTAAAAAAGGCACGGTACCATTTTTGGAAACGTTAGAGTTATCCAGTATAATGGTATTACTAATTTGTGAGGAAGTAATAGCACTAATTGTGGGAATATTCACAATATCAAGCTCATTGGTATTGGAAGGTTGAGAGGGTAAAAGCATGCTTGGTGTAGTATCATGTATAGATAAATCCAGTAGTGAAATAGGGAGGGGAGAGGATGCAGACAGGGAAACATTGTCCCCTTTCATGGGTGGACAAGAATTTTTGGAGGTGGAGGACGTTTTTACTTTTTCCGTTTCCTTATCAGCATTGTTTTTGTTAATCTGAATTTTAATCTTTTCAAGGTGTTCCCTTGCTTCAAGCAGGGTTTGGGAGTGATTAAGGAAACTCTTATTAAGAGTTTTACCAGAGGATTTTTGAGTACTCATTATCTGGAGGGATACTAGAGACAGGATTATTATCCAGATTAGTAGTGTGAGTTTTGACATGGCGGGGTTGTGGGCTAGATCCACCCAAATCACTATTTGATTTCTTTGTTTCTGTAAGAGATACAGTATAGGTCTGTTTATTAATAGGCTGTAGTAAAGCAGAATCATTATTAGCAGAAGCAATTAAACAATTGTCATTTGAGTTTTTATTTTTATAATTGTTTTTTCGCTTATAATCTTCCCTATCTCTCTGTAATATAGTTTTTGCGTTAACTCCAAAAAATAGTTATATATATGAAAATCCTGCATAGCCTCCTTTGGAATGAAACTCCCTTTGTATCGGTTTAGTTCCCCTTTTTTCTTTTGCTCTTGGGAGTAATCACTTTCACACCCCTGTTTTAAACATTATCTCTGTTATTTGCATATTCTGAAGAGTTCCTTTCTTCTTTAATTAAGCCCGGTAAGCACTACTAACTCTACTAGTTAGACATGAAAGAATGACCTCAGCTGATAATACTTCGTTCTTCCTTCACTCAGCTTTTATCTACATACTGCTGAGCCATAGAGATTAGTGAGCAGTACAAGAATGTTACTGCTTCTCCTGTGCAGTTGAAAGACTTATGTGTCATGCCTTGAACACAAAAGCTGCCTGCGATCTTATCTTTAATGAAGTCACTCATTCACTTTGCCAGTTTGGCCTGCTCTTTTACTTTGAGCAGTAGTCGGCTCCTGTACAGCTTCCTGTGTGTTGCTGTCTTTGATATATTAACCCCCTTTTTTATGTGCCTCATGCTAAATATAAAATTTGCCCACGATCCTTGTACCAATGAAGCAATGAATTTATTTTGTCGGCTTGTCCTGCGTTCTCATTCTGAGCTGCTGCTGTACAGTTTCTAGTGTGTTGCTGCATCTAGCATCTTTTAAACCCATTTCCCCTTTTTTACTTAAAAATAACTTCATATTTATTTATTTATTTTTTCAGCGTTCAACTAAAATTATATTATATTTTTTATTGGTAAAGAATTAAAATTATGCTTTTATTTTCTCCCTCCTTTTTTTTTTTATAAAGATTGCAATGCTTTCCTTGAGAAAAAGTAGCTTGCTGCTTCCATACGGTAGTCCTCTTGTAAGGCATCCACCTCTGAACAGGAATAACCCCCTTTTTTGCAGGTTCATGTCCACCTGAGCAGATGTCCGTTTTTTTTTTTTTTTTTTTTTTTTTAAATCCAGCGTCCTTCCAAACCTATTTATGTCTGTGATACCTGTATGTATTTTGTGGTATTTCCTGATGAAGGGGGCATGAGACCCCTGAAACGCGTAGAATAAAACCACTACAATCATACAGCATTCTCCTGGAATTTGTCTAAAGCGGCAGCGTGGAATATAGCTACAAACTCCCTTTGGATTTAACACAAACACAGTGGCATACTTTAGGCATTAACTTATAGAATTGAAACAGTATAGGCCTGACTCATCAAGACTGGCACTTTGTACGCCAGTCTTTATGAAGCGTGGTATAAAAGGAAAAAGATAGCCAGCTCACCTGTCGGCATGTGTTGTGGGAAGCACGGACCACGTGCAGTCATCACGTAGTAGTAGTAGTCAGAACAAAGTAGAAAAAAGGTCCAGCTTCACAAAAAGTCCAATTTATTGTATAAAATATAGTCCAGAAACAGTAAAATTTACATGAGTAACAAATAGGCTACGCGTTTCGAACATAAAACCCTGTTCTTTTTCAAAGCTGGACCTTTTTTTCCCCACTTTGTTTATGAAGCGTGCACTGGAGTAACACTGTAAATTCATGAATTTACAGCTGACGCATGACACTGCCAAGTGATTTACCATTGAGTGTATTTGTCAATTTACACAGTTATAGTGGTGTAAATTATAATTAATTTGGCTGGAGCCAATTAGAGTTTTGGCAAAAAACTGATAAATGCCCCCTCGTAATGCACAGTATACTTTTTCTACTGTGTCCAATCGGAAAGTGTAGAAGATTATCCAATTACAAAAAAAGTATACCCAAATCTGCAGAAGCTACTGTTTTAGGACACTTTTTAATTTGCTTGTTACATAAAAGCCTATGGATACAGTAGGTATGTACAGAAATGTGAACAGACCCCATTATTGCCAAATTGTGTGCAGCCCTGATGATATAATGGATTCCAACAGCATTCTGTGTACACTATATACAGTGAGTGTTGTCTTGTTACACAGCGAGTACGATCATGGATATATACAAACTCTTGCTGGGTCTCAATATAGTTTACAGTGCCATCACAGCACTATGTATGTACAGTACTATATACATATACTGACAACAGTGTGTGTGTATACAGACTGCTCCAGGCCTGCTCTTTTACCTTTGTCTAACGACCACCCAGTTGGATTCTACTACTTAAAGAAGTCACAAATGAATTTTTGACATAATGTACATTCGAACTACTATTATTTTGTGTGAAGCTACATGGGTTCTATTATTTCTAGTCTTTAAAGAAGCACCCCATCAATGTTCTTATCTTCTTAATATATTGCTATCATCAAACTACATAGCACTGTGTACTTACAATTGCTCATTTTGCTTTTCTACCCAGCTAATTCTTCTGTTTTCCAGTAGGTCTATGATATTGCGTGATTGAAAACTGACGAGCTAAATCCTTCTAAGCTATATGTAGAAACAGGAGGTCAATTTTCTCTGCACAAGTCACTGCAAAGATCTATGGCAAGGGGGCAGGAGCGGAGCAGCTGGTTCAGGAGTTAGTGGAGAATGAGTGATGCAGGGACAAGAGACTTCCTGTTTCTACATAAAGCAGAGCAAAGAATAATCAACTGGGTGGAAAGACGAAATGAGCAATTGTAAGTACACAGTTCTCTATCATATGATGACTGCAATATATTAAGAGGATAAAAACTTTGATGGGAGTGCTTAAGTCTATTCTGTAGCTCTGAGCAAGACAATGAGGAAATATGTGCAGGAGTGAAATAAGCTGAACCTGGGGGGGCGTGGCCTGAGCTGGCGATGGAGTAACACGCACGGCTCAGGATCTCTGAGGAGGCATCTCCTAAATCAACAAATAAAGCTAAAGAAAATCGCTATTTTCGATAACCCACGGAAGGATTGTTTTCTCGTCACTCAGAGGAACATTCTGACACCCCTTATTTGAGCTTTGGACTTAAAAAAGACATTTATGAAATCTGAGGCCTTCTCCCGCCATTTTACTACAAGGTGATGCCATCTTGGTCCGTGAGTGGAAACATCCCCTCCTTTCTTCCCCTCTCATCTACCAATGGTCCTTGTTCTCAGAAAAAATGTCCACACACCTGTCTGACACATTTTAAAGATTTTTATTGACTTTTGGAGATATTTTTATAAAAATCACATACCAGCTGGGCGGTGGAAGGATACAAATTAGTCCTCACCTTTTGCCTAACCTGATGGGATTTCTCCTACCATATAATAAAAGACACTGCTTTTTTCTGGAAGCTACTCTTATCTGTTTTGGACCCATTGAACGTCCCAGAGAGTCCTAATTTAACTATATTCCCCGGTTTTATGCGGGGCTGCAAGAGCCATAACGGACACGGAGGGATCTATTTCTTCTTACCGTCCTCTCTCATGAGCGCCATTTTCTTGGCATTAAAGATCTGTGAGGCGGATGTACAAAAAATAGTCCGTGATTTGTGATTTGGTAAGCTCACCAGCTGCATATTAAAAAAGACTATAATTATCAGACAAACCCCCTTACCTATTCCGGACCTCTTATAAGTATTTTTGTAACTACTTTTACTTATATTTCCCAGTTTCAGGTGGCGCTGTGGCAGTTATAACACACGCGGAGGGATCTACGTCTCTCAAGCTCTCTCCCCTAAGCGCTGTACTCCCGGCATAACATAGCCGTGGGGCGGAAGGACACAAAATAGTCCCTAAGTAATACATACATTTGTGGGGGCTCCGCTTACAGTCTAATAAAGACTGCTAAATTTACCTGGAGGGTCCCCCCACCTGCACCGGGTTATTATAAAATGCTGGTGTGCCTGATTTCAACTGAACTCACTGCTAGTTCTGGGCACAGCTGCGGGCTCTACGACGGAGGCGGAAGGATCCACATCTCATTAGCTGCACTATAGTTGCAGGGCGGAAGGACACCAAATAGCCCCGAGTTAATACCTAATTGCGGGCTGGGCGCCTTGGTCAATATTAAAACGTACTCTGACTTTATCTGAGAAGTGCCCCCACCAGTGCTGGACCTCTGAATCACTCCTGCCTGCTTCTAGTTACCCCAGCTCCCTACTGCTCCTGTGCGGCTCCACCGGGGTTAAGACAGAGGCGGAGGGATCTGCCTTTCTTCAGAGGCGCCGTGTATCAGCTGCCGGCTCCCCTGTTGCATATTAAATGAGCGGGGCCTGACGTCACTAAGCCCTGTGTGAAGCCTAGCCGCCTGCTACAGCTGCAATTAAGTCACAGGGAGCGCGTCTAGACCGGCGCGAAGTTCAAAAACAGATCTTACTGACTGAAACACCTAATATTAAAAGTGTCACCTGATCCAGTTATTTCAATTCTCGCAGCCCCTTTTATGAAAAGGCACAAAAAGACACAAGAGATTTTTATCTTTTAAAATAGAGAAAAAGTAAGGGGGAAGGAAGGGGGGAAAAAAAAAACATTTACACAGTGAAGTGTGCTTAGCTCAACACTCAGAACTTAACAGACTAAGATTATTAGCGGTCTCTTATAATAATCAGCCTTAGTGCATATTCAGTTCACTTTTTCCATTTAATGGAGTGGTACAAAGTCGTATGATGAGTCACAAGACCACTTCCGTGTCTAAATCAACGAAAGTGTCCCCTACGACTCCTCAAAGAGCACAAAAATTTCAGGATACCTACAATCCTGATTTCAAAGCTCAAGTGGACCTCGTCAACACATTTAAGGCCCGATCTCCTCACAGAGAGGACATTGACACATCTATCTCATCTAAAAGGAAAAATCCTGTTAAAAAAAAATCTGAAAAATTTACTTCACCAGCAGACACTTCAAGTTCTGAATCTAGAGACAATTCACCAACCTTTTTTCCAGAAAGGTCAAAACTTCTATTCAAAAACTGGAGGTTGAATCCATTCACTCTTACATGGACACCCTTGCCCAGAAAATTACGTCTAGTATGACCCAAACATTTGAAAACCAAACTAAAATTTTACAGTCTACTTTAGATAAATTTAGCAACAGATTAGATAACCACGAAAAAAGGCTAACTGTAGTGGAAGAACATACTGATGATTTATTAAAAGACACTCATGACCTCAAATCTGAAATTCACAGACTCAAAATTAAAGTTGAGGATATGGAAGACCGGAATAGAAGGAATAACTTGAAAATAAGAGGAATACAAGAATCTATCTCACCGGATAAACTAGAAGACTTCGTCAAGACAATTTTCAAAAAATTACTACCGGCACTTACAGACCAAGATCTCATTATAGATAGGATCCACAGACTTCCCAAACCACAGAATATCGATAAAGATCTACCTAGAGATACCATCTTAAGAGTACACTTCTTCAGGATCAAGGAAAAAATTCAAAAATCGGTTAAAGATCTAGGAGGTTTTCCAGAACCCTATGCTCACTTCCAGCTATTCACGGATCTTTCAAAGGAAACGATTGAAGGAAGAAAGTCTTTTAAAGCAGTCACCTCCACCTTGAGGGAAAATAACATCCCCTATAAATGGGACTTCCCACTTAAACTTTTGGTAATCTACAAAGGAAAGACGACCGTCCTATACTCACCTAAGGAAGGAAAAGATTTCATGTCCTACTACAGGATACCCGACTGCCACAGGAACTCCAACTCTCAAGATCCCAGGCCCTCTCCAGAGAAGGGATGATCTAACGGAGAGACCCTGCCTACATATTTACTCACCTTGTTAAAAGGCCTCTCTACATTTCTTGATTATTTGTTCAGTGTACTATACTGTTTATTATTCTTCTTTCCACAGGTTTTCTTTCTTCTCTACTACTTTATGGACTCATATCACATGAGATTATTTTCCTTCTAGGAACAGTGTTGTTACGTTTGACAGCTAAAGGATGCCTCCAATGGTATCCTTACACGAACTTTCTCCACTAAGGAATTAGAGCCTACCGGCTAGGCTCTTTCTGAAGGACAATTTTGTTCTTACTGTTTTTGTGTTTTTTGTTTTTAGTTTCAAACAAGTCTCCAGTTTTAGGGTTTTTGTTAACTAAGTTCTACAAAGGTAGGTGCACTCTGGTTTCCACATTTCCTCTTCCCTACTTCATACGGTTCCGGCCACTCTTGTAACATGAAAATAAAATTTGTATCTTATAATGTCAGGGGGCTAAATAGCCCTTGGAAGAGATTTTCCATCGGTAAAGAAATTAACGGGATACATCCTGAGGTTGTATTCCTCCAAGAAACTAAGTTCAAAAAACACAACCACCCTTCTATAAATCTCAAAAATTTCCCATTTGTATTTGAGTCTTGCGGCCCTCGAAAGAAAGCAGGGGTTTTAACCCTGATTGGTAATTCAATTTCCTTTGAATTTCTCTCTGAAGTTAAAGACGTAAAAGGTCACTATCATATTCTCCTATACACACCTTCACAATAGCTAATACTTATGTTCCCACCATCAGACAACTTAGCTTCCTAAATAAGCTAATGAAAAAAATAGACACCTTACGGGATCAGAAACTCTACTTTTATTAGGTGACTTTAATATGGTGCCAGATAATATATTAGACTCCACCTCCCCCAGCAGACAAAGATCGCAATCCTTGAACAGCTGGATTTATAATCACGAGCTATTCGACTTATTCCGCTGTTTGAACACCACATTTAGAGAATTTACTCATTTTTCTGATGGCCATCAGTCGGCCTCTAGAATAGATTTGATACTCACAGATGTCTTCTCCTTGCCAAGGTTCTCCTCCATCTCCATACTTATTAAAACTATTTCAGATCATTCTCCGGTAACTGCAGAATTGACAATAGGGCCTCCAATTCACCCCCAATTCATTTGGAAATTCAATTCCTCTTTGCTTCTTAACCCCTCCACCAAATCTGAAATCAGCTCAGCCTTACAGATTTTAGTGAAAACGAATCAAACCTCCTCAATCCGTTTACCTATGGGAATGCTCACAAGGCGGTGTTGAGGGGAGTTTTGATCCAAATTTCCTCCAGACAAAAAAAAGTTAACAGAGATAAAATTATTTCCCTACAACAGTCAATTAAATCTAAAGAAGAGGAACTTTGCAGATCCTCTGTTTCCTCTAACAAACAAGCAGTATTATCAGAACTTACCGATCTTAGATTGAAATTAAGGAAAATCTTATTCAATTTTTACGATTCAGCTATTAGATCAGCAAAATGCAAACATTACTTACCTATAAATCGCCCTTCAAAATACATGTCAAACAGAATTAAGAATATACGGAAACGGAATAGAATTGACAATATAACTTCCTCTAATGATACATCTCTGGTCCACCCTAAAGATATTGTAAAGGCTTTAGCCGATTATTACAAAAATCTGTATAATATTAATCAGGACAACCCTAATATGCAGCCAACTACCTCAGAGATTGGATCATTCCCTTCCAACATGAACCTCCCAAAGCCTTTTTTGTCTTCTCCCTTCAATGAACAAGAAGTCCTAGAAACTATAAACGAACTTAAAACATTTAAATCACCCGGACCAGATGGGTTCAGTAATGATTATTTCAAGTCTTTTAGTAATATATTAGCCCCTCACCTTGTAAAAGTATTTAATTCAGCTTTCCAAACAGGTCAATTTCCTAAAGTGATGCTGGAAGCGACAATTGTCGTAATCCCTAAACCAAATTCTGACACTAGCCAAGTTTTTAATTACAGGCCTATATCCCTCATCAACACAGACATAAAAATTTACGCAAAAATCTTGGCTAATAGACTAAATCAATTTCTCCGGAGACTAATTTCCAACGATTAGATAGGCTTCATTAAAGGAAGACAATCCATAGATGGTACGAGAAGGTTCATTAATATAATTAAGCTCATTTCCTCGAACAAACTTAAAGCCACTGTTATCTCTCTTGATGCTGAGAAGGCGTTTGACCGCCTTAATTGGTCTTATCTCGAAGCGACTCAAAAAATTTGGAATGAATTCTCGGCTCACGGAGGATATTATGGCTTTGTACTCCGGCCCTGGGGCGAGGGTATATTCAAACAATCATCTTTCCCCTACGTTTAATATAGCTAATGGGACTAGACAGGTCTGCCCCTTGTCACCATTGCTTTTTGCATTGGCCATTGATCCTCTGGCCCAATTAATTAGGAACAGTACAAAGATCTCGGGAATTAAAACCTTGCCTAGAGATTTTAAAATAGCGTTGTATGCAGATGATATAATTCTTACCCTTACTGATCCAAGCAACTATCACTGCCTTACAAACTCTAATCAAGACTTTCTCGAAGGTCTCTTATTTTAAAATAAACGACTCAAAATCCATAATACTCAGCTTTAACCTGGGAATAGACCAAGGGGAAATTGAGGGCCTCTCGCTGTAGGGTTGGGCTACTGATGGGCTGACTGTTGCGAGTTCATTTTCCCCTTCGTCACTGAGGTCTGGTGAACTCCCTATTCTGGTAAAGGAAGGTAATGAGCCTGATTATCAGGCACCTGAGCCTAATGATGACTGGCTGAGTGGAGTCACGGACTGGATATAAGGCTGCCGACGCCCTTCTGCCCTGCGGGTGATTTCTCTGTGGACTTCTTTGAGACCAGTCTGATTCCTGCTCCTCTAAAGCTAAGTTTTCTGCTTTGCCTGTTAGCATTTGTGTTTTGTTTTTGTTTGCCTTGCTTTTCTGGATTCTGCCATTCCCTGCTGGGGTGAGCTGAATCTCCTTTTGCCGGTTGCTCTGTCTTCAGAATATTCCTGAGTACTGACATAGCTTTTTGAAGCTTAGCGTCTTCAGGGCCTTTTTTCACTGTCAGTTTGTTGGCTCTTATTTTCATAGGGTTTTTCACGGATTGCAGACAGCAGCCTTCCTGTCCTTTCCTATCTAGTTAGCTTGGGCCCCGTCTTTGCTCAGTCTATCTTTCTGTCTGTGTTAGTGTTCTTTCTTCTTGCTTCACCGTCATTATATGTTGGGGGCTGCCTTTTGCTTTGGGGTCTGCTCTGGGGCAGTTTAGATTTCCCTTTCTGTCTTTAGGCTATATAGTCCTCCGGCTGTGATCGAGGGGTCTAGGGCATCGTAGGAACCCCCCACGGCTACTGCTAGTTGTGTTGATAGGTTCAGGGGTCTGCAATCCGATAGCTGCCAACTTCTCTGGTTTTCTGGACTTAGCTAGCATTTCTGTTTTTGCCTCCTACGGTGACTCATTCATAACAGCTGACATATCTAGGCCTAAAATTAATTTGTCAAAAACAAACTCTCTAATAAAATTAAACTTAGAGATTCTTACCAAAAAGCTTTTTAACGAATTTCGTATATCTAGAGATGATGTACTCTCTTGGGGGGGGAGAATCATGATGGTCAAATCGTACATCTTTCCAAAAATCCTATATCTACTTCACTCACTTCCTTTAAAAATACCCACTTCCTCTCTCACAAACCTTCAAGCCTCATTAAACACCTTTATATGGAATAACAAAAGACCCAGAAGAGCAAAAAACATTCTATACAACCATAAATCTTATGGTGGAGCTGGTTCCCCAAATATCATGGCTAAATACACTGCTAATTTAGTAAAAAAAAAGCTCATAGTGGTGGCCACATGATACGACACCAGCTTGGCATGAACTAGAATTGTTTTTTAACAATTATAAACCTCTTCACCTACTAATTCTCAACCAACTCCTTCATAAAAACTTAATTAAAAATTCTCATCCAATTTTTCAAGCTATTTCTGAAGCTTGGAAAAAATTTGCTGCTCCAAAAAGAGGCACTAACAAAGAAAGTACATTAAAAAATCTGACCTTATCAGTTATTTTTCAAGCATCCAATCAGACTATTGACCCCGTTTGGCCTGCTCTCGGACTCAAAAAACTCAAAGATTTATACGATGGCGCCGTTTCTACACCTTACAACAAACTCAAGAAAAGATTTCAATCTACTACTCCTGCTTTCTTACAATGTCATCCTCAAAGACAAACTTCATGAGTTCCTTGCTATCTCGCCAAGAATTTCTGAACCACTGGACCAGCAGTTAATCTTATTTGTAATATAGATCATAATATTTTCTGGAGTTTTGAGTATACATACAAGTGGTGTAATAATAGCTTTGCAGTGGTCAAGACTCACAATGTTAGTAAATGGGAAAACGAATTACATACAATAATTGACCCTCCTGACCTTGAACAGGCATGCTCCCTCTCGTTCGCCTCTACCATTTCCTTATCACTACAAGAGACCCACTTCAAACTTAACAAGATGGTATTATACCCCTGTAAGACTCCATAGAATCAACCCTGACAACTCTCTGCTCTGTTGGAGGGGTTGTGGAAGGCCAGGAAATATCTTGCATATATTTTGGCAACGTTCCAAAATTGTTCCCTTTTGGAGAAAGGTTTCAAATCTTATCGATTTTATCTTAGGAACGAGACTTATTTTGTCTCCTCGTCTGGCCCTTCTTTCTCTGGACGCTGAAAAAATTGACCCTACTAACAGGCTGTTGATTATGCACATTTTACTAGTCTCCAAACACAATATTGCTTTTCTTTGGAAAAACCCCAAACCCCGACAAATTAACGATATTATAGACAAAATTAGTCTTCATCATTAATTTGAATTGAAATTTGCAAATGTGCATGATCAATTTGCTAAACATGCTAGGAAATGGTCTAGATGGCTGGAGTTGTTCTCTTAAGTCTTCAACCAGAGTGCGCCTGCCTAAGATCCTTTGGGTTTAGGACTTTGGCTTGGAACAAATGTAATATATTAAATGTTAAAATACCTACCTTTGTAATAGTTCATTGTATAATATGCTTCTGCATTAACATGTTACATTTTAGGTATTCTTTGCATTCTTTTCATCTTTCCTTCCCCCCCATTTTCCTCCCCCTTCTTTCCCATTAACTGAAACTCCAATAAAACATTTGGAAAAGAAATAAGCTAAACCTCACATAATATAATAGGACAATACAAAAATATTTTCTGCTAGTTTGTGCTTGTAAAATAACTAGTGTTGTCATCCTACAGCTAGGAGAACAAATTGGATGATACAGACCTGTAATATCTCATGTTCTCTGATAAGACGATCATATTCTCTAGTTAGCCCTTCACTCTGCTTCTTAAGGGCAAGAACTTCTGCTTGGGATTTAGAGAGTGCTGAAAAAGAAATATTTGGCAGTATGAGAATTATATCTTGACATGGTATGCAGCTAACACCAAATACATGTATATAACATGTGTCATATGACATTTACATATTTTCAATTCTGTCAAATTCTCCTTATCAACAGACTACAATCTGGCCCTGTGTTATAGCTGTCCCCACTATAGGTGCAACTGACCCAATTTACATGGCATTCTGATGGGAACACTAGATCAGTCTCTCCTGGCCTTTTTGAAATGACTTTTTACAATTAAGGGCTGCTTAAGACGTCCGTGCAAAGACCGCAATGCACTGAAGTCTATGCTCGGACTTATTTGTGCACATGTCTGAAGCAGCCCGAAAAATGAGAGGTATAGCAAAAAAATTGGTTTGGCGTTTTCAGAGGTATAGCTGATCTGCTGCAAAAATCTGGATTTTGCTGTGGAATTACTACATATTTTGCAGTTTAAAATAAAGATATTATATATATTAGGCAGCAGAATGTTACATACTGTACACCTGTTTGTGTACTGTCTTATATTGCAGATTGTTTTGTGTGGGATGTGCACAGGAAATCCACATTACATTGCTACATTTGTTTGTACGTAGCCTAAACGTTACTTTACAGTCTCCGATTAAAGATTAAAAAAAAGAAAGTCTCGTGGTGCAGGACATGAAACGTGAGACAAAATGTAACTTTCTGTGGTGATTTACAAGACATAGCATGCTGCCAATGTTGTGACTATAAACACTAGTATCTCTCACCAAGAGGACATGCTATCAAGGCACCCACAAAACAACAACACTCCACATTGTTCTTGTGTTTTGGGTACGATGACACCAAGGATAATGTGTTTCTGAAGCAAGAGATTTTAAAGGGAAAAGACACTGGGTTTGTTTTTCTAATTAGTCACTAATCAATGTTTTGTGTGATCTACTATGATCAGCTGGTATCTCATATTAGGTACTTTCCATTGCCACATGAGATGACACTGTTAGATTACCAGTTACTGGAAGAAACGTGTAAAGAGAAAAATGTAACAATTTGTGCAGCTTGTGAACAGAGAAGTGGACTGAAATTGGGCACACATCCCTTCTCAACGTCATAAATAAACCCCAGCAATACGACGTAAGAGCAGAAATTCCCACTTTATATTGATGAGGGTGTTTATTGATCTAATGATTCAATTTCACAAAAAAACAAAAAACAGAGCAAATCTAGACTTAGAAGGGCTCTGTGTTATGGAAAGATGGGCAGGAGTTCCCACTACACATGCTATCTATTGCGATGCATATTTTTATGAGTCTTTCACCAAATCACTTGAACAAATTTCATCGGTCAGAACAGTACGATTGGCTTAGGGTATTTGTATTAGCCACTTACAGCACTTAAAGGGGTTGTCCGGGCTTTTCACATAATCTCAGTACATATCTGGGCTGCAGAGTTATGACAATAAGTAATTTACCTTCTGTCACTAGTTTGCACGGTTTTCTAGATATTCTGAACAGAACGTCCAAGGGAGGGTGTGTTAATGCATTGAAATGAGAACTAGTCGTAACCTCCTACTCTACTCCAAACATGCCCTCTATAGCAACAACCCCACCCTCCATAGCTACAGGCCTTCCCCGTCCACATGAAGCAGCCCTCATCACACAGTAACAAATTCTTCCCCTCCAGCAGCCTCAGTGCAGAGAGCAGAGCTGATCCTCCCCCAGACACACACTGAACAGTTATCTATGGAAAGTGAATCTAGTGAGGAAGGAAAATCGTCCTGTATTCTGGGCCACTCCATGATTACAATACATAACTCATTATCAGTAATTCCTTCCCTCACTGTCCCAAGCTGCTGGCAGCAGTGAGAACAGACTGTGTGATGGCCAATGATGGGGGTCTGCAGCTTATAATCTGCACAGGGGATGGCAGTCACTGATGTAATCTGTTGTGTGACAAAGCCTCTGCTGTGTGAATGAGACAGCTCAGTGTCACTGATGTCTTCACACAGCAGCAGATTTGGTGCAGTGTATGTGTGAGCACTGTGTCTTTAATGACACAAATACTGATGGGAGCAACCTGTCCAATCAGCAGCTGTAACAGTGTGAAGTGTTGGGGGGTGTATGTATGTATGTATTGTGCTGCTTTCACAAATACAGGATCACTGCTGTGTTCTTTCCAATGCTGGAATGATAAAGATGAGTGCTGGTGCAGTTTACTGCCAGCCAATGAGTGGGCAGTGGGTGGTGCTGGTCACTGGAGCTTGCTGGGAGTTTGGTGGAGCTTCGCACATACACTGCACCAAATCTGCTGCTGTGTGAAGACATCAGTGACACAGAGCTGTCTCATTCACACAGCAGAGGCTTTGTCACACAACAGATTACATCAGTGACTGCCATCCCCTATGCAGATTAGAAGCTGCAGACCCCCATCACTGGCCATCACACAGTCTGTTCTCACTGCTGCCAGCAACCTGGGACAGTTAGGGAAGGAATTACTGATAATGAGTTATGTATTGTAATCATGGAGTGTCCCAGAATACAGGACGATTTTCCCTCCTCACTAGTTTCACTTTCCATAGATCACTGTTCAGTGTGTGTCTGGGGGAGGAGCTGCTCTCTGCAGTGAGGCTGCTGGAGGGTAAGAATTCCTTACTGTGTGATGAGGGCTGCTTCATGTGGACGGGGAGGGACTGTAGCTATGGAGGGTGGGGTTGTTGCTATAGAGGGCATGTTTGGAGTAGAGTAGGAGGTTACGACTAGTTATCATTTCAATGCCATAACACACACCCCCTTGGACATTCTGTTCAGAATATCTAGAAAACAGTGCAAACTAGTGATAGAAAGTAAATTACTTATTGTCATAATTCTGCAGCCCAGATATGTACTGAGATTATGTGAAAAGCCCAGACAACCCCTTTAATGAATGGGACAGACTAGATCTGGGGAATAATCAGCAATACAGAAATGTTCTCCCTTTCAGCAAGTGTGTGCGTCTACCATCCATGCAGGAGGACTCCTGTTTTGCTTTGCATTGCTATAGCTGAATGACAGCCAGTTAATAGCCCAGAACAGGCAGAAATTAGGAGACCTAAACTTGCTAATTGGCACTTCTCGTGCATAAAGCCTCCTTAATAAACTGCTTACGTTTTAACAGTTTGCTGAAAACAACATTACTGGCAATTTTATGTTTCCCCAGATCAGTTCCTGGGTTACAAAAGGAAAACGGAATTTGGTTTACCCAAAGATGCTTTGGCAAAATAAAGTTCTGGACAAAAATGACAGAATGCTTTATGCACCCATCCACCAAGCTCATTTGATTCAGGAATGAAATTAGAAATTCCCCATGCGTGGAACGCTGCAATGTTACTGATCTAAAAAACAAAATATGCACTTACATTGTGCATACACATTAACTTACTTTTCTCAGTTCAGATTTGTTTTTTATTCATTTCATTGTGCATTCAGTGCATATATGGGTGTGACCGCCCTCTTACTGAGCTGGGAAAGCCATCCAGTCTGGCCTAAGCTGTTACTAGTGGTTCAGCCGCTCGACCCTTATTCACATTCACGTCACTTGGCAAGTGAAAAGGTTTTAAATACTAGGAGTAGGGACTGTCCCACAAGGGTTGCCGTGACGTGGCGGGATGGCTTGTACATTATTTTGATCAAAATTATGTTTACTAAATACCCTTATTATTATTATTACCTTTATGCATTATTTGCAGTATATTTTTCACTTTTTAGTTCAGGATATTTGTGTTTTTTGTTTTCTCTGATTAATGGTCATGTGTTAATATGCACTTACATTGTGCATACACATTAACTTACTTTTCTCAGTTCAGATTTGTTTTTTATTCATTTCATTGTGCATTCAGTGCATATATGGGTGTGACCGCCCTCTTTCTGAGCTGGGAAAGCCATCCAGTCTGGCCTAAGCTGTTACTAGTGGTTCAGCCACTCGACCCTTATTCACATTCACGCCACTTGGCAAGTGAATAGCTTAGTTACTCACCGATAACGGTGTTTCTCGGAACCCATGACAGCACCACGGAGAGAGGGGGTCCGCCCATCAAGGACAGGAACCTACAGACAAAAGAGCGGCACCTCTCCTCCGCCCCCAGTTGGTTACAGAGCATCAGAGGGTCTCCCGGTTAGTTAATAACAAAAGTATATACATAACATTATAATTTGCATACTTATAGAGAAACCTCGTGACTAAGAACACACTCTACACACATTAAATCGTGCTCACCGCACACGTGAAAAAAAGGGGGGGAATTAAGCGGGTGCTGTCATGGGTTCCGAGAAACACCGTTATCGGTGAGTAACTAAGCTATTCTCCCTCACCCATGACAGCACCACGGAGAGAATTTCAGAGATTGGTAGCTTAGGGAGGGACCACCGCCTGAAGGACCCTTCTCCCGAAGGTCAGGTCAGACGCAGAGGCTAGATCTAGGCGATAGTGTTTGAAAAAGGTAGAAGGTGTTGACCAGGTGGCCGCCTTACAGATCTGTTCTATCGATACCTCTGATCTTTCTGCCCATGAGGTCGCCATTGCTCTTGTAGAGTGGGCTTTTAGACCCTCCGGGATGGTATTCCCGCTGCATGAGTATGCCAGGGCAATCGCGTCTCTTATCCATCTTGCCAGGGTACTTTTGGACGCCCCGAGCCCCTTACGAGGTCCCTGGAAACACACAAAGAGAGATCCTTCCTTCCTACATCCCTTGGTGGCCTCTAGGTAATGCACTAAGCACCTCTTCACATCTAATGTGTGAAATTTCTCCTCTCCTCTATTCGTAGGGTTTGGGCAGAAGGAAGGAAGGACTACCTCCTGTGATCTATGGAAGTGTGTTGCTACCTTGGGCAAATATGCAGGGTCAGGTTTCAATATAATTCTATCCTCCATAATTTTAATGAATGGGGGTATTGCCGATAAGGCTTGAATGTCACTTACTCTGCGGGCCGATGTTAGGGCCACTAGCAGTATCGTTTTTAATGATAGGGTCTTTAGTGGAGCTGACTGAATAGGCTCGAATGGGGGTCCTGTTAGGGCTGACAACACTAAGTTCAGATCCCATGATGGTGCTTTCTGGGTAGCTATTGGTCTAGACCTGGCTGCGGCCCTCATAAACCGTGTCACCCAAGGGTCGCTCGCTACCTCCTGATTATAGAGGGCGCCCAGGGCCGCTACCTGTACCCCGGTAAGCGCTGCGCTCTTGCTGCCGTGGTTCACCCGTCAAGGACAGGAACCCAACTGGGGGCGGAGGAGAGGTGCCGCTCTTTTGTCTGTAGGTTCCTGTCCTTGATGGGCGGACCCCCTCTCTCCGTGGTGCTGTCATGGGTGAGGGAGAAAAGGTTTTAAATACTAGAGTAGGGACTGTCCCACAAGGGTTGCCGTGACGTGGCGGGATGGCTTGTACATTATTTTGATCAAAATTATGTTTACTAAATACCCTTATTATTATTATTACCTTTATGCATTATTTGCAGTATATTTTTCACTTTTTAGTTCAGGATATTTGTGTTTTTTGTTTTCTCCAATGTTACTGATCTGTAGACGCAGTTGGATAACTAAGGCTGTGTTAACATTCACTTTCAAGCCCCCCTCACCAGAAAAGGAAAAAAAAAACAAAAAGAGGATGAATGCTTTTATACTCCATTATGTCTGCTACATTGGAGTTCATGTTGACTTGGATCTGGCCGTGCGGTCATTTCTGTTGAGCTATTCCTAAAGCATATCCAAATGTAATTTCTATAAGAAAATACAGAGCAGACCTTGCGGTGTTTTCAAGAAGCAGTCTTTGTTATGATGAAAGTATAGCGGGGTGTACAGGTCCTGTTGACTGCACTAGTGGCTGTTTGTTCTTTGTAAATAACTGTATAGGGGGTGTCAGAGCTCCCAAATCTTCCCTGAAGCCAATGTAAACTTCGCTTGCAGAAATACTTGACTCCCTACTTACAGCTCACGTAAACGTCCGTGTCTCCTGACCAAAGGTTCATATATTTCTATGAGACTGTCATTATCGGGTCGGGAGACCCAGGGCCGTTCCGTGATTGGACTGAGATACACGGACGTCTGCATGAGCCCTAATTGAGCTTTTGGGCCAATCTCCTAATAAATAGGCATCCACACTTTCCCTGAGATTGGCTAAACAGCAGGTCATGAGAGAATGGATCTTCTCTACTGATGCTGAAAACAGAATTGGTGGTGGAAACAGGAACGATTTTGCCTCTGCATTCATTACAAAATATTCCATATAACCTCTAGCACTGAGATGATCTGCGTATTTCTTTGTCAAAGAGTCATTTGGTGATAGGTCACACTACAGTGGAGAACAAGAGTGAGATCTATGGCAAGGTAACACAAAGTATGATACACTTCTGTGTAATGGACACTGCTAATATATGCTATATAATGTCCGTTTGTGCTGGGCTTTATACCCACTGTAAGGTAGCGCTGTCATTCGGGTAGGCTATACTCGCTTGGCAGCCAATAAATCACATCTGGCACAGGTTTTCCATAAAAACAATCACAGTCCATGCGGTTTATTTAGGCATCATAAACCATGGCCAGCAACATAAAGTTCATATTAACAGCATAGCGTCCATGACAGAGCTTCCCTCTGTTATCCCTGTGGTCACACAGGTTATGCCATACGCAGGCTCTTCGCCTCACAGTTATATCCCCTCTCAGGGTTTACCTCATGGCTGCTTCAACACACTGCAGACGTCCATTCCCTCCAGGGAACCATCAGGCACGTGCAGCCATTAAACACAGCATTCACTTGCTGTCAGGAAGACAGCCCCATCTCTCTGACAGGACCTTCCAAAACGAACCAACCGGGTCCCTGTATTCACGCCATGTGACCTACCCTGGCCACCTTACATGGACCGTAGCCACGCCCACCGGGTCACATGGCTATGACCTCATCACAAGTCCTTCAACCACTCATACACACTTTACAATAACGTTCTTAAACACACCCCCTGGGTGGGTTTGAAGGTAACTGGTTCCGCCCGTCTCACCAGCTACCTGGAGACTTCTCCCTGACACATTGGAACGAAAGATCAGCTCTGCTGATCAGCACATAAGCAAGCCTCCATCCCAAGGCCACCCACCTTGAGATACATAATGATCCTTTAGCACCCTGCTCCTGTTACCACTCTGGACAAGGCTATCCGTTTGTCCTGGGACACCCACACAGCACCCCCTAGCGGACACAGTGGTCACTACACCACACCACGGAAAATGCAATGTAGAGGTGAGAATCTGATTGGCCTTAGCAGTCACAGGTTTAAAAATCCAGCAGTGTACTTTCAATTAAGTGTTAGAATATAGTCAGCACAACTTACCAATCAAACAGCAATTAATCTTGTGAGAAAAGATGCAGTATAATAAGGGTTTTAATATAAACCTCTGCTTTTACAGGGGCTTTCGGTCCAGTGGGCCGTCCCTATTAGTGACTGACAGCTTTTGTATGCGTGTGCATGCAGAGACAGCTGTCAGTCACTGAAAGGAGCGCCCACTGGACCGAAAAACCCATAAAGAGAACTTTATATAAAATCTTTCTTACAAAACTATAGATCAACCTTCTCAGCTCCCACTGCTCTATTAACATTATGCCTGCATTTTCATGGTGAACATTTCACTTTATCACAAAAATCTGATTTAATCAATAAGTAATTTTTTGATAATGGATTGCCTTCAAAATAACCCTCTTTTTTTCCTTTATTATTGGGTACAAAAACCCAACTACACATATTTGGCATTGCTGCACCTTTAATGGCCTGAACTATAAAACTAGATTGCTGCTTAGCTCTCCCGGTGATTAATGTAGTAAAATTTAAAGGAAAACAGAATTGCTATTTTTTTTTTTTTTTTATTTTGGATAAAATGAAACCCAAATTTTTTGTGCAATTTCTCCTCAGTATGCAGAGACCCCAGATGTGGTGGGAAACTACTGTTTGGGCTCATGGCAGGGCTTGGAAGGGAAGAAGTGACATTTCTGAGCGCAGACTTTGATGGAATAGTCTGTGGGTGTCTTGTCTCGTTTGGAGAGCCCCTCATGTGCCTAAACAGTGGAAACCTCCCCGTAAGTGACCCTAGTTTGTAAACTACACCCCCAAGGAATTGTAATTTTTCTATATTTTGCCTACAGTCCTGTGAGGGATTGTTTTCTGAGGGATGAGGTGGCATTTTTATTGGTATCATTTTCAGTCACATACCATTTTTTCATTGCTTTCCATGCCGATTTTTGGGAGGGAGAATAAAACAAAATACAACAATTCAGGAATTGTTTTTGAAATGTCCTTTTTATTCCATTCACAGTGTTGTAAAAGTAGTAAGGCAGCTTTTTTCTCCAAGTCAGTACGATTACAGCAATATTTATGTCTTGTTTCTATGTTTTGGCGCTTTTACACAAAAACTTATTTTAGAAAACAAGAAGTGTTTTTGAATCAGTCTATTCTGAGAGCTGTAGCGTATTTATTTCTTCGCTGATGGAGCTGTATGGCGGCTTGTTTTTTGCGGGACCAGATTACGTTTTCAGCTATACCATTTTTATTTACATTCGACTTTTTAAATCGCATTTTAATCCACTTTGTTCAGCATGTGAAAAACCATCATTTTGTTGCCACTTTTTTTTTCTGTTATGTATTCACTGAAGAGATTTAACTAGTGTGACAGCTTTATAGACGGGACCATTCTGGACCCAGTGATACCAAATGAGAACTTGATATTCTGGTGCTTTTACACAATTTTTTTTTTTTTTTTTAGAAAAAAATGTTTTTACATTGCTTTATTTTGAGAGCTGTTGCCTTTTTTTACTTCTCCGATAAATAAGCTGTATGGCAGCTTGTTTGTTGTGCAATAAGATTAAGTTTTCTTAAATCAGATAGATTTATTGAATTTTTTAACATACAACAAAGTTACAACACCCATCCAAACCCCCCTTCCCCCTTTGTTCCGGACCATTTTATATATATCCTGGATGGATATATTGGTATATTTAAAAAAAAAAAAAAAAAAAAAGTACAATTTTTTTTAACCCCTTCCCGACCTATGACACAGCATATGCATCATGAAAGTTGGTGCCAATCCGACCTGTGACGCATACGCTGTGTCATGAATTGATTGCGCTCCTGCGGGTCGGATGACCGGGGTCAATGAAAGGTCACCCGACCCGCAGGTACAGGAAGACTTGTACTTCACCCCAGGGGTGTGCATATGCCCCCCCTGTGGCTACGATCACTCTGATTGGCTGTTGAAAGTGAAAGAGCCAATCAGAGCAATTGTAACATTTCACCAATGAAACTTGGTGAAATATTACAATCCAGCCATGGCCGATGCTGCAATATCATCGGCAAAGGCTGGAGACCGCGATCTGACCCCTCCACCAACTGACGGCGGCGATCTGCTGCCGCCGTCAGTATTTGGTCCCCTCACCTCTTCGCTCCCCCTGTGTATCTACCGGTGTCCCTCCGTCTTCCCCCATTGGTGCTGCCATCTCCTAAAAAGTTTGGTGCATGTGCAGTGCGTCCGCTGAACCTGCTGTCTGGCAGATTCATTCATTCCAGGCACATTTTGATTACTGTGATAAACCCTATCACAGTGATCAAAATAAAAATAAGTAAACCCCCCCCCCTTTATCACCCCCATAGGTAGGGAAAAATAATAAAATAAAGAATATATATTTATTTTTCCATTAGGGTTAGGGTTGTAATTAGGGTTAGGGTTGTAATTAGGGTTATGGTTGGGATTAGGGGTGTGTTGGGGTTAGGGATGAGTTAGAATTGAGGGGTTTCCACTATTTAGGCAGGGGTCTCCAAACGTGACATGGCGTCACCATTGATTCCAGCCAATTCCAGCCAATTTTGCGTTCAAAAAGTCAAACGGTGCTCCCTCCCTTCCGAGTCCCGACGTCTGCCCAAACAGTGGTCTACCCCAACATATGGGGTATCCGCATACTCAGGAAAAATTGCAGAACAACTTTGGGGGTCTAATTTCTCCTGTTACCCTTGGGAAAATAATTGGGGGCTAAAAAATTATTTTTCTGGAAAAAAAGATTTATTTTCACGGCTCTGCGGTATAAACTTTTGTGACGCACTTGGGGGTTCAGAGTGCTCACCACACATCTAGATAAGTTCCTTGGGGGGTCTAGTTTCCAAAATGGGGTCACTTGTGGGGGGTTTTCTACTGTTTAGGCACATCAGATACTCTGCAAACTTAACATGACGCCCGCAGACCATTCCATCAGTCGGCATTTCAAAACGTCACTACTTCCCTTCCGAGCCCCGACGTGTGCCCAAACAGTGGTCCCCCCCACATATGGGGTACAAGCGCACTCAGGACAAACTGGACAACAACTTTTGGGGTCCAATTTCTCCTGTTAAAAAATTGCGGGCTAAAAAAAAAAAATCATTTTTGAGGAAAAAGAAGGATTTTTTTATTTTCACGGCTCTGTGTTATAAACTTCTGTGAAGCACTTGGGGGTTCAGAGTGCTCACCACATATCTAGATAAGTCCATTTTATCCTGCTGCCCATGTTAAAATGAAAAAATTGAGGCTAAAAGAAAATTTGTGTGAAAAAAAGTACTTTTTCATTTTTACGGATCAATTTGTGAAGCACCTGGAGGTTCAAAGTGCTCACTATGCATGTAGATAAGTTCCTCAGGGGCTCTAGTTTCCAAAATGGGGTCACTTTTGGGGGAGCTCCAATGTTTAGGCACACAGGGGCTCTCCATACGCGACATGGTGTCCGCTAACGATTGGAGCCAATTTTCCATTCAAAAAGTCAAATGGCGCTCCTTCCCTTCCGAGCCCTGCCGTGCGCCCAAACAGTGGTTTATAACCACACATGAGGTATCAGTGTACTCAGGAGAAATTGCCCAACAAATTTTTGCATCCATTTTATCCTGTTGCCCATGTGAAAATGAAAAAACTGAGGCTAAAAGAAAATTTTTGTGAAGAAAAAAGTACTTTTTTTTACGGATCAATTTGTGAAGCACCTGGGTGTTCAAAGTGATCACTATGCATGTAGAAAAGTTCCTTGGGGGGGTCTAGTTTCCAAAATGGGATCACTTGTGGGGGAGCTCCAATGTTTAGGCACACAGGGGCTCTCCAAATGCGACATGGCAACCGCTAAATATTCCAGCATGTTTTCCATTCAAAAAGTCAAATTGCGCTCCTTCCCTTCTGAGCCCTGCCATGTACCCAAACAGTGGTTTATGATCACATATGAGGTATCGGTGTACTCAGGAGAAATTGCCCAACAAATTTTAGGATCCATTTTATCCTGTTGCCCATGTTAAAATAAAAAAATTGATGCTAAAAGAACATTTTTGTTGGAAAAATTAAAATGTCCATTTTTTCTTTCCACGTTGCTTTAGTTCCTGTGAAACACCTGAAGGGTTAATAATCTTCTTGAATGTAGTTTTGAGTAGCTTGAGGGGTGCAGTTTTTAGAATGGTGTCACTTTTGGGTATTTTCTGCCATATAGACCCTTCAAAGTGACTTCAAATGTGAGGTGGTCCCTAAAAAAAAGTGGTTTTGTAAATTTTATTGTAAAAATGAGAAATCGATGGTCAACTTTTAACCCTTATAACTTCCTAACAAAATAAAAATTGTCTCCAAAATTGTGCTGATGTAAAGTAGACATGTGGAAAATGTTATTTACACCATGTTCCAAATTATTATGCAAATTATATTTTTGTATAATTTTCCTAAGTAGTCGGTGCAAATGACAGTCAGTCTAATAAAAGTCCTCACCCGTTAGAGTATACATCGAATTTTATTGAAGAAACCGCCCAGTGATAACAGTATAATCTCCAAAATGAAAATCTCACAATGCACTGTTCCAAATTATTAGGCACAATAGAATTTCTAAACATTTGATATGTTTTAAAGAACTGAAAATGTTCATTTGTGGAATTTGCAGCATTAGGAGGTCACAATCACTGAACAAAAAAGCTATTTAACACCAAAACATCCTAACAGGCCAAGTTACATGTCAACATAGGAACCCTTCTTTGATATCACCTTCACAATTCTTGCATCCATTGAACTTGTGAGTTTCTGGAGAGTTTCTGCTTGTATTTCTTTGTATGAAGTCAGAATAGCCTCCCAGATCTGCTGTTTTGATATGAACTGCCTCCCACCCTCATAGATCTTTTGCTTGATGATACTCCAAAGATTCTCTATAGTAGGGTTCCCCAACTCCGGTCCTCAAGGCCCACCAACAGGTCATGTTTTCAGGATTTCCCTTGTATTGTACAAGTGATGCAATTATCACCTGGGCAATACTAATGAAATCCTGAAAACCTGACCTGTTGGTGGGCCTTGAGGACCGAAGTTGGGGAACCCTGCTCTATAGGGGTGAGGTCAGGGGAAGATGGTGGCCACACCATAAGTTTATCTCCTTTTATGCCCATAGCAGCCAATGACTCAGAGGTATTATTTGCAGCATGAGATGGACGAAGGAGTCTGTCTCCGAAACACGCTGACCTGGTCCGCCGCACACACTGCCACCAATTTTGAGGTAACTTGATTTAGGATGTATTAACTTATCTGTGTGTATCGCTTATTGCTACCCCCGTCCCTGAGGCAGTGGTTCTCTGTGACCCTGCTTAATTGTGCTTTTGATGTCAATTAATGTTATTCCTGTTCCAGAGGCATTGGTCCTCTGTGGCCCTACGTGATTATGCCCCTGGGTTAATTAATATTGTGGCATTAATCCCCTATGAGATTCTTTTACATATACCAGTGGGTTAGCTATATTGAGATTACATATTCTGCTTTTATGGGAAGTGCCAATCCATGAATGGATATATGCAGATAGGATACCAGGAAATTTTTCAACATTTATCTAGTTTCTTAGTAGCTAGCCTAATTTTAGGTGGTGGTCCCATCTGATACATGATTACACTATTTTTGATATAGGTACTATGAGGAATTTAACTCTCTCTATCCCATATATATACTTTTTCAATTGCTCAATATAATTGGATGGTTTTCATAAGACAATATTATAAATACCGTATATTGATTGTGGTGGTCCAATGGTCCTCTTTTTTTGCACTGTTGCACTTTTTGTATGTTTTGCACTTGTTCCCCATGAATTCCCTTTCCTGTCCAATTTTGCCAATAAAATCTTTTTCTTATAGTTGGGTTTACCTGGTCGTTTTATGTGGTTTTGCCATACCCCCGCTCTTGTTTTGTACTTTGTGGGGTTAAATGGAGGAATAAGTAAACATTGGTCTGGTTTAGTTTTTTTTTTTTAGGAATTTCATTGCGCAGTAAAATAACCTTATTCTGCGAGTCAGTACAATAAGCACAGCATCTAACTTATAGTTTTCTTTATGTTTTACAACTTGGAAAAAATGAAAAGAACATTAGTTACACAACTTTTCATGCTGAGCTTTAAGCTTTTTATTGGTACCATTATGGGACATTTATGATTTTATTTCAAGGCTCTTTTAATTCAATCTTTTTTCGGGGGGGGGGTGTTGATTTACATTTTTATTATTTTATCCCCATCTACTCTGCCTGCAGTTTGCCATGGTTGGTCTGCTTTTTATCCATATAGAGAAATAGCCTGTGTGATCCATCTACTTCACTTGTAAATTGCCATTTGTGTGTTTTCATCATTATCCATAGCCTGTGAGATCTGCCCTCCTCGAAAACCTGGATGTTTTTCTCACTTTATCCACACTCTGATCTGCCAGGTTTAACCTTCCTCATCCTCACTGCTGCCATCTCCTACACTAAGACATTGGCGGGATCAGACAGCAAGTCAGGAGCAAGCGGCCAGAAGCACCAGGGCAGCTAACTTTGTGAAGAAATCACAACAGACAGCAGCAGGAAAATGGGAGTAATGAAGACTACATAGAAAATCTTTTTTTTTCCATTAGGTTGCAAATGAACTTTTTAAAAAAAATACAATGTTAATATCCTTTAAGGTTCTGTCGTGCAGAAATATAACAAACAAGACATGTATAAAACATAATGGAGCAGAGATCCTTAAAGTCACTTCTCAGACAATCGTACATATTTTGAGGAGTAAGTTTCAATTAGGGCTTGCTCTCATCTATGTAAGAAAAAAAAAAAAAAACTGATGTTGATCCATAAAAGTAGGATGTGTCTCATGTGAGTACAATGCGATTTTACCAGACAACCCGATTATTAACCCCTTAGTCAAAAGTAACACACACACACACACACACACACACACACACCTAAAAGTCCTTTATTTGTAAAAAGCACTCCCCAACAAATGTCCTCTATTACCAATTTATTACCATAAAAAAAATAACCCTCAGGGTACGCCAAAGTCCATATGGAGGTTCCACGACTTTCCCAGTCATCTTCTTCCAGTCAATGGAGCCCAGTTCAGAGAATGCAGATCCATAGACAGAAGCTGCAGCCACTGTCGGTTCTCATGCTGCGTAGAGCGAGAATCCAGCTATTGTGATGAGCGGTGACATCAGTAAGATTATCAAAGTTCAATGACGCTGAACTGCAGTAACCTCACTGTTGTCACCGCTCACAGCATGAGAACCGGCTTTGAGCGGTGATGTCATTCTTTTTTAGGGCCCCTTTTTAATAACCAGCTGTGAGCAGATATTAATAGGCTGGGAAACTCCATGGTTATCGGCCCCTTTCCAGACTATCAGGACCAGCTCACAGCTGTCTGCTTTCCCTTAGCTGGTTATTTGAAAAAAAGGGTGGGCCTGACGCCATTTTTTTAATTTATTAGCGAAATATAAGTACAGACAACTACACAAAGCACTGTTTATAAAGCTCATTGACAGGTTTCCATCTATTCTATCGGTTCGGGCTGTGTATTTACTGTACTCGACTGATGAAATGTAAGGTTTCCTTTGAAATGTTTGCATAAAATCGGACAGCACACGCATGGTACGCGTGCAGTTTCTCGCGAACCCATGGACTTGTATTGGCGAGTCTTGTCCAACATACACGGCCACTCGCAGCATGCTGTGATTTTTTTTTTCCCTCATCCAGATTCAAGTTGAGAAAAAAAATCATATAACAGCACAGAATCATTGAATAACATTAGCCAGAGTGTAATCCGATTTTTTATCGAATTGCACTCATCCAATTTATACGCAGATGAGAACAAGCCCTTAATGTCAATATATCAGTAACGTAAGCAAAGTAAAAAACAAAACAAAAAAAAACTGCTATAAAGATAGAAAGACCCTTATCCAGAAGATTAATGTCTTGTGTATTTGAGTTTATTCTCTCCTAAAAGCTACGAAAATGATTCACACAAGGTCAGAATTTATACAATGAACCGGTTTCTCTGTTTTACTTAGTAATGTCACACACCCAGTGACATCCAATGTGACATCTCAAACAAGCCAAAACTGCTTTCATCTCACATTGTTGAACATTTAACATTAAGGGCAGACCAAAAATAAAGTATTAACGTGCAGTTGCAATGTGATCTTTTAAATGAGTAATCTGTCCTTTTGTAGATTTAAGATTTGTGTGATCATAAATTGACTTGGTGCTTAACCCCTTTACCCCCAAGGGTTGTTTGCACGCTAATGACCAGGCCAACTTTTACAATTCTGACCACTGTCCCTATATGAGGTAAAATAACTCCGGAACGCTTCCATGGATCCCGGCGATTCTGACATTTGTCTCATGACATATTGTACTTCATGTTAGTGGTAAAATTTCCTTGATATAACTTACGTTTATTTGTGAAAAAGATGGAAATTTGGTGAAAATTTCGCAATTTTCCAACTTTGAATTTTCATGCCCTTAAATCAGTATTATGGCACACAAAATACTTAATAAGTAACATTTACTACATGGTTACTTTACATCAGCACAATTTTGGAACCCCAATTTTTTTTGCTAGGAAGTTATAAGGGTTAAAAGTGGACCAGCGATTTCTCATTTTTACAACACCATTTTTTTTTCAGGGACCACATCACATTTGAAGTCACTTTGAAGGGTTTATATGACAGAAAGTACCCAAAAGTGACACAATTTTAAAAACTGCACCCCTTAAGGTGCTCAAAATGTTTAAAAGAAAAAAAATAACTTTTTAAAAAAAAAAAATTACTTCAGGCCCAATTTTTTTTTATTTTACCAAGGGTAACAGGAGAAATTGGGCCTCAAAAGTTATTGTGCAATTTGTCCTGAGTACGCCGATACCTGATATGTGGGGGAAAACCACTGTTTTGGCGCATGGCAGAGCTCGGAAGGGAAGGAGCGCCGTTTGACTTTCAACGCAAAATTGGCTGGAGTTGAAATCGGACGCCATGTCACGTTTGGAGAGCTGCTGATGTGCCTAAACAGTGGAAAACCCCCAATTCTAACTACAACCCTAACCCCAACCCTATCCCTAACCCTAAAAGCACTACCCCTAATGGGAAAATGTAAATACATTTTTAAATTTTATTATTTCTCCCTAATTAAGGAGGTGATAACGGGGGGGGGGTTTGATTTACTATTTATAGCGGGTTTTTATGTTTGGCAGCTGTCACATGCTAAAAGACGCTTTTAATTGCAAAAAAATAGTTTTTGCATCACCACATTTTGAGAGCTATAATTTTTCCATATTTTGACCCACAGAGTCATGTAAGGTCTTATTTTTTGTGGGACGAGTTGAAGTTTTAATTAGTACCATTTTCAGGCACATGACATTTTTTGATCGCTTTTTATTCCAATTTTTGGGATGCAGAATGAACAAAAACCAGCAATTCATGAATTACTTTTTTTTTTTTTTGGGGGGGGGGGGGGGGGCGGGCGGGCCTTTACACCGTTCCGCGTGTGGTAAAGTCGATAAGGCAGTTTTATACTTCGGATCTGTACGATATCTTTTTGTTTATGTTTTGGTGCTTTTATACAATAAAAACAATTTTATATAAAAAATAATTATTTTTGCATCGCTTTATTCTGTGAGCTACAACTTTATTTTTTCGTTGATAACGCTGTATGGAGACTCATTTTTTGAGAGACAAGATTACTTTTTCAGCGGTACCATGTTTATTTATATCCGTCTTTTTGATTGCGTGTTATTGCACTTTTTGTTTGGCGTTGTGATGATAAAGCATTGTTTTTTGCCCTTTTTTGAAGGGGTTCACTAAAGGGGGTTAACTAGTGGGACACTTTTATAGGGCGGGTTGTTCCGGACGCGGCAATACTAAATGTGTACTTTTTTTTATTTTTTTTTAAAAAAGAGTTTATTAGGGAATATTTTTAGTTATTTATTTAGGAATTTTTTAAAGGGAGTCTTTCCCCCATTTTAGCCCTATCAGCTGCCGGCACCTCCATCAGGGGCTTATCTACAGCCATCTGAAATGCTGTAGATAAGCCCCTGATGTAACCTGAAAGATAAGAATAAAGAGTTAGATTATACTCACCCCGGCGTTCGGTCCGGTCCAATAGGTATTGCCGTCCCGTCCGGCCCCTCCCATCTTCATACGATAACGTCCTCCTCCTTGCTTCTCCACTCGGCTCCTGCGCAGGCGTACTTTATCTGCCCTGTTGAGGGCAGAGCAGAGTACTGCAGTGCGCAGGCCCTCTCTGACCTTTCCCGGCGCCAGCGCACTGCAGTACTTTACTCTGCCCTCAACAGGGCAGATAAAGTACGCCTGCGCAGGAGCCGAGGAAGAAGTAAAGAGGAGGACATCATCGTATGAAGATGGAAGGCGCCGGATCGGACCGCGACATCCACCGCACCTGACTCGGCCCCCCTGTGAGTATAATCTAACGTGTTTTTCTTATCTTTCAGATTTAATTGGGGGCTTATCTACAGCATTACAGAATCATGTAGATAAGCCCCCGATGGCAGTGGCCGCAGCTTATAGGGCTAAAATAGGGTGACAGATTCCGTTTAAAAAATTTTTACACATCTTTTTTACTTTATTATATTGTCCCAGTGTGGGACATTACTATATAAAGTCAGATCGCTGATCTGACACTTTGCAATGCACTGTGTCAAATCAGCGATCTGACAGGCACAGCAGGTGGCTTCTCAGCGCCTAATCTCAGCAGGCACTGAAAAGCCACCTCCCTGCAGGACCCGAAGGCCCCCGCGGCCATCTTGGATCCGGGGGCCTGCAGGGAGGAGGCCCTCGCACTAACGCAAACACATCACGTTGTTCCGTGGGTCTCACGGAAGCATGCAGGGAGCCCCCTCCCTGCGTGATGCTTCCCTATGCCCCCTGGAGTGACACCAGTGAGGAGAGTAGACTGTCATTACATGTCTCATACAGGAAAAAGCCAGTTTTAAGCTATTGTGGAGGCATGTTCCTTTTTATGCCCTGCATGATGCCTCCTGCTTATGATTGGTCAAGGTCTTGCAGCGGAATAAGTAAACAGCTCCAGAAATAAAATCTTTGGGTAACCAACATAAGATGCAGAGATGAGAAATTGAAAAATAACAATTGTATGTTAAATCAGATCTGTAGCCATTACTTTCGTGATAGGAATAGTTTAAGATGCTCAAATTCGTAAAAGGTCCTTTTTAAATCAGATGTTAAAGACGACCTATAACCCTCCTGTGGGTGCCTTTTGTTTTTAAGAAAATAATAGACAGCCACACACTAAACGCTTACATAAGAGTATTTAATTAAAAATATAATCAGTCCTTAAACAATTTCTAAAAGGACTTAGACTGTTTATAGCATGAGCTGTGTTTATATTTTCAGATTCCGGCATTTTAAGTGGCAATTTAAACGGAACCTGTCAACACCCCTCCCCTCAGAGACATATATTACCTATTAATATGGGCATACAAGTAATAGAAATGTTACACTTGTCCTACCTGTATGCCTCATATTAAGTCTTGTTGTTCTTCCTGGCTTTGGAGCGTGCAGTGCCTGGAAGAAATTCCTGCCTCCTGTCTTCACTGTAATACTAGCCCCCTCCCATGCCCCGGAATCCTGCTCCATGCAATCCCTCCCCCTTCACAATACGTACCTCTTCCTCCATACTGTGGGCACTGCATTCAGGGATCTTCTGCACAGGCAACTTTTTCTCCAGTGACCTCTGGTGCTCCCCCCACTTCCTCTCTACATAGTCATCGCTATATACACATGGTTCCTAGTGATGACTATGCAGGGAAGAAGTGGGGAGAGCACCTTATTGGCACGCACGCCAGAGGTCACAGTGACACGCCTGTGCAGAAGATCTCTGAATGCAGTGTCCACAGAAGGAAGGAAGAAATATGCATTGTGGAGGGATTGCAGGGCACAGGATTCTGGGGCCATAACTGACATACATGGAAGGGGGGTAGTATTACAATGAAGACAGGAGGCAGGTACTTCTTCCAGGCACTGCATGCCCCGGAGCCTGGAAGAAATCATTAGCATAAAGACATAATATAACATTTCTCAACAACAAGACTATTAATATGAGGCATACAGGTAGGTCTAGTTAGTGTAACATTTCTATTACGTGTATGCCCATATTAATAGGTCATATACACCCCAGGGGTGACTGATTTCCTTTAAAATTCTTGATGGCAACAATTGCTATTAGAACACAAGTTCTTGCTCTTGATTAAAGCAATGCTGACCCACACATCTTGTTTTGTACAGGTGGTCAATGGACACTGCCAGTCCATTGCAGCCTATAATTCAATGACTTTCTATAGGACACTTTGCTAGGCATGCGGGGGCAAAGATCTTTGTAAATTGAAGGAAAGGAAGGCAACTATGACCCAAACCTACTGTAAATGGTTAATACTATGTTATTTATTATAAAATAAGGGTACCGTTACACCTAGCGACTCACCAGCGATCCCGACCAGCGATATGACGCGGTCAGGATCGCTGGTGAATCGCTGGGTGGTCGCTAGTGAGCTGCCACTCAGGCAGATCTCACCAGCGACATCGCTGGGGTCGGGGTCGCTACTTACCTGTCAGACGCGGCGATCCTGCGTCCTCCCGCCCGGCTCCACGCGTCGCTCGTCGTCACAGCAGGAAGCGCCGCAGGAAGCTGACGACGAGAAATGGTCCAGCAGCTTCTCGCGCGATCAGCGATAACCAGCGGGGGAGCCGGTCGGAGGTAAGTATCACATGCAGCGATATCGCTAGCAATATCGCTGTAACGTCACAAAATCGGTGACTTTACAGCGATATTGCTAGCGATATCGCAGTGTGTAACGGGGGCTTAAGAGTGTTACTTCTCATTGTAATCCTGTAGAACCTATGTGATAACAAGACTACTGAAAAGTCATCTATTCATGACAGGAAGCACTAGCCTTAAAATTTAAAAAAAAAATATCAAAAATGTAACATACAAACCGGATTTAAACATTAGGTTATTTTCTTATTATAACTTTTTATGTATTATAGGTTAATGCTTTGCTTTAATTGAGAACAACAGTTAAAGGTATGCAAGGCATGAATATGACTATGAATTTAAAGGGATAAAACAGTATATTTTCACATAAATTTAGCTCAAACAATACTCACCTTCTGCCATTCTTTGCAGTTCTGCTTTTCCCATTTCAATTTCATTTTTCAATTTGTCATTCTCTTTTTTGATTTTCTGGTCATTTTCACTGACTTTACTTGAATCCAAAACCTTCAAAATAAAAGATGCAAACGAAAAAGAATTAGCTGGGTAGTAAGGCAAAATTAGCAATTGTAAGTACACAGTGCCATATAATATGATGCAATATATTAATAGGATAATAACATGAATGGGAGTACTTCCTTAATTTTTGTGGCTTTCTGTATTTGTAAGGAAACTCAAAAAGTATCAATGAACAAATTATGGGAGTCCCATTGGAGCTAGACTGCAAAATGTAGCATGTAAGGTCTTCTCAGAAACAGTGGGTTCGGAAAGTATTCAGACCCCTCTACATTTTTGTTTCATTGCAGCCATTTGGTAAATTCAAAAAAGTTCATTTTTTTTCTTATTAATGTACACTCTACAGCACATTTGACTGAAAAAAAAAAAAGTAGAAATTTTTGCAAATTTATTAAAAAAGAAAAACTCATATCACATGGTCATAAGTATTCAGACCCTTTGCTCAAACACTCATATTTAATCACATGCTGTCCATTTCCTTGTGATCCACCTTGAGATGGTTGTACTCCTTCATGGGAGTCCAGCTGTGTTTAATTAAACTGATAAGACTTAATTTGTAAAGGTACAGACCTGTCTATGTAAAGCTAGAGTCACACATAGCGACTTACCAGCGATCCCGACAACGATATCAACGTGTCAGGATCGCTGGTAAGTCGCTATGTGATCGCTGATGCCATATTCATGTCAAAAATAGAATTAAAATAAAAAATAGTGTTATTCTCACCTTCCGACGTCCCACGCAGCATTCTCGCCTCTCTCCACGCTCCGGTCCAAGTAATCCTTTGCGAGAATTACCGCGATGATGTCCGTTCTCACGGGATCGCGAAGTCTCGTGGTTATTCTTGCAAAGGATTACTGGGACCGGAGCGTGGAGAGAGGCGGAAATGCTGCACGGGACGCCGGAAGGTGAGAATAATAACAATATTTTTTATTTTTTTTTATTATTTTACAGCTGATCACTGGTCACCCGCCTGTCACACGCAGCGATGCGTGCTGGCCAGCGGGAGATCAGCGACGAAAAAAAGTCCAGAGGTTTCTTGCAGCGACCAGCGATACCGGCAGGGGGGACGGTTGCTGATCGCTGTCACACACAGCGATCTCGCTGGTGAGATCGCTGTTGTGTCACAAAAGTTGTGACTCAGCAGCGATCTCGTCAGCGAGATCGCTATGTGTGACAGGGCCCTAAGACCTCACAGTGCATGTCAGACCAAATGAGAATCATGAGGTCAAAGGAACTGGCCAAGGAGCTCAGAGACAGAATTGTGGCAAGGCACAGATCTGGACAAGGTTACAAAAAAGTTTCTGCAGTACTCAAGGTTTCTAAGAGCACAATGGCCTCCATAATCCTTAAATGGAAGAAGTTTGGGACCACTAGAAGTCTTCCTAGACCTGTCCGTCCATCCAAACTGAGCAATCGTGGGAAAAGAGCATTGGTGAGAGAGGTAAACAGGAACCCCAAAATCACTGTGGCTGAGCTCCAGCAATGCAGTAGGGAGATGGGAGAAAGTTCCTCAAAGTCAACTATCACTGCAGCCCTCCACCAGTCGGGCCTATATGGCAGAGTGGCAGAAGTCTCTCCTCAGTGCTAGACATATATAAGCCTGCATAGAGCTTGCTACAAAACACATGAAGGACCCCCAGACTACGAGAAATAAGGTTCTCTGGTCTGATGAGACGAAGATAGAACTTTTTGGTGATAATTCTAGGCGGTTTGTGTGGAGAAAACCAGGCACTGCTCATCACCTGCTGAATACAATCCCAACAGTGAAACATGGTGGTAGCAGCATCATGCTATGGAGGTGTTTTTCAACTGCAGAGACAGGAAGATTGGTTGTAATTAAAGGAAACATGAATGTGGCAAAGTACAGAGTGCTCTGGACCTCAGACTTGGCCGAAGGTTCACCTTCCAACAAGACAATGACCCTAAGCACACAGCTAAAATAACAAAGGAGTGGCTTCAGAACAACTGTGTGACTATTCTCTGAAGAGACCTGAAAATGGCTCTCCACCAATGTTCACCATACAACCTGATGGAATTGGAGAAGATCTGCAAGGAAGAAACACAGACGATCCCCAAATCCAGGTGTGAAAAACTTGTTGCATCATTCCCAAGAAGACTCATGGCTGTACTACCTCAAAAGGGTGCTTCTACTCAATGCTGAGCAAAGGGTCTGAATACTTATGACCATGTGATATTTCAGGTTTTTCTTTTCTAATAAATTTGCAAACATTTGTTTCTCTTTCAGTAAGAGGTGTGGTGCAGAGTGTACATTAATGAGATTTACCAAATGGCTACAAAGGGGAATGAATACTTTCTGTACCCACTGCATATCCAAGCATGCAAGGAAGACATAGATTTTGTTTTCCATACATACCTGGCTCTGATGACAGCACAATGAAACTACGGTATTTATCATAAAAGTCATTTTACCTTTTTCAGATATTCATTGTCCTCCATGTACTTTTTTGCAGCTTCGTTGTTTTTTTCCACTTGGGCCTTCAGAGCACCACTGGATTCTGTCTCTGATGCCAACTGCACTATAAGATTAGTTACCCTTCTCAAAACGCTGTAAAATAGGTGGAGGACAACAGCATGAGGTAACATTCAAAAGCATTTCCTACACCAAAAATTCCCACCCAGCTTCTAATACTGAAAGACAGTCCGAATCAGTCCCTGAGTTCTCTGCCTATAAAAGATAAATGTAGAAGCAGAATCCATTGCATGCAAAAGGGTAGGCCCCTTTGTTTTGTCTCATCACAGGATTGACCACAGCATAGAAATTAAAGAGGTTGTCCACTATTTTTACATTGATGCCCTATCCTTAGGATAGTCATCAATTTCTGATCGGCCAGGGTCGGCACCCCTGATGATCAGCTGTTATTTGTGCCGCCAGTACTTACTTGCAGAGCTTGGTCGTTTACTTGTAGTGGCCAATGCGGGGTAGTATGCTACATTCAATAGGAGGCGGATGTGCAGTAACAAGCCCCAGCCACATCAAGTAGATGGCAAAGCTCCGCAAGTAAGTAGTGCCGGACCCGGGCCAATCAGACATTGATGCCCTATCCCATGGATAGGGCATCAATGTAAAAGTTGTGGACAACCTTTTTAAACACCAGGGATCATAACTTTCTCTGATTTCCACTGTAAGAGCAAAACTATGAATGGTAACTGCACTCCTACTCCTGATTGTGTGGACACGGATTTTCAGCATTTTGAAGTAGTATTTAATTTTCCAATGTACTTCTGCCGAAGCCTGTTTTCACCTTTTTTGACCAGGCCAAAGTTTTCAAATCTAACACTTTATGTGGCAATAACTTCAACATATCTCGGAAATTTAAATACTGTTTTTATAATGGTATATTGTACTTTAGGCTATTAGTATAGTTAGGTTGATATGATGTGCATTCATTTTTTAAAACATCTGAAATTTAATTCTAGTACTTTTTCCCTAATTTTTCATTTTCACAATGGTAACAGGAGTAAATGAACACCATAATTTGTTGTACAATTTCTGTCGAGTACACAGATACTTCATATATGGCCCGAAACTACTTGTTTGGGTGCACTCCCCAGGGAAACCACGTCTCTCAAGGAATTAATCTAAGGCTACGGTCATACGTACAGTATTTGGTCAGTATTTTACATCAGTATTTGTAAGTCAAAATCAAGAGTGGAACAGTCAGTGGAAAAGTATAATAGTACTAACACGTGCACAACTTACACATTTTTCACCCACTCCTGATTTTGGCTTACAAATACCGATAAAAAATACTGACCAAATACTGAACCTGTGAACATGGCCGAAGGGTGTGGTGAGCATATTGAATCATAAAATTTTATAATAGCTAGCGGCAAAAATAAAAAATGACTTTTAATACTAAATACTGCTCTACCTCAAAATTACCGTATATCTGGTGAAAACGAAAAATAAGAGAAAAAGGACCCCAATTCTTGGAACAGTTTCTCCTGAGTATGCCAATAACCCATTTGGGGTCAGTCACACTGTAAAGCTCAAGGGCACCCTATTGCAGTGCAGATTTTGCTACAATAGATTGCAGATGCAAAGTCAGAATTAGCAGAGGCCATGAGTTGCCAGAACAGAAGATCCCATCAGACAAAATTGATTTAACATACTACACCTCCAAATTTATTAATCTAGAGGCGTACAGAGCATGTTAACAGTGACGCTGTTTTAATAACAGATTTTTTATTTTCACAAGGTGTAATAGATGAAAGTGGCCCAATAATTTGTGGTTGGTAACTACTGTTTGGGAAGATGGCAGGGCTACAGGGCTATTTAGAAAGTAACACCATTTGACTTTTGGAGCTCAGATTTTCCTGGAATAGTTTGTGGGTGCCAGAACATCTGACTATTCTTACTCCAAGGTGTTTTCCAGAAATAAGTGAAAAAAGGGAAATATGCCACCTTAGTTGCTCAATACATTGTGCTGAGCTTGTGCTTCTGAAGACACGTGCCTCGTCAACTGCTATAGGGAAGTCATCAACAAAAAATTACATTGTTTGAATCAGGTTTTTGTGTTACATAAATTACAACAGTATTTGGCAGTGTGTCTTTTTATTTTGTTTCACAAACTATAATCTGTATTAAAAATAAAACATAGAAAATCGATGCAATTTTCACATTGGATACTATAGCCTTTTTTAAACCCTTCACATCAAGCTTTATGGACCCGCAAAAGTGCCAGCAAGGCATGAAACGGCTGTAGTCTGGCAGGTCTCACTGTTGATGAAAAACTCCCCTGACACCTACACCTCTGCTAATATCAATGTAACCAATTTTATGGATTAAAACCACAGCTTGAAAGGAGGATCGGGTGAGTGCTGCTTTTCGTGTTATTTTTTCTGATATAAAAAAAGTTTTCTTTTGCTTTCTGAAGAAGCCATTTGCATAAAAAAAAATATGCAATACAAAAACCTTATGTAATCAATAGCAAATTATCTGACAATTCCCTGCTATGGTTTCTCCATGCTATAGTAATACAAAATGTTTGTGCTGGTTTAGGCACACTTTAGGGCACAGAAGTATGAGGGGAGGAGTATTTTAATTTGGGAGAGCAGATTTTTTTTGTGGGGGTTTTGGAGGGAGATATGCAAGTGTGGAGTGTCTTCTTCTGAGCCGTTGTATTACCAGTAACCTAAGGCCTGTTTCACACTTCCGTTTTTGTGTCCGCCAAACGGATCCGTTTCCGTTTTTTTGACGGAAACGGATGCAAACGGATCCGTTTTTAAAAAAACGGATCCGTTTTTTTGACGGATCCACGGTAACCGTAATGGTAGTCTATGGGACAAAAAAAACGGATCCTGCAAAAAATGGCGGATCCATTTTTTTACGGAAAACAACGGATTTTGACGGATTTGAAAAAACGGAAGTGTGAAACAGGCCTAACCTGGAAACAGATTACGAAAACCTCGACTCAAGTGCTCAAGAATTTGGTCCACCTAAATCTGTGAAAATGCATAACTCAGACAATCATCCACTGTAATAAGGCAGATGGATTTACTCTGGATGCCATATGGTCTATGTTGCGGTCCAGTGGTTTCTATTTTTTTTTTTTTTAAGAGATGCACAAAACTGTGGTCAACTATGCTTGCCTAAAATATGGGACAAACCACTGGGGTAGGAGGTTCTATAGTAAAAACATGGATTTTTGTGAGAACTTACCGTAAAATCCTTTTCTCCGAGACGCTCATTGGGGGACACAGAGACTGTGGGTGTATGCTTCTGCCGCTAGGAGGCTGACACTAAGTGAAAAGGAGAGGTTAGCTCCTCCGCCGCAGTATACACCCTCGCCCCTATTGCGGGCGGAAATCAGTTTGGTGCCAAATCAGTAGGAGGACAACAAAATCAGCCTTAATACAGGTACAACATGTCCAAAGGAAAAAAACACTACCCTTATATCAAATAAGTAAACATATATTATTTAAACAAAACAAGAGATAACTTGGCTAATAGGGTGGGTGCTGTGTCCCCCAATGAGTGTCTCGGAGAAAAGGATTTTACGGTGAGTTCTCACATAAATCCATGTTTCTCCTTCGCCTCATTGGGGGACACAGAGACTGTGGGACGTCCTAAAGCAGTCCCTGGGTGGGAGATTGACTCACCGATCCAAGCTACATGCACCTCTTATTTAAAGGTGCGCCACCGCTGCTTGGAGAATCCTTCTACCCAGGTTCGCATCCGCCGAGGCCCGAGTATGGATATTATAATGTTTGGCAAATGTGTGCAGGCTGGACCAGGTTGATGCCTTGCAAACCTGCTCCGTCGAAGCCTGATGCCGAAGCGCCCATGAGGCCAAGTATTCTCACTGCTCCATGGCCGATATGACTGAACGGAGAGACTCCATCCGGAAATGTCTGATCCTGATGAATTTGTTCAGAAGCTTCAGGTCCAAAACAGGCCTGACATACCCGTCCTTTTTGGGAACCGCAAAAATGTTGGAATAGAACCCCTGAGCACTTTCGTGTTCCGGCACTGGAACAATGACTCCCTTGTGCTGAAGTGATTTGATGGCTCCCAATAGAGCCCTTGCCTGGGTATCCACCCTGGGAAGCCAGGAAAGAAAAAACTGCCTTGTAGGGTATCTGACAAATTCTATTTGTAACCTTAGGCCACCAATTCCTTTCCCCATTCACCGTGAGCGATATTGACCCAGACGTGGTGAAACCAGAGTAGGCGGTCACCCACCTTGCCGGTGTCATCTGGTAAAGGCCTCGAGTCATTTTGCCGATGATCTTTGGGATCTGGATCCCCGTGATCTGGGCTGCTGAGTATGCATTCTCCCCAATGGGTTGGCTCTATATGAGACTTGCGGCTCCCTATCCTGGTTGGGGCGGCCTGAGGTGGCGGAATTGGCCGCTGTAGTCCACCCGGGGTTGCGAAAGGCCCTAAAACGTGCCTGAAAACGAGTGACGAAAAAGCGTTTTGACCTTTGTTGAGAAACCCGCTCTTTCTTCCTGTGGAGTCGGAGATGAGTTGATCCAACTTCTCCCCAAATAGGTGGCCGCACTGATAAGGCAGGGAAGTCAAGGACTTCTTAGAAGTAGAATCGGCTCGCCATGTCCTTAACCATAGGGCTCTTCTGATAGAAATTGCATTAGCGGCAGCAAGTGCCGAGCAATTTCCTGCATCCAAAGACGCATTGATTACATAGTCTCCGGCCATCGCCATCTGACCTGCGACCTCCAAAATCTCTGCAGGTAGATCCTGCTCTTGCGCAACCTTGTTTAATGTTTCTGACCATGATATCATAGCCTTGGCTACCCAAGTTGCTGCAAATGAGGGAGCGAGCGCTGACCCTGACGCCTCATATACTGAGCGAGCTAAGCTCTCTATAAGGCGATCCGTGGGATCCTTAATTGAGGAAACACTAGGGACGGATATCAGGGTCTTAGTGGCTAGGCGCGAAACTAGAGGATCTACCATCGGGGATTCCATCCATTTTTTACAGAGGTCCGGAGTAAACGGATACCTTATTTCGAGTGCCTTTTGACCCGAGAAACGCCTGTCTTGACGCCCTCTGTGCCGCTGCACTATGTCCTCAAACTCCAGGTGAGAGGAAAAAATTTTGTGCGGAAATGACACTTCATGCCCCGTAGCCGCTGCGGGATCATCCTCAATCCCCAAGGTCTGATTGATGGCTTCTATGAGGCTGTCCACTGTTTTACATGACGCTGAAGTATCCAGGTCAAGGGGCTCGTCTGAGTCGAATTCTGAGGTCTGCTCGCTATGAACGACTGGTGACGGGGAGCGAGAAGCAGAACTTACGGATGCCAAGGCACCGGATGGACTGGGCGACACCGTGTGGATTCGTTTCCCTCGGGTCTGCCTGAAGTGAGAGCGGCCCCTGCAGGCGAGAGGCTCTTGTGAGGTGGAGGACCCCACTAAAGCCAGCGAGCCACTGTCCCTGCCCCCATCTGAGGCCTGAAGGGACTCAATTGCATGACCTGTGACAGTGATAGAACGCACTCTGGGGGGCTTGGCACCTTGGTCGCAGAGGAGGACGGACACTGAGGTTCTGTTAGGCGTCGGGCTCCGGGCGCTGCACAGCGGGAATCCCGAGCCTTGTCCTTTGCGGTCTGCCCACACCAGCTTTGTGGGTTCGGTCGCAGGGGAGTGCTCCTGGGCGCGTTTGGAGTCGCTGGCTTTGCATAATCGCTTGCTCTGCGCCCACGGAAACGCAGCCCAAGAGATGCATGCTATTTCTTCAGACATGCCGTATCTGTCCCCTGCTGGGTATAGGGGGAAGGAGGTAGCACCTCGTTTTCCCTGTGGTCTCCCGGGCAGCACTTACCCCAGTCCTGTGCCCCCCCTGTTCCTGGACGCCTCTGCACAAAAATCGCGCGCCACCAGCTGTGGGGCAGACCGCCAGCATATAAACCGGTCCAGGGGAGGTATTTCCGGGTCTGCAGCCTAGCCGCGCTCCGAAGCCAGGGACTAAATTTATCCCCCGCCGCCCACAGGCCTGGGGGGCGGGCCGCCGGAAGTGACACGCAGCCCGGAGGTGGAACCTCCGGTCGCGGCCTAGCTTCGACCTCAATTTATCCCCTGCCCGCGACGGGGGGGGGGGGGGGGGGGGCGACTCAATGGCGCCACAAGAAAAAATGGCGCTACTTACTGGCGCGGGCTTCTCCGCACCGCTCCGCAGCCACTGGCCGAAGGCATCTGACAGCTAAGGGCTCCAGCCCCGGAACTTCGCCGCAGGAGCCCTCCGAGGCCCTCTCCTCACTGACGATCCTCTTCAGCTTCCCAGCTCAGGTATGTGAGGGGGCCTTGACAAAAATAAGATGGTGCAGGCACCCTAGCTCCATCTAACGCCTTCAGGGGGTGAGGAGAGGGACCGTCTGCCACCTTTCAGCACCGCAGTCTAAGCATTGGTAGAGCAGTGGGGGCCGCACGGACTAGTCTTGTGCCTCTGTACAGCCCATGGTTTCAACACCTAGGGGTGGTCAGGGCTAAGTCCGGCACTGTGTCCCACGTCGCAGGAGAGGATACGTGGAGGGACACTCGCACGTGCTCGCCCGTTGATGGTTTGGGGTAACCAGACCCTTTCAATAGGATCCGTTGCCCCTGTCTCATCTTCATAGACGGTAAAAATAAAATAAAAAAAGGTCTGGGGGGAAAACGCCCAGATATGTCCCACGGTGCGGGAGAGGATACGTGGAGACGATACTCAACACGTGCTCGCCCTTTGATGGTTTGGGGAGATCGGACCCTTTCAATAGGGTCCATCGCCCCTGTCTCATCTTCATGGGAAAAAAAAAAAAAAGATAAAGTCTGGAGCAAAACCAGACGTGTTCGCCTCCATGGACACTAAGCAAAAAACTGATTTCTGCCCGCAATAGGGGCGAGGGTGTATACTGTGGAGGAGGAGCTAACCTCTCTTTTTCATTTAGTGTCAACCTCCTAGCGGCAGAAGCATACACCCACACAGTCCCTGTGTCCCCCATAGAGGCGAAGGAGAAAGCCTCTATCTGCATCATTACAGTGAATGGTTTTGTCTGAATTCTGCTTTTAGAAATCAGAAAGCACAGGATAAATGTGAACTGAATCTTGTTGCAATTTTTGGGAGACAAAATGAAATAGTTAAAAAAAAAAATGATATTTATTTTTTAGACCATTTATTGTGCGATATAAGTAATAAGGGAGCTTTATTTTTTGGGACAATTTTAGCTATACTATTTTTTTTTTTAAACACTTTGCTCATGCTTTATTCACCTTTTTACAGTGTCATTATGAAAAAAAACAGCATTTTTGCTGTGGTTTTTTTAAGGTATTCATGGTCGGGATTAAAAACGTGAATAATGTAGATCAGGTAGTTCTGGATGTGGCGATGCCAAATATGTGTATTTTGCTTTACTGCTATATTAAAAAAAAAAAAAAAGTTTTTAGTAGCAACACTTTTTTTGTTTTTTATTTTGTGTGTGTTTATTTTCTTCCATATTTATTTTTTACTTAGTCCTTCTATGGGACTTGAACGTTCTCTTGACTGATCAGTGGACTAATAGCTACAATACATACGTAATGCAATATATTAGACCTGTCTCTCGCATGAACACTCGACATTGCCGCTGGCATTCGGACCGGAACGTGCAGCTGTAGAGAAATACATGCTGCCGCACACTCTGGTCCGAGTGTCGGTGGCAGTGCCGGGTGTTTATGCGAGAGACTCACACGAGAATCGTGCGAGTTTCTCACATGTGTGACCCCGGCCTTATACTGGCAGGAGGCCTGTGAAGTCCCCATACACACACTAAAGTGGGCTGAAACTGCAGATATCAATGGCTTTGGCTGACAGTCTAATGTCTATGGAGGCCCTGCACAACTGACTGTTGGATGAACAAATCGATTGGGCATGTCCGATTTCAGACTACCGATTCACTTTGCTCTCTCAAAAATAAGCCATCGCCAGCAAAGTTTGACAATGACTTTCTTATAAAGAACACAGGAGCCCTCAACCAAATTAGCGCTAGTGTATGGGAGAGATGGCCAATATAACGGCCATCCAAATTATTACCCAAAACATTGTTCGGCACCCATTTAATGTGTATGGTTGGTCTCAGACTCTCATGAGACAATGGGGCCTTGCTGAAAACTGTTCCTGTAAGGACAGAAAGCATGAGCCAGGTGAAAACTGCAAGATTACTAGTTTTCTGTTTTAAGTATATGTAACATAAAAACCTGATTGAAACACCACATTTTCTAAAATGTAACCAAAATTTTATTGAACACCTTTTAAAGATGACTTAAATCCAGTTTTTTTTTTTTTTTTTTTTTTTAATTCTTGCAGCTCTCCTGAGTATTCAGCTTATTGATATTGTTTTCTGTTTGCTGTTTAAAATCTACCATATGATCCCACATGGTCATTTTTATCTAGTGTAAAGTTATGTACACACCGAATTTGGTGCAGAAATTTCTGCACCTTTTCTGCATCTCTTGGCAGGAAACCCACTGTGTAAAATAGGCGCGTTTTTGCCGCATTTTTGATGCATTCAGTTTTTTCCTCACTCATTGGAATGAGTGAAACCTACAACAAAAATGCTGAAAGAATTGACATTCTGCAGATTTAAATCAGCACCAAATCTACACAAAGTCACAAAATAAGCAACGTGTGTATGAGACATCAGGATTCTCATTCACTTTGCTGGCATCAGAAACCCTTCAGGTTTTGTGACAAATCTGCACTGTGTGCACAGGAACTTAACCCCTTAGTGACCAAGCCAAATTTTACCATTCTTTTACTTTATGTGGTTATAACACTGGAACACTTCAACGGATCCCTCTAATTCTCAGACCGCTTTTTCGCGACATACTTCATGACAATGGAGTGGACTTGCATTTATGAAAAAAATGGGAATTTGTCAAAAACGTGGAAAATTTAGCAATTTTCAAACTTTTTTTGTGCTCTGAAATCAGAGTGATGTCACAGAAAATAGTTCATAAATAACATTTCCCACATGTCTACTTTACATCAGCACAATTTTGGAAACAATTTTTTTTTTGTTAGGACGTTATAAGGGTTAGACCGTGTGCACACAATGTGCAGTAGCAGCAATTTGGACACAGCACATGTTCGCTGCATCTAAAGCGCTGTCGTCTATTGAGTGCAGGTGAATCCGCATGTGTTCACTGAACCATGTGGATTCACCGCGTCCAATACAGCTTTTGGGTAAAATTTCTTTTGAGGAGATTAGCGTCTCCACAAGAGAAATTGACCTGCTGCGGTCTGGAGAGACGAGCCACATGTCTGTCTCCACGGGTTACACTTTCTGTAACAGCTGGCCGTTGCCTTTTTTTTTTTTTTTAGGGACCACCTCATATTTGAAGTGACTTTGGGGGCCTATATGACAGAAAGTACCCAAAAGTGACACCATTCAAAAAACTGCACCCCTCAAGTACTTCAAAACCATATTCAAGAAGTTTATTAACCCTTCGGTTGCTTCACGAGAACTGAAGCACTGTGGAAAAAAAAAAATGAACATTTACTTTTTTTTTTTCACCAAAAATTTACTTTGGACCTAACAATTTTTAATTTCCATAAGGGCAACATTAGAAAATGGACCACAAAATTTGTTGTGCAATATCTCCTGAGTACGCAGATACCCCATATGTGGGGGAAATAAACTGTTTGGAAGCACAGCAGGGACCGGAAAGGAAGGAGTATTGTTTGATTTTTTTTTTCCACATAACTGGCTGGAATCAAGAGCGGTCGCCATGTCGTGTTTGGAGAGAATAAAATGTGCCTCAACAGTGGAAACCCCCCCCCCCCCCCCCCCCCAAGTCTTCATATTGTAAATGGCATCATTAGTGTTGTGCGCAAATGCTCACTACTCCATCAGGTGTCCGATGCTAACTCGAGTAGGAAGCACTTGCGCTCAACACTAGCCGTCATATCGTTTCTTGTTTTTTTTTTTGTTTTGAAAAAAAAAAAAAAAAAAAACAATTCTTCTCCAACCCTAACCCCAACTGCAAAGAATGGAAGAAATAAAAAAAAAATCTTTAACTTTTATCTAACTAATGGGATTACAAAGGGGAGTTTGATTTTCTATTTTTTTATTTTGATCACTATGATAAACCTTATCTCAGTGATCAAAAGAGATCAATAGGAAAAATTCCCTCTTGTCACCGGCAGATCACGGAGGGCGCACTGCACATGCGCCATTTTTTACAGGAAGATGACGCTGCGGCCAGGGGACAGATCAGTAGGGTCTGGAGTAGGCAAAAGTGTCGGGGGTGGCTGGGGGGACCCCATCTCTCCTTTGATATGTTAAATTACAGTACAGACCAAAAGTTTGGACACACCTTCTCATTCAAAGAGTTTTCTTTATTTTCATGACTATGAAAATTGTAGATTCACTCTGAAGGCATCAAAACTATGAATTAACACATGTGGAATTATATAATTAATAAAAAAGTGTGAAACAACTGAAAATATGTCTTATATTCTAGGTTCTTCAAAGTAGCCACCTTTTGCTTTGATTACTGCTTTGCACACTCTTGGCATTCTCTTGATGAGCTTCAAGAGCTAGTCACCGGAAATGGTTTTCACTTCACAGGTGTGCCCTGTCAGGTTTAATAAGTGGGATTTCTTGCCTTATCTCTACAACAACTGTTAACAGGAGACACTGTGCAGCAGGCCTTCATGGTAAAATAGCTGCTAGGAAAAGACTGCCAAGGACAGGCCACAAGCAGAAGAGACTTGTTTGGGCTAAAGAACACAAGGAATGGACATCAGACCAGTGGAAATCTGTGCTTTGGTCTCATGAGTCCAAATTTGAGATCTTTGGTTCCAACCACCGTGTCTTTGTGCGACGCAGAAAAGGTGAACGGATGGACTCTACGTGCCTGGTTCCCACTATGAAGCATGGAGGTGGTGTGATGGTGTGGAGATGCTTTGCTGGTGACACTGTTGGGGATTTATTCAAAATTGAAGGCATACTGAACAAGAATGGCTATTACAGCATCTTGCAGCGGCATGCTATTCCATCCGGTTTGCGTTTAGTTGGACCGTCATTTAATTTTCAACAGGACAATGACCCCAAACACACCTCCAGGCTGTGTAAGGGCTATTTGACCAAGAAGGAGAGTGATGGGGTGCTACGTCAGATGACCTGGCCTCCACAGTCACCAGATCTGAACCCAATTGAGATGGTTTGGTGCGCGCTGGACCGCAGAATGAAGGCAAAAGGGCCAACAAGTGCTAAGCATCTCTGGGAACTCCTTCAAGACTGTTGGAAGACCATTTCTGGTGACTACCTCTTGAAGCTCATCAAGAGAATGCCAAGTGTGTACAAAGCAGTAATCAAAGCAAAAGGTGGCTACTTTGAAGAACCTAGAATATAAGACATTTTCAGTTGTTTCACACTTTTTGTTAATTATATAATTCCACATGTGTTAATTCATAGTTTTGATGCCTTCAGAGTGAATCTACAATTTTCAGAGTCATGAAAATAAAGAAAACTCTTTGAATGAGGTGTGTCCAAACTTTTGGTCTGTACTGTATATCTGAGGAGAGAGAAATTAATTGTAAGGCTTTGTGCACATGTTGCGGAATTCCAGCGATAACTTCCGCGGGAATTCCGGAATTCCATTCCGTGGGAAAATCACATTTTAAATTCCCGCGATTTTCCCATGGAAAAACTAGCGATTTGCAAGCGTAATTAGCTTGCAGAATGGTAGCGTTTTCCAAGCGATCTATAGCATCGCTTGGAGAACTGATTGACAGGTTGGTCACACTCGTCAAACAGTGTTTGACGAGTGTGACCAACTTTTTACTATTGAGGCTGCCTATGCAGCATCAGTAGTAAAAAGATCTAATGTTAAAAATAAAAAAAAATTGGATTATATTCACCTTCCGGTGTCCCGCGCAGCCTTCCCGGGCCTCAGTGATGCTCCCGTTCCCAGTAATGCCTTGCGAGACCTTTGATGACGTCGCGGTCTCGCGATACTGTAGCGATCTCGCGAGGAATAGGGACCGCTACAGTAATCGCGACGTCATCAAAGGTCTCGCAATACATTACTGGGAACAGGAGCATCGCTGAGGCCCGGGAAGGCTGCGCGGGACGCCGCAAGGTTAATATAACCCTTTTTTTTTTTTTTTTTTTTTTTACAGGGATATGGTACCCAGAGCCCGGAGGACAATCTCCTCTCCTCCGGACAGTGGGTACCATCCGCAAATGTTCTGCCTACTTTTCGCATGGTGGGCACAGCCACATGCGGAAAGTAAGCAGAACAATGCATTCCTATGTGGGCGGAATCCCCGCGATTCCGCAAAATTAATGAGCATGCTGCGTTTTTTTCCGTGGAAAAATCCGTAGCATTAGCACAGCGTTGCGGAATCCCATAGGAATGCATGGGATGCTTTTTTTTACATTTTCGCGGCAAAAACGCACGTTAAAAACCACCGCGAAAAAACCGCGACGCATGAACGCAGTCTAAATCAGACTTTTTTTTGTGATCGCAGTTATTCGGTGACCATAAAATCAGCCCCGATCATCTTCTCCAGGGTTCTCAGCTACCGAGGGCTTGAGACTTTCCAACGCTACACCCTTATTTCTCAGCGTTGTTAAAAAGTGCTGTTGAGAAATAAGTACCCTTAACTGTTGCTGTATTGGCGGCCGTTAAGGGTACGTCCTCATGATGAGCATTTGGTGTGTTTTTGATGCTGCACATTATCGCTACGGCAAAAACATAGCATCTTACACTTCCAGCAAAGTGGATGGGATTTATAGAAATCTGCTGCCCACTGTGCTTGTTTTACTCAATGTGTTTCAAATCTGCAGCATATCAATGTAAGTTTTCTGTGCAAGTTTTCACCACTTGCTATTTTATGAGAATTTTTCGAATCTAATGCATGTGCTTTTAGTTTGCTTCTGCAGTGGAAATGCATCACAAAGGCATGTAATCCGCACTTAAAGGGAATCTGTCAACTCCGGAACGAATATCACCTATAAGGCTAAGTGCACACGTACCGGAACTCTCGCGGAAATTACCGCGAGAATTCCGGAATTCCAGTCCGCGGGAAAATCGCATTTTAAATTCCCGCGATTTTCCCGCGGAAAAACTAGCATTTTGCAAGCGTATTTAGCTTGCAAAATGCTAGCGTTTTCCAAGCGATCTGTAGCAACTGATTGACAGGTTGGTCACACTCGTCAAACATAGTGTTTGACAAGTGTGACCAACTTTTTACTACTGAGGCCGCCTATGCCGAAAAATAAGCATCCCATGCATTCCTATGCGATTCCGCCGCGGTAAAAACCGCAGCATTAGCACAGCATTGCGGAATCCCATAGGAATGCATGGGATGCTTATTTTTCGCGGCAAAATCGCGCGGTTAAAACCGCCGCGGAAACGCGAAAAAAAACGCCACGTGTGAACTCAGCCTTAATGTGGGCATACAGGTAATAGAAATGTTACACTGGTCGTACCTGTATGTCTCATATTAGAGGTCTTGTTGCTGAGAAATGTTATATTCTGTCTTTATGTTAACAATTTCTTCCCGGCTCCAGGGCATGTGGTGCTTGGAAGAAATCCCTGCCTCCTCTCCTCATTACAACACTACCCCCTAACAAGTACGTCAGTTCTGGTCCCGGAATCCTGCGGTCTGCACTCCCTCAGAAATACATACCTCATCCTGCCTGCTATGGGCACTGCACTCAGGGTTCTTCTCTGCTGGTGAGTCACTGTGACCTCCCAGTGTGCGCCCCAATAATACATTCTCCCCACTTCCTCCCTGCACAGTCATCTCTTGGAACCATGTCTACATGGTGATGACTATGCAGGGAGGTAGTGGGAAGAGCATTTTATCGGCGCGCACACCGACGGTCTCTAGAGCGGAAGTAGCCAGTGCAGAAGATCCCTGAATACAGTGTCCACAGAAGGGGGATGAGGTATGTATTGTGGAGGAAGTGCAGGGCGCAGGATTTCGGGGATATAACTCATGCATGGGAGGGGAGTAGTAATATAATGAAGACAGGAGGCAGAGATTTCTTCCAGGTACCCAACGCCCCAGAGTCTGGAAGGAATCATTAACATAAATACAGAATATAACATTTCTCCACAACAAGATTGCTAATATGAGGCATACAGGTAGGACTAGTGTAACATTTCTATCACCCCTATGCCCATATTAATAGGTCATAAAAATCCCAGGGGGTGAAAGATTCCCTTTAACCCCTTCAGAACCAATGACGCCACATAGGTGTCATGAAAACCTGTGCCATTATGACTAGAGACGCCTATGTGGCGTCATGAATTCAAAGCCCCCCTGCGGGTCGGGTGACCGGGGTCACTGAAAGGTCACCCGACCCGCACACACAGGGGGCTTTGCACTTCACCACAGGGGGGGTGGCTTCGCCCCCACGTGGCTACAATCGCTTTGATTGGCTGTTAAAAGTGAAACAGCCAATCAGAGCGATAGTAATATTTTATCAATGAAAATTGATTAAATATTACAATCCAGCCATGGCCGATGCTGCAGTAGCATCGGCAATGGCTGGAGACACCGATCCGTCACCCCCCCGCCACTGAATGACAGCGGCGATCTGCCACCGTTGTCCTCATCTGCTCCCCCCGCCTTCCGATCACCCCCCTCCCACCCCCCGGTACCTTCAGAGTGCCGCTGTCGCTCCCGTGGTCCCAGCGCATGGGCCCCGCCATCTTGGAAAATGGTGGGTGCATGCGCAGTGCGCCCGCTCGAGTCTGCGGCTGCAGATTCCATTCATTCATTTTGATCACTGTGGTAAACTCTCACAGTGATCAAAATGAAATAAAAAGTAAATAATAATAATCACAACTAATAAGATAAAGAAAATATTTTTATTTTTCCATTAGGGTTAGGATTGAAATTAGGGTTAAGATTAGGGTTAGGGATGTGTTGGGGTTAGGGTTGGAATTAGGGTTAAGATTAGGGTTAGGGGTGTGTTGGGGTTAGGGTTATGGCTAGGGTTGGGATTAGGGATGTGTTTAGGGGTGTGTTGGGGTTAGGGTTATGGTTTGGATTAGGGATGTGTTGGGGATAGGGTTGTGGTTAGGGGTGTGTTGGAGTTAGGGTTGTAGTTAGAATTGAGGGGTTTCCACTGTTTAGGCACATCAGGGGGTCGCCAAATGCGACATGGTGCCACCATTGATTCCAGCCAATTTTGCGTTCAAAAAGTCAAACGGTGCTACCTCCCTTCCAAGCCCCGACGTGTGCCCAAACAGTGGTTTACCCCAACATATGGGGTATCAGCGTACTCAGGAAAAATTGCTCAACAACTTTGGGGGTCTAATTTCTCCTGTTACCCTTAAGAAAATAAAAAAATTGGGGGCTACAAAATTATTTTTGTGGAAAAAAAATGATTTTTTATTTTCAAGGTCGCTTGTGGGGGGTTTCTACTGTTTAGGCACATCAGGGGCTCAGCAAACGTAAAGACGACCGCATACCATTCCATCAAAGTCTGCATTTCCGAGCCTTGACGTGTGCCCAAACAATGGTTCCCCCTCCACATATGGGGTACCAGCGTACTCAGGACAAACTGGACAACAACTTTTGGGGTCCAATTTCTACTGTTACCCTTGTGAAAATAAAAAATTGCGAGCTAAAAAAATCATTTTTTGAGGAAAAAAAATGATTTTTTTATTTTCACAGCTTTGCGTTATAAACGTCTGTGAAGCACTTGGGGATTCAAAGTGCTCACGACACATCTAGATAAGTTCCTTGGGGGGGGTCTAGTTTCCTAAATGGGGTCACTTGTGGGGTGTTTCCACAGTTTAGGTACATCAGGGGCTCTGCAAATGTAACATGACGCCCGCAGACCATTACATCAAAGTCAGCATTTCATAATGTCACTACTTCCCTTCCGAGCCCCGACGTGTGCCCAAACAGTGGTCCCCCCCACATATGGGGTACCAGCGTACTCAGGACAAACTGGACAACAACTTTTGGGGTCCAATTTATCCTGTTACCCTTGTGAAAAAAAAATTAGGGGCTAAAAATTATTTTTTATTTTCACGGCTCTGCGTTATAAACTTCTGTGAAGCACCTGGGGGTTCAAATTGCTCACTATGCATCTAGATAAGTTCCTTAGGGGGTCCAATTTCCAAAATGGGGTCATTTGTGGGGGAGCTCCACAGTTTAGGCACACAGGGGCTCTCCAAACACAACATGGTGTCTGCTAACGATTAGAGCTAATTTTCATTTCAAAAAGTCAAATGGCGCTCCTTCCCTTCTGAGCCCTGCCGTGCGCCCAAACAGTGGTTCCCCCCCACATATGGGGTACCTGCATACTCAGGACAAACTGGAAAACAACTTTTGTGGTCCAATTTCTCCTGTTAGCCATGTGAAAATAAAAAATAGAGTGCTAAAAAATCATTTTTGAGGAAAAAAAAAATGATTTGGGTTCAAAGTACTCACTAGTCACTACACATCTAGATAAGTTCCATAAGGGGTCTAGTTTCCAAAATGGTGTCACTTGTGGGGGTTTTTCACTGTTTAGGCACACAGGGGCTCTCCAAACGCGACATGATGTCCAATAACGATTGGAGCTAATCTTCCATTCAAAAAGTCAAATAGCACTCCTTCCCTTCCGGACCCTGCCGTGCGCACAAACAATGGTTTATGACCGCATATGAGGCATCAGTGTATTCAGGAGAAATTGCCCAACAAATTTTAGGATCCAATTTATCCTGTTGCCCATGTGAAAATGAAAAAACTGAGGCTCAAAAAAATCTTTGTGAAAAAAAAAAGTCCTTTTTTTCACAGATCAATTTGTGAAGCACCTGGGGGTTCAAAGTGCTTACTATGCATCTAGATAAGTTCCTTGGGGGGGGTCTAGTTTTCAAAATGGGGTCACTTGTTGGAGAGCTCCAATGTTTAGGCACACAGGGGCTCTCCAAATGCGACATGGCAATCGCTAAATATTCCAGCATATTTTCCATTCAAAAAGTCAAATGGCGCTCCTTCCCTTCTGAGCTCTGCCGTGCACCCAAACAGTGGTTTATGACCACATATGAGGTGTCGGGGAACTCAGGAGAAATTGCCCAACAAATTTTAGGATCCATTTTATCCTGTTGCCCATGTGAAAATGAAAAAATTGATGCTAAAAGAAAATTATTGTTGGAAAAATTAAAATGTCCATTTTTTCTTTCCACGTTGTTTTAGTTCCCGTGAAGCACCTGAATGGTTAATAATCTTCTTGAATGTAGTTTTGAGTAGCTTGATGGGTGCAGTTTTTAGAATGGTGTCACGTTTGGGTATTTTCTGCCATATAGACCCCTCAAAGTGACTTCAAGTGTGAGGTGGTCCCTAAAAATGGTTTTGTAAATTTTGTTGTAAAAATGAGAAATCACTGGTCAACTTTTAACCCTTATAACTTCCTAACAAAAAAAAAAATTTGCTTCCAAAAATGTGCTGATGTAAAGTAGACATGTGGGAAATGTTATTTATTAACTATTTTGTGTCACATAACTCTCTGGTTTAACAGAAAAAAAATTCAAAATTTGAAAATTGCGACATTTTCACCAAATTTCTGATTTTTTAACAAATAAACGCAAAAATTGTCGACCTAAATTTACTACTAACATGAAGCCCAATATGTCACGAAAAAACAAATATCAGAATCTCTAGGATCCGTTGAAGCGTTCCAGAGTTACTACCTCATAAAGGGACACTGGTCAGAATTGCAAAAAATGGCCTGGTCATTAAGGTCAAAATAGGCTTGGTCATGAAGGGGTTAAGTATAGCAAAAAATTTTGTCAAAGGCAAATAAAGTATTGAAAACAAAGCAGCTTTATTTAAGGCATGACACACCAAGAGACAAAAACCACAGCGTCAAAAATGCACACAAAAACGCAATGAAAAAACGCAGGTCACCCAAGTTAAATAAAATGTACTGAAATGGTGCAGAAATTCTGCAGAGTCAAAAACTCACCAAAAGCTCATTATGGGAACGTAGCACAAGTGCTATGGTCTTTACCAAGGGAGTATTGCGCTCAGGCTGAGTGCACACGCACGTTTTTGCCTTGCTGATTTTTCCGCGCAGAATTGAAGAAATCCACAGGTCAAATGACCTGCATTTTTCCTGCGGATTTCTTCCATTTTTAATGCGGTTTTCTTGCGGTTTTCCCCCTGCGGATTTGGAGACAGGGGAGGTGGAAAACCACACAAAAGAAGTGACATGCTGCAGATTTTGTACCGCAGAAAAATCTGCAGCGTCTGCACAGCAGGTTTTTTTTTTTCATTGATTTAAATGCTACTGTACATCACAATGCGGATATGCAACGTCTCTGCACGGTAAAATCCGCTGCGGAACTGCTGGATATCTGCATCGTGTGCACACAGCCTTAAGGCTAAGCGCACACGTAGCAGAAATTTTCTGCTGAAAAACAGGACTCCCTTCCCAGAAACCGCACGTTTTTTTTCTGCGCGTTTTTACCGCGATTTTTGCGTTTTTTCGCGCGGTTTCTAGACACATGGAAAAAGCCAGAAACGCGGAAAAAAACGCAAAAAAAAATGCGAAATTAATGAGCATGCTGCGCTTTTTACTGCAATGCGTTTTTTTTGCGGTAAAAAACGCATCAATGTGCACAAAAAGTGCTAAATGCATAGAAATGAATGGGAAGCTTCTTTTTCGCGTTTTTCCCGCGGATTTGCCGAAAAATCCGAGGGAAAAACGCGAAAAAAAACCCTGTGTGTGAACACAGCCTAAGAGTCAAAGGCAGCGTTTCTTTAGCCTGCTCTATCAGTAACGCCGCATTAGTAAAGATTCTAAAAAGCAGCAATAAATTAAAAAACTCATATGTGCAACCATGTGGCGCATTTAAAAAAAAAAAAAAAATAAATTTATATATACACACACATAATATATATATATATATATATATATATATATACACACACATATACATATATATATATATATATATATATATATATATATATATATATATATATATATATATATATATATATACACACACACACACACATACACACACTCAAATATAAGCCGAGATTTTCAGCCCATTTTTTGGCCTGAAAGTCCCCCCCCCCCCCCCCCTCGAGTCATATACACCAGGGGGTCGGAGTGGGAGGGGGGGGCGGGGGTGTCAGGTCATACTTGCCCGTCATGGCGCTGTCTCTTCAGCCCCCAGCTTCTCTGTGATCTCCCTTCCTTCAGCGGTCACATGGTACCGCTCATTAAACTCATGAATATGCACATCAATGGTCTCATAGACAATACTAAAATGCTATGAACTTATCTCGTAGTAATTCTGATGATGTAAATACCCCACAAAAAAATCTTATCTCGTAGTAAAAAGAATCTATTTTACTCCACGCCATTGAGGATTTTTTCTATCTATTTTGTCAATGAGCTAGGTGCTCTGAACAATGAGGCTATTTTTCAATTCATATGGAAGGTTACGTGCACCTAGTTAGCATTTCATCTTATAATTAACTATACTCTTCTAAGATTATAAGATTTTCTGCACATTGTTTGTGGAAAGTAATCTATATTTGAGAGTTTTTGCCAGAGATAAGGATGTATTACTCTAGCGCATTATTTGTTTTTAGGCACTAATGTGCTAATCCTTGTTTCTGTCAGTGCCTTTTAGTAAGGTGCACGCTGCCTACGTCATTCAGGTGGCTGCTGCACTGGACAGCATGTCTGAGCACTGTTCGTCCTCAATATGAATCCCTTCCGGTTTAGACCACCATCTTGGATTATTGTGACCGGAAGTGGGCGTTCTATACCAGCGCAGAATCTTTAAACAATGGCGGTGAACGCGCCTGGAGTAAGCCGCACACTGTATTGCTCTCTCGGCCAGGGGTAATGAGACCCCACTTCCTGACCCCTGATGAACCCTCAGCGGATTAAGAGGGGGAAACGCATCGGGTTTCCATATGCATCAAGTGGCTGATAAGTATAATGTTGCACATTATTTTTGGCAGACCCTTTTGTGGTACTATGTATTAGATTGAATTTATTGAGCAATTATGCTCTGTTTACACTCTGTATGCATTGCTACTGGAATATTGGTGTACCACATCTTACAATTTGAGGTGAATTTGGTAGCCTCATTTTTTCATCTATGATTCTTGTGAGATAGCACATGTATGGTGCTTTTTTCTTTATGCACAGACACTGGATCTGAGCTGGATGGTGTATTTTTGTGAAATAGGGTGATTTTTAACCCCCACTTTCAATTAATGGCTGCCGCATGTGCTACACAGGTTGCATTTTTTCTGCCTTTAATGTGCAATTTTTGTACCATTTTCTAATGTTTGTCCGGAGATCCGGACAAATGAATTATCATATGTGCTATTCATTGAATTTTCTTGTAGCCGTTTTTTTTACTGATTTTGTTATTTGGTAATTGGGTCTGCCATTTGCAGCTTATTAGCATTTTTGTGATACGAGATAAGTCTTACCCTAAGCTGCTTTTTTTTATATTAACCCCATTTATCATTCTTTTTACTACGAGATAAGATATTTTTGTGGGGTATTTACATCATCAGAATTACTACGAGATAAGTTCATAGCATTTTAGTATTATCTATGAGACCATTGATGTCTTCATTTTTTCGGTATTATAAGTGTGTGTTACACTTTTTTGTGTCCCTTTTTGTGTATATATATATATATATATATATATATATATATATATATATATATATATATATATCTCACAAAGGTTATGTCACTGTCAGGTGACCCAATAACCAAGAGTGTCACTCATTTCATAAAATACATGTTTTATTAAACATTAATTGACAAACAACCATAAAACCATTGCCTCAAACCAACACTTATAGGAAGGAGAAACAGCAAAAGGATACAAATTCAATTATATAATGAGTCAAAATTTAAAGAAAATGACTACAGTATCCTGAATAATATAATATGCCCAACAATATACTTAGTATTTATTGATTAGATACATTTTTAATAAAACTATAGAAAATTGCATGCAAAAAACCTGCATAGGTGTGAATAAAATTTACTGCCTTAATTTGAATAGAATCTAACACATAATTCACACCATTGAATAACTATTCATTAATCAGCTATTCCTGCTGCTACACCACCATAGCATGGCTGTAGAAAATTGCATGCGAAAAACCTGCATAGATGTGAATAAAATTTACTGCCTTAATGTGAATAGAATCTAACACACAATTCACACCATTGAATAACTATTCATTAATCAGCTGTTGCTGCTGCTACACCGCCATAGCCTAACACATGGCTGTAGAAAATTGCATGCAAAAACCTGCATAGATGTGAATAAAATTTACTGCCTTAATTTGAATAGAATCTAACACATAATTCACACCATTGAATGACTATTCATTAATCAGCTGTTGCTGCTGCTACACCACCACCACAGCCTTACACATGGCTGCAGAAAATTGCATGCAAAAACCTGCATAGATGTGAATAAAATTTACTGCCTTAATGTGAATAGAGTCTAACACATAATTCACACCATTATCAGCTGTTGCTGCTGCTACACCACCATAGCTTCACACATACAATATGCCCCACAATATACTTAGTATCCTTAATTAGATACAACAGGGCTAAATGGCTGTAGAAAATTGCATGCAAAAACCTGCATAGATGTGAATGAAATATACTGCCTTGATTTGAATAGAATCTAACACACAATTCACACCATTAAATAACTATTCATTAATCAGCTATTGCTGCTGCTACACCACCATAGTCTAACACATATGTGGATTCTAATCACCTACAATATGCAATATATGCAGCCATTGCTGCTACAGCGCTACCACAGCCTCTCATGTATGCAGGTTAAAATGACCCAAAGCATGAAAATAAATGTGATGAATGAATGGCCAAATACATATTACCTAAACAGTGTGCACAGTGGAGTTAGGCATAGAGTAGGCTGCTGCTTCCCCGCACCCCAACGCGCGTTTCGCCCGTGCTTCTTCCATTAGGGATACCGACGTTGAGCGGGGGCGCCATATCGTCTACAATTAGGGTGCCAACCTCCGCGGCTAGGAATGGTTGAACTAGGGCTGACTAGGGCAATTTAGCTGGTGGCCCATACTGTGTGATAATTGAAGAGAACTAAAATAGTATTTCTACTACCCTTCATTTTTTTGTCCTCTATCCCTCCTTTTTTTAGTCATTTCCACTAATGTTTTTAGTTATTGAATTAAAAGCTAAATTTTAGGGGTTATTTTTGTTGCTTCTGGTGTTTCAATTGACTTTATAATCCCATCTATTATTTTTGAGGTCTGTTTTTGATTAGTATGGCTGGGTTTCTGTCTGGACCCATTGACACAAATAAATGGCTGGATGATGCAAGGGAGGTCTTTTCTGAAGTAGAATCTGACTCTCTTTCTGCTACGGGCTCTTCTCTTAAAACACTCTTCTCTGAATTATTGGAGGCATTTAAAGACAATATTAAGTCTTGGTGGGAGGTACAATCACTGGAAAATTATATTAAACAAAAGATTGTCCCACGAGGTTTGAGGATACCTTTAATACCAGCTCCAAGGTGTAGGACTCCATCTTTACTTGCAAGGTGGGAGGAGGAAGTAACTGCATCATCTGTACGGCTGATGCAGATATTATTGGATGAAGAGAAAATAACATTGGAGAGGCCTTCATTGAGGGTGAAGGAACTCACTGAGGCGACCCTTAAATTGAAGACAGCTGCTGATTTCGTAACAAGGGAAGAAAATCTTAAGAATACTGTTGAGAAATACCAACTTTTTATTAAAGAAAGGAAACAAACGATTTGTTAGGGATTCAACAGAGTTCAGGGAAAAACGAGCTTACCCTGCCCTTACTTCTAGGGGTATTCCTGGTGATAGCTCATCTTCAGATATTGAATCCTCAGACGCTGAAGGAGGTCCTAAATTTTATATCTCTAGGCCATACTTTAGAAATAAGGGACGAGGACGTAGGGGTAGTTTTAAAAGATGGCAGGATATCGATCGCTACTCTGTGAGGACTTCCTCCAAAAAGCAAGAAACAAATTCTGCAGCGAGTATAAATACTTCCTCCTCCTTAGCCTGCTCCTCGGCATCTTTTTTTTAGAAACCAGGGGCCTAGCACCATACAAACTACAGGAGCGGACAAACAACCAAAAATGAGTGTTCTGGCTGAAGGGGACAATGAGAATCAGATAATTAATTTGTCCTCGTATAATCTGTCAGATATAGAAAAGAGGGTTCTTGAGCGGGGGCTATCTTTTGTTCCTACGACTAGCTTTGACCCATTTGTATGGGTTAAGGATATTAGTCTATTTACACGAAAACTTAAGTGGAAAAAATTCTTTGCCCTTAATGATAAAAATAAATGCCAACAACTTGGAATAACGGAGGATGAACTCCCTGATGTAATGCTTTTAGCTGATCTGGCGGAGGAAGGACAGAGAGATATTGGGGTAGGCCCTTTTTCTGATTTGAAAATAAAAAGTAAAAAGATGCCACCAATTGGTGACACTGGTAGTATTGATATTTTTCAACAGCTTGTCTCGGCAGAGATCTGTAAGATTGATTCTAAAGAGCATGTCACACTAAGAGATATCGCTAGCAATATCGCTATAACTAGTGACGTTATAGCGATATTGCTAGCGATATCTCTGTGTCTGATACTTACCTACGACCGGCTCCCCCGCTGGTTATCGCTGATCGCGCGAGAACGTTCAGGACTGTTTCTCGTTGTCAGCTTCCTGTGGCGCTTCCTGCTGTGACAACGAGCGACGCGTGGAGCCGGGCGGGAGGACGCAGGATCGCCTCGTCTGACAGGTAAGTAGCGACCCCCGTCCCCAGCGATGTCGCTAGTGAGATCTGCCTGTGTGGCAGCTCACTAGCGACCACTTAGCGATGTACCAGTGATCCTGACCGCATCATATCGCTGGTCGGGATCGCTGGTACATCGCTAAGTGTGACAGTACCTTAAGAGAAACAGGGTCCCACCTAATCTCTCCTTCCGTGAGAGAAAGGCTTTGGAGGAACTTGGTGATAATGACCGGATTGTATTGAAGCCTTCGGATAAAGGGGGTAACACTGTTATCCTCAATAGAGATGAATATATCCAAATGTGTATGAGGATTCTCTCTGATAGATCAACGTATGAGTTACTCAGGGGTGATCCGACGAAGGAATATAGTCTGAGACTGTCAGCACTGCTAAGAAGGGCTTTAGATTTGAAATTGATCTCAAAGAATGAGTTCAACTTCTTATTACCCAAGTGGCCAGTTAAAGCTACATTTTACTCCCTGCCCAAGATCCATAAGGGGTTTGATCCCCTTAAAGGTAGACTGATTGTTTCGGGGATCGATGCCCTTTGTCAGAATTCCATTATGTATTTGGATCAATTGTTGAGACCATTTGTGCTATCCCTCCCCTCATATTTGAGAGATACAATGGACCTTCTTAATAAACTTGAAGGAATCACAGTGGACCCAGGTACAATACTGGCCTCCATTGATGTCGAGGCTCTGTATAGCAGTATTGGCCACACAGAGGGTCTAAGAGTTGTTGAGCATTTTCTCAAGGGGAGAGGTACTCACTTTGGAACACACAACAATTTCCTGCTGGAACTTCTTGAATTTGTATTGTGTCATAATTTCTTCCTCTTTAAAGGGAGGTACTACCACCAGCTCAGGGGCACAGCGATGGGGAGCCCTTGTGCCCCTACTTATGCTAATTTGCTCCTGGGCTGGTGGGAGGACACTAAGGTTTTTGGGGACGAGGATGTCGTCTGGTCCCCTAGGATATTATTCTGGGGTCGGTACATTGGCGACATCCTTGTCCTCTGGGCGGGTTGTGGAGAATCATTCAGGTCATTTGTGGATACCCTTAATAAGAATGAGTTGGGTCTTTTCTTCACCCATGAGGTAGGTGGTGATCAGATCACACTCTTAGATGTAAATATTTCCATTTCTTCAGATGGCTTGCTTAAAACCAACCTGCACCGAAAACCAACCTCGACCAATAGTCTCTTGAGGTGGGAAAGTTATCACCCCCCCCTCTTAAACGAGGTATACCGAGGGGTCAGTTCCTCAGAGATCGGAGGAACTGCTCTGATTGGAATGATTTTGAATTACAGTCAAGGGACTTATGGGGGAGGTTTAGAAGCAGGGGATACCCGACAAGGGTGATTGAACCTGCTTATAAACATGCTAAACAAGTAAGCAGGATGTCCTTGTTGGTCCCGAGGGCGAGGGAGGATTCTAATACAATCACTAGACTGATAGGGACCTTTGATGATCAATCTGGTAAAGGCATAGACATTCTTGAGAAGTATTGGTCTATCCTGAAAATGGATAATGACATATGTGATTGTATTACTCCGGGTCTGTCAGTTACATTTAGGAAGGGTAGGTCAATAAAGAATCGGGTGGTAGGCAGCCATCTGGAGCCTCAGAAAAGAGAGGAAACGTGGCTGCGGAATAGAGCAATAGGCACTTTTAAGTGTGGACACTGCAGTTTTTGTAAAAAAATTTGTGTATCTCACACCTTTTGCAGTGCCTATACAAAGAGGGTTTAAGAAATGAAAAGCTTTGCAAATTGCAAAACCACTGGAGTTGTATATTTGTGTACTTGTACCTGTCCCATTGACTATGTTGGCAAAACAAAGCGTGAATTACGTGTCCGCATAGGTGAACATTTGGGGGATATAAGACATAAAAGAGATACCCCTTTAGCCTGCCATGTCAATATGGTACATGGAGGTGATGATAAACATTAATTTTCGTGTTATAGAGAGAGTGCAGCCCGCGGTCAGACAGGGAGATTGGGATAACAGAATCCTACAGCGTGAGACACGCTGGATCTTTTGGCTTGAATCACAGAGCCCAAAAGGCCTCAACGAACAGCTAAATTTTAATAGTTATCTATAAACAGTGAGTTTCCTCATTTTCCCAGCCTACTTTCTATAGCGTTTTTTTGATGATTGGGTCGGTATATTATTACTATTGGTGATTATTTTTCATTTATTTTTTCATTTACCTTACTTAGGGATACATCTATTTTACTCCACGCCATTGAGGATTTTTTCTATCTATTTTGTCAATGAGCTAGGTGCTCTGAACAATGAGGCTATTTTTCAATTCATAAGGAAGGTTACGTGCACCTAATTAGCATTTCGTCTTATAATTAACTATACTCTTCTAAGATTATAATATTTTCTGCACATTGTTTGCGGAAAGTAATCTATATTTGAGAGTTTTTGCCAGAGATAAGGATGTATTACTCTAGCGCATTATTTGTTTTAGGCACTAATGTGCTAATCCTTGTTTCTGTCAGTGCCTTTTAGTAAGGTGCACGCTGCCTACGTCATTCAGGTGGCTGCTGCACTGGACAGCATGTCTGAGCACTGTTCGTCCTCAATATGAATCCCTTCCGGTTTAGACCACCATCTTGGATTATTGTGACCGAAAGTGGGCGTTCTATACCAGCGCAGAATCTTTAAACAATGGCGGTGAATGCGCCTGGAGTAAGCCGCACACTGTATTGCCCTCTCGGCTAGGGGTAATGAGACCCCACTTCCTGACCCCTGATGAACCCTCAGCGGATTAAGAGGGGGAAACGCGTCGGGTTTCCATATGCATCAAGTGGCTAATAAGTATAATGTTGCACATTATTTTTGGCAGACCCTTTTGTGGTACTATGTATTAGATTGAACTTATTGAGCAATTATGCTCTGTTGGTTTACACTCTGTATGCATTGCTACTGGAATATTGGTGTACCACATCTTACAATTTGAGGTGAATTTGGTAGACTCATTTTTTCATCAATTTTTTTCATCTATGATTCTTGTGAGATAGCACATGTATGGTGCTTTTTCTTTATGCACAGACACTGGATCTGAGCTGGATGGTGTATTTTTGTGAAATAGGGTGATTTTTAACCCCCACTTTCAATTAATGGCCGCCGCATGTGCTACACAGGTTGCATTTTTTCTGCCTTTAATGTGCAATTTTTGTACCATTTTCTAATGTTTGTCCGGGGATCCGGACAAATGAATTATCATATGTGCTATTCATTGAATTTTCTTGTAGCCGTTTTTTACTGATTTTGCTATTTGGTAATTGGGTCTGCCATTTGCAGCTTATTAGCATTTGTGTGATACGAGATAAGTCTTACCCTAAGCTGCTTTTTTTGATATTAACCCCATTTATCATTCTTTTTACTACGAGATAAGATTTTTTTGTGGGGTATTTACATCATCAGAATTACTACGAGATAAGTTCATAGCATTTTAGTATTATCTATGAGACCATTGATGTCTCTTCATTTTTTCGGTATTATAAGTGTGTGTGTGTGTGTGTTACACCGCTCCGCCATACTCACCCGGCCTCCGCTCCCACGCCGCAGTCGCCCTCCGCTCCCACGCCGCAGCCTCTCTCCACCCGACGGCCGCGGCGGTCACCTGAGACAGACCCGCGACCGATGCCTTCCCTGCATGCTATGCGCATGCGCCATAGGCCGCGGCCGCGCCTCCTTCCTGCTTCTTATGCTCCGGCTGTGCCCTGACCCGGAAGCACATTTGGACCAATGGCTGACCAGACGGGGCCATATCAGGGAGGCGCCTGATCGTTGTGTTTCCTGACACTCTGGCCTCGCTCCATCGTGCACACTCTGCTCCTGCAGTTCCTGTCTCGGCTGCTCTTCACAGCAGCTTCTCAGTCCTGCTACCCGTGTTCCTGTCGTCCTACTCCAGTCCTGCCTTGTGTTTCTGCCGTCCTACTCCAGTCCTGCCTTCACTGTTCCTGCCGTCCTACTCCAGTCCTGCCTTCACTGTTCCTGCCGTCCTACTCCAGTCCTGCCTTCACTGTTCCTGCCGTCCTACTCCAGTCCTGCCTTCACTGTTCCTGCCGTCCTACTCCAGTCCTGCCTTCACTGTTCCTGCCGTCCTACTCCAGTCCTGCCTTGTGTTCCTGCCGTCCTACTCCAGTCCTGTCTTCAGTGCTCCTGCCGTCCTACTCCAGTCTCAGTCTTACTCCGGTCCATCCTGAGCCGCCCCTCTCGGTACCGGCTACCGTGGTACTCGAACCCCTGGGCCTGCTCCTAACGGTCCCTGTATAGGGGTCGGTTCCACCTGGCAGCTCGCCCGGGGTCCCTCGGTGCCACGGTCCAGAGGGTCCACTCTCGGAGCTCCCGCTCCTGACCACCCACGCTAACAGTGTGTTACACTTTTTTGTGTCCCTTTTTGTATATGTAGGGAGGTGTAGGGGTCATTAGGGATACCGACGTTGAGCGGGGGCACCATATCGTCTACAATTAGGGTGCCAACCTCCGCGGCTAGGAATGGTTGAACTAGGGCTGACTAGGGCAATTTAGCTGGTGGCCCATACTGTGTGATAATTGAAGAGAACTAAAATAGTATTTCTACTACCCTTCATTTTTTTTTGTCCTCTATCCCTCCTTTTTTTAGTCATTTCCACTAATGTTTTTAGTTATTGAATTAAAAGCTAAATTTTAGGGGTAATTTTTGTTGCTTCTGGTGTTTCAATTGTCTTTATAATCCCATCTATTTTTGAGGTCTGTTTTTTAGAATCTTATGGGGGCAGCATATGGGGGCATAATCGATGGAACATCTTATGGGGCCATAACCTTTATGGAGCAGCATATAGGGCATATTATTCTATGGAGCATCTTATGGGGCCATTATTAACCTTTGAGCAGCATTATATGGGGTGTATTTTGTATGGAGCATCTTATGGGGCCATCATGAACTGTATGGAGCATTATATGGGGCTCCTGATTCAATATGGATATTCAAAAACATTTAACCTACTGATGTCTCTATTAATTTTACTTTTATTGGTATCTATTTTTATTTTTTTTAATTCACCAGTAGTAGCTGCTGCATTTTCCACCCTAGGCTTATACTAGAGTCAATAAGTTTTTTGTGGCAAAATCGGGGGGGGGATGGGGGTCGGCTTATACTCGAGTATATACGGTGTGTGTGTAAATATATATTATATATATATATATATATATATATATATATAGTAATATGTAAGTTTTGATCTTAGTGTAGGGACTCACAAAACAATATTTGACGTGAGTTGCGAGTTTGCTTATTTTGGCTAAAGTATACACCAATACCTCATGTATTTTAGGCATCTTTTTATTTCATATCTTTCACCTTTATATGCAGAATGCAGCCAGGCCCTTTAGTGTTGGATAGGTTACCGTAATTGGTTTGTCTGTCTTTGTGAGGTGCACTTATATAGTGCTAGACAGCCCACCTGATCTAATAGTATGGGCGTCATCAATAGGCTGCAAGTCAGACACTGTGCATCACACATACCTGTGTGACTGCATGGTCAATATATGGGAGCTAGTCTAAGGGTACCGTTACACTAAGCGACGCACCAGCGATCCCGACAACGATACGACCTGGTAAGGATCGCTGGTACGTCGCTAAATGGTCGCTAGTAAGCTGTCAAACAGGCAGATCTACTCAACGACGCAGCAGCGATCTGGCGATCTGTATAACGACCTCGGCGGTCGTTGGTACCTTGTCACACAGCGGCTATTCTGACGACTCACGCCTGCGTCCCCGAGTTCTGCGTTGCCAACGAGGTCGCTCGTCAGAAACAAACACAGCGATGCATGCTGGCCAGCGGGACGCCAACGATCAAAAAATGGCCTGGGACATTCAAGCACGATCAGCGATATCCAGTGGGGGGCCGGTCGCCGCTATGTCACACGTAGCGAGATCGCTGATGCGTCACAAAATCGGTGACGTTTCAGCGCTCTCGCTAACGATCTCGTTAGGTGAGACGGGGCCTTAAGAATATTTAAGCTGGTCATTTACACAAAATGGAAATTAAACTTGGAATAACCTGGAATACAAATCTAGCAACTGAACACTCAGACAGGAATGGGAGTTGTTGCACCAAACATATTCCAACACTCTTCCTAAATTGAGGCTGAAAACGAGCTTGTCCTTAGGCCTGTTTCACACTTCCGTTTTTGTGTCCGCCAAACGGATCCGTTTCCGTTTTTTTGACGGAAACTGATGCAAACGGATCCGTTTTTAAAAAACGGATCCGTTTTTTTGACGGATCCGCGGTAACCACTAATGGAAGTCTATGGGACAAAAAAAACGGATCCTGCAAAAAAATGGCGGATCCTTTTTTTTACGGAAACCAACGGATTTTGACGGATTTGAAAAAACGGAAGTGTGAAACAGGCCTTAGGGTCCTAGATCTTACAAATTGCAAAAAAACCCTACTTTTTACTTACAGCCACAGAAAGAGGGAGAACCCAGAAATATAAAGATTTCGTTGGGCTCTAAAGAGCTTCATATGGAGATGATCGTAATTATTAGAGTAAAGCTTTGCTGACTTATCCATTGTCGGAGTCATAGAATACTTTCTGACCTCTCTCACAGCATCTGTAAATGAAGGAAAATAATGCTCTAAATAATAAAAATAAAACAACAAAGTCAAAGCAGATAAAAAGTGGTAACAGCAGAAGAAATGTGTTTTTTTTGTTTATTTTTTCGGTTTCCAGTCTACTACCAATCTGTGTACTTGCTGCCATAGCGATTAAGTCCTGTCAAGGACATGTGACCACTGCAGCCAATCACTGACTCTAGTGGGTCATTATTTCCGCCATAAATTGGCTGTATTGGTCCTCGTTGGAGCAGTAAGTATTGGCTGTACAATTCAATACAGTTAATAGTTATGTGTTTTAAGATTTAGTCCTTACATGCAATTAAAAGGAATCAGTCATCATTTTTTTCCTGTAGAAGACATTGCCACCCTGTTGTGCGGCCCTTTAATCTATTGCTAACAAGCCCTGCCTAACATGTCTTTTACTTTATCCACGCAGCCAACAAAGCATCGAGCCGGCATGAGTTCTTTGCTCAACTGACACTTTCCTGGCTGTGTGGATGACGTTAGTCATGTCAATTATAGGTAGCGGTGAAGCGGCATTGCAAGGCAGATAGGGGCGCTAAACATGGTCTCTTCATGTTACATGTTCATGGTCTCTTCATGTTACAAAAAGAGAAGAAATTCGAAGTGCACCTGAAGAAATAGAGGAATGGAAACATGTGATCCAGAGAAGCAGAAGGTTCGGTAGGCAGTCAGCGCCCAAACTGCTCAGGAACCAGTACCAGGCTCTTACGCAGGAGAACCATGAAGAAATACATCAGGATAAAACTTTGCCCACAAACAACAACCTTGTACACCTTCAGAGTCCTCCTGGATGGAGATGGAAAAATGTTGTGAAGAAGAAACGGAGAGTGGTGGTCATGAGGGATTCCCTGCTAAGAGGAACAGAGGCCGCTATCTGCAGACCGGATGTAACCTCAAGAGAAATGTGCTGTCTTCCAGGTGCAAAAATTAAAGATGAGTCTGACAGGAAATCAGAACTCTTCGGACCTACAGATGACTACCCATACCCATTGCTAATACATGTGGGGACAAACGACCTGGAAATCATCTGCAGTGACTTGGAAAACTTAGATAAGAAAGTGAAAGAACTGGGAGCGCAGGCGGTCTTCTCTTCCATCCTCCCAGTGGATGGCCATGGAACAAGGAGGTGGAATAAGATTCTGCAGGTGAACAACTAGCTAGGTCGATGGTGCCGTCAGCAAGGATTTGGATTTCTGGATCACGGAATGAATTACCTATACGATGGACTACTTGCTAGAGATGGGGTGCACCTTACGAAGACTGGAAAACATGTATTTGGAAGTCGCCTTGCTACATTCATCAGGAGAGCTTTAAACCAGAACAATGTGCGAAGGGAAGCAAAAGGCCAGAAAAAGCCATACACCTGACAAATGCTATTGAGAATTCTGCTATTAGAAGTGGGAGGAAAGAACACAGGCAAAAAAAAATCTAAATAATAAAAATATTGGGAGAAAGAGAAGCCAAACACAAACTAAAATGTTTCTAATGCACAAAGCATGGGCAACAAACAAGGAGAATTGGAACTACTAACGCAGGAAAAGAAATATGATGTCATTGGAATCACTGAAACTTGGTGGGACAATACACATGATTGGAATACAAGGATAGAAGGATACAATTTATTTGCAAGAAACAGACTTGATAAACGAGGAGGAGGTGTCGCATTGAATGTTAGAAATACGTATATCTGTACAGAGATTGAAGCTTCAGAGACTGGGAGTTCTGTGGAAACTGTTTGGGCAAGAATACAAGGACAGAACAATGGAAAGGACACCATTGTAGGCATTTACTACAAGCCGCCTGTGCAAGCTGAAGATACTTTATGCATCAGATGGCCAAGTACTTCAAAAATATGACATAGTTGTCATGGGAGATTTCAACGATCAAGACATTTGTTGGGAATCTCTCAGGCAAAACTAACAGGTCAAGGAAATTCTTATCCTCTCTTGCTGACAACTTTATCTTCCAAAAGGTAGGGGAGAAAACAAGGGGATATGCTACCTTGGATCTAATCCTCAAACAGGGAGGAAATGGTTGAGGAGGTAAGAGTGGCTGGAACCCTAGGAGGTAGCGACCATGCTATTTTAGAATTTTTGATAACTAGAGGAGGAAGACCTGTGAAGACTCAGACATCAAGGTTAGATTTCAGAAAGGCTGATTTTAAGGGATTCAGAAAGAGAATTGGAGGGATCCAATGGCAGGATATCCTTAAGCACAAAAATGTCCAGGAAGGATGGGAAATCTTGAAAAACGAAATTCTCAAAGCACAATTGTTAACAATTTCGAAAACAGGGAAGAATAGGAAGCATTTAAGGAAACCAGGATGAATGAACAAAGAACTTAAGCACATGATAAAAAGGAAGAAAAAATGTTTATAAAATGGAAAGAGGGAGGCATATCTAAAGAAGAATATAATGCTGTCTGCAGAACCTGCAGGGCACGAATCAGATTAACCAAAGCCGACAATGAATTGAGGCTTGCAAGAGACGTCAAAAGCAATAAAAAGGCTGAACTTTTAAATTCCGATTTTGCATCTGTTTTCTCTCAGAAAGGACATGTAACATCAACTGTTCTTCACTGTCCTATTAAGGGAATAGAAGAATCCAGGATATCTATAAACAGAAAGATGGTGAGGAAACACTTAGCTAACATAAATGAATTCAAGTCTACAGGTCCAGATGAATTACACCCCAGAGTACTGAAGGAGATAGCAGAAGAAATTTTTGAACCCCTCTCCATAATCTTTGAAAATTCTTGGAGAACAGGAGGAGTCCCAGAAGACTGGAGAAGAGCAAATGTTGTTCCTATCTTCAAAAAGGGGAAGAAGGTGGACCCAGGCAACTATATGCCAGTGAGTGACTTCTATACCAGGAAAGATCTTAGAACAAATTATTAAACAACATGTATGTAAGTACCTGGATAAGAATGAAGTGATTAAACAGAGTCAGCATGAATTTGTAACTAATAAGTCATGTCAGACTAACTTAATTTCCTTCTATGACAGAATCACTGGCTGGGTGGATCAGGGAAATGCTGTAGATATAGTATATCTTGACTTCAGCAAAGCATTTGACAAAGTATCTCACTCCATCCTTATTGAAAAAATGACTAAGTATGGAATGGACAAGGCAACTGTTAGGTGGATTCATAACTGGCTTAGTGATCGTCGGACCCAAAGAGTGGTCATAAATGGCTGCACATCCGGTTGGAAGAATGTCTCAAGTGGGGTACCACAGGGCTCTGTCCTGGGCCCTGTATTGTTCAACATCTTTATCAATGATTTAGATGAAAGAATTGAGGGTAAACTGATTAAATTTGCTGATGACACAAAGCTAGGAGGGATAGCTAATACTAGAGAAGAGAGAGAGGACTCAAAAAGATATAAACTGGAGCAGTGGGCAGCAACAAACAGAATGGTTTTTAACAAGGAAAAATGCAAAGTACTACATCTGGGCAGTAAAAGTGAAAAAAGAATATACAGAATGGGAGAAATAGGGCTAAGCAACAGCACATGTGAAAAAGACTTGGGTATACTAATAGATCACAGACTGAATATGAGTCAACAGTGTGATGCAGCAGCAAAAAAAGGCAAATGCAATTCTAGGATGTATTAACAGAAGCATGCACTCTAGATCACGTGAAGTCATTATTGCCCTCTACTCCTCTTTGGTCAGACCTCACTTGGAATACTGTGTCCAGTTTTGGGCGCCAAATTTTAAAAAAAGACATCAACAAACTGGAGCAAGTTCAGAAAAAGAGCGACCAGAATGGTGACCGGTCTGCAAAGCATGTTTTATGAGAAAAGGTTGCCAAATTTGGGGATGTTTAGCTTGCAAAAGAGAAGACTGAGAGGAGACTTAATAGCGGCCTACAAATATCTAAAGAGCAGGCACATTGTAGAAGGATCATCTTTATTCTCATTTGCACAAGGAAAGACTAGAAGCAATGGGATGAAACTGAATGGAAGGAGACACATTAGATATCAGAAAAAACTTTTTGACAGAGTGATCAATGAGTGGAACAGGCTCCACGAGAGGTGGTGAGCTCTCCTTCAATAGAAGTCTTCAAACATAGGCTGGACAGAAATCTGTCTGGAATGATTTAGTGAATCCTGCTGTGAGCAGGAGGTTGGACCAGATGGCCCAGGAGGTCCCTTCCAACTCTACGATTCTATAATTCTATGAAATGCCCATGACACTAGCAGTACTCAGTAGTAAATAGCATTGTACTACATCAAAGCTTTTTTCATAAGGTATGCTGCAAGGTTAGGAGTAAATTAAACGCTGCACAACAGGGTGGCAATGGATTTTAATTTATAGAGCATTCCTAAAAGTTTTTTCTATCTTTTGGTCAACCATCTTTATTTAGTAAGACAAGTAAAAATGAAGTTATTCAAAACCAGGAACACAGTGCCTTGAAAAAGTAGTCATACTCTTTTCCACATTTTTTCACGTTATATCCTTTATTTGGATTTCATGTGATATACCAACACAGATTAGCAAGTATTTGAGAAGTCTAAGGAAATGATATATGGTTTTCTAATTACCATATTTAAAAAATATAAATCTGAAAATTGTGACTTGCATTTGTATTCAGCCCCTCTGAGTCACTACTTTGAAGAACCACTGTTTGGTGCAATTACTGGTGAAAGTCTCTACCAGCTTGACTCATTCTTCTTTGCAAACTATCTCTAGCTCAGTAGGATTGGATGGAGGCATCTGAACAGCAATTTCTAAGCCTTGCCACTGATTATCAATGGGATTCAGGACTGGACTTTCACAGGGCCATCCAAACAAGAATAAAAAAAAAATGCAGCAAAAGCACTCCATAAAATGAACATAATGCACAGAAATAGCAAAACGACATTGCTGTGCACATCCTGTCTCATCACTAAAGTGGTTAACATAAGTGACATGCTCATTCTTCATCTCAGAGTATAGAATGAGCGTCGCCTCAAAAACAATGGTGAAGCTGCACAAAAACGACCTCCACAGTCTTCCTAAAGTGGCTTCACCTGGGAAAACTTGATGGCTTCGCTGGCAGCCACATGAGGCTGTGCGTACATACCCTTAGGGAATTCTTGAGATGCTGACGGGAAAAGTACAAGTTTTGGACAAGTTTTTTGTTTTTTTTTAGCATCAAAAGTTTTTTTCCCCCAAAGAAAAACATTTCTTTGAAATCCAGCCAAATGGAAAATCCAAAATAGACTTAAAAGGAGTACTTGATTCAAACGTTTAAAGGGCTCATTCAGTTTTTCTTGTAAGAGTTCAAGCCTTGGTTTTTCACAGATAAAACTAGTACCGATTATGTTTTTTCGAATGACAGATTTTGATTAGATAGTAAAAACTGACACTAAAACTAATGACATGAGGACTTTTTTTTTTTATATATATCGTTGGATTCGGTCATTTAGATGAACTTTACATTTAATTAAATAGGAGACCCAATAACAGTGAAAAGGAGAAAAGGAGACCAAAGGTTGATCAACAAATTCCGAGTAAATTCACAGACCTTCCAAGAAAGAGATAAGGTCCAAATGACGCATTTTTTACACAGTGCAAAAATTCTAATGTCAGGAGTGACAAACGAAAAAGAAAATAACGTGTTGCCATAACAGTGGAACAAGTTACAAAGGGCACAGAGTTGCGCTTCCCATGTGCCTGCCAGTGATAGCGGCAGGAGTGGCAGCCCTCACTCATGTTTTGTATACACAAATGTTGCATGTTAAGCCAAATGAACACCATATTACATTACTACTTCCTCTTCACAGAAAGCCGTACCAGCCGCTGTCTCTGTGAACCAATAGTCTTTAAAATATAATGCTAATATTAATAGCGGATCTAAAATATTGTTACACACATTGTGTATTTTTGCCACCAACTTGTGCAAATTGGTGCAAAACACATGCCATGTGTCCTGCAACATGTGAACATAGGCGAATGGCCATTTAAATTCCCACAATATACTCTTGTAATGAGATTTTAGCTTTGTCTAAACAGGGTCCATTACGTACGTTTTTTTCACTGTACTGTATTCTCGGTAGACGGATCTGGCGTAACTCATCAGAACAGTACAAGAATATTACATAGTACAAGTCGACCACCACAATGACATAACACGGAACAAGATAAAAATTACATCTACAGGAGACATATTTGCAGTTCATTTTTTTTTTTAAATTAATTTTGATAGAACAACCTTTCGACAATTAATCTCAAAAAAGTCAAGGAAGGTCTTAAAAAAAAAAAAAAAAAAATTACTACTTCTGATTGATGCAAAAATCTTATGTTTTTAGCCGGTCTTTCCTAGGTAACCTTTCTATTTGTTCTCTTTATGGATATGTTGTTTTACATTACTATTATAAAAATATGAATTTTAAAACATTGGGATGGCGATTTTCTGAGCTTCTGTTTGCGGTTTCGTTTTCCTTTTCATCACCTTCAGCTATTGTTAGTACATATGAGTTACTTTGCAGAACATGCAAAACATGATAAATTATCAGGTAATGCAATAATATGTTTGTGAGTGCAACATTGCCCGATGCGGACAGTATGTACCGACATGGACTGCGCAGAGGAACTGTCAAGAGACACAGCAGTTCAAACAACATTGTTCAGCATTGGTTTCACTGTACAAATGGTGTTTATTGTTGTGGTGTAATACTTACCAAGGAAAAGAACAATCAGTATAACTATGATGGATAAAAACGCTTTGTTCCAGTAGGGAGATATTTTGCTCCATAACTGATATCTGAATATTTTCTTCCATCTGAAAAACAAATAATTTAAGACATAGAATAATAATTATAAAACATGGAAAAAAAAGCCGAGAAGACACACCTGGCTATAGAAAATAGTATACACAGGTTTAAATAGACAATGTTTCATATTTGTTAAAACTTCCCTGGTGGTGTAAGGAATGGATAGACTAATGTAATTAACTGGTGATCTAGGGTAGTGCCTCCTTTCTTAGGTTTCCCTGTATGGAATAGAGAAGGATCGTGTAAAGGGTAATTAAGAGAAATCTACCTATGTAATCATTTAGCATTAATCTCTAGAGTTGCTCAATAATTTGGAATACACAAAGCCGCAGTCCCAGCAAAAATAAAATGTATGGTGTGAGGCCACTATTTTACCTTGGGTTTTTGTTATCTCATTCTGTGCACACCACTTATAAAGAAAAAGATTAAAATAAAAGACATACAAAACTGATTTTTTTTAAATGCATTTCATCATTATAAAAAAATCATAAAAATTAGTTATACTTTTATATATTCCAAAATGAGAAGAAACAAAATGTATGGAACATTCATGAGACAAAAACAGCCATAAAAAAGTCATAAAGGAAAAAAATATATATACTACAACTTACAGTGGGTATGGAAAGTATTCAGACCCTTTACATTGTTTACTCTTTGTTTCATTGCAGCCATTGGTAAATTTAAAAAAAAGTTCATTTTTTTCTCATTAATGTACACTGTGCAACCCCATCGTGATTGGGAAAAAAAAAAAACAAAATGTAGAAATTTTTGCAAATTTATTAAAAAAGAAAAACTGAAATATCACATGGTCATAAGTATTCAGACACATTTAGTGTCCACATGTTTGGCATTTTGTGAAAGTAAAATATTTGGAGATGGAAACATTTTTGCTTGAAAAATGATTTTTTTATTTTCACAGCTCTGAGTTATAAACTTCTGTGAAGCACCTGGGGGTTCAAGGTGCTCACCACACATCTAGATATAAACCTTGAGGGGTTCAATTTCCAAATGAGGTCAAATGTGGGTGGATTCCACTGTTTAGCTACATTAGGGGCTCTTAAAATGTAACATGGCTTTTGTTCTCGATTCCAGAAAATTTCGCGTTCAAAACGTCAAACGGTGGTCTTCCCTTCCGAACCTTGTTGTGGGCCCAAACAGTGGTTTTCCCCCACATATGGGGTATCGGCATGTTCTGGAGAAATTGCACAACAAATTTTGGGGTCCATTTTCTCCTGTTAAACTTGTGAAAATAACAAATCTGGTGCAAAAGTAAAATCTTTGTGAAAAAAGTAAACTGTTCATTTTTTTCCTTCTACATTGCATTAATTCCTGTGAAGCACCTGAAGGGTTATTATACTTCTTGGATGTAGTATTGAGAAGTTCAGTTTTTAGAATGGTGTCACTTTTTGGTATTTTCGGTCATATAGGCCCTCAAACTCACTTCAAATGTGAGGTGGCCCTTAAAAAATGGTTTTGCAAATATTGCTGGAAAAATGAGAAATCGCTGGTCAACTTTAAAACCTTATAACGCCCTAACAAAAAAAAGTTATGTTTCAAAAGTTCTGCTAATGTAAAGCAATCGTGTGGGAAATGTTATTTATTAACTATTTTGTGTGAAATAACTGTGGTTTAAGGGCATTAGAATTAAGTTTGAAAATTGTGAAATTTTAGTCAATTTTTTTTTTATTTTCACAAATAAATGAAAGCCAAATCAAACAAATTTACCAGTATTGTGAATATGTCACGAAAAAACAAACTATCACTGGGATCAGTTGAAGCGTTCCAAAGTTATTACTACATAACGTAACTCTTGTCAGAATTGTAAAATTTGGCCTGGAGGGTGAAAATAGGCTCGGGGGTGAAGGGATTAAAATGCTCAAAACCGCATTCAAGAAGTTTATTAACCATTCAGGTGGTTCACAGGAATCAAAGTATTGTGAAAAGAAAAAAATGAAAATTTTATTTTTCCAGCAAAAATGTTGTTTTAGCCCCAAATTTTGCATTTTCACAAGAGTAATGGAATAAACTGCACCACAAATTGTATAGTCCAGTTTCTCCCAAGTACACCAATACCCCATATGTGGGGGAAAACCTTTGTTTGGGCACACAGCAGGGCTTGGAAAGGAAGAAGCAACATTCGACTTTTGGAATACAAAATTGGTTGTAATATATAGCGGACGCCATGTCATGTTTGCAAAGCCCCTGATGTACGTAAACATTGTAAAACTCCCACAAGTGAGCCAATTTTGGAAATTACACCTCTCAAGTAACTTATCTACAGGTGTGGTGAGCAGATTGAACATCCACAAGTGCTTCACAGAATTTTATAATGTTGAGCCATTAAAATGGAAAAAAAAAATACATTCTTGCCTGCAAAAATATTGTTTTAGCCCCAAATGTTTCTTTTTCAGGAGACTAACAGGAGAAAATTAGCCATATAATTTGTTGTGCAATTTCTCCTGGGTACACAGATACCACACTATGTGGTGGAAAACTACTGTTTGGGCGCACCGAAGGGCTCGGAAGGGAAGGAGCGCCAACAGAATTTCGGAGAGCAATTTGGATTGTGGATGCCATGTCACATTTTATTTCTCTGCTCATGGAGCTGAAAAATGGCTTGCTTTTTTTTGCGTGACATGACGTTTTCAGTGGTACCATATTTATTTAACCCCTTAAGGACCAAGCCACTTTGTAGGTTAATGACCAGGCCTTAATTTTGAATAATAAAGTAACTTGGCACTCAACTGAATGATCCTTTTTGAAAATAAGTTTTTATTGTGGCAGTCACAAAGGACGTTTCGGCCTACAATTGGCCTTCGTCAGTCTGCCGACTGCTGCAGATGATGAAGTTAATTTTGAAATCTGACCACTGTCACTATGTTGTTATAACTCTGGAACGCTTCAACGGATTCCACTGATTCTGAGACTGTTTTTTTCTGAGGCTGCACTAGCAGCTCCTGGCACTTGTCAGGCAGGAAGTGCTGAAATTTCAGCATCTCCTGAGCGATCATGCTGTGGTCTGTCAGTCAAATTGACTGACTGATGACAGCAACCTGGGTGCGGGGACCGACAACATGGGTCCCCGCACCTCTTCCCATGCCTCTCAGCTATAGTTCAGGTTGTTCCGTATGTGGAAATACCAAATGTGTACCTTTTTGGTTTATTTGTGATTTTACATAAAATATGTATTTATTGTAAATATATATAGGACTTTAACTTTCATTACTCAGATCGCTGGTATAATGCATTGCAATATTGCAGTCTTGAACAGCCATGATGTAAACTTACGGGAAAGTTCATAAAGGGGTTAAAAAGCATTACCAACTCTCCCCTGGTCCAGCACTATGTTTCAGATGCTTCTCACATCGACAATCAACAGTGATGCAGTCAGTGGGCTCAGCAGCTTGTGCCGTCAACGCAGGCAGATTGTCTGCGCTAAGTTATTAGCTATAGTGCTGTTAAAGTCATTCACCGCTGCAAATAATACCAGATACTGAGTGCAGCAACATAAATTCAGAGCTGGACCAGGGCCAATGAGCAAAACACGGTTTGCTTTTTTACAACAAACTGCAGTCGGGGGGGACAGAGGATCTCTGAAGACCGAAAACATCTTTATGTAAAGAAAATGATCCCAACTGGGTACAGGAAGCTGGAGTCACAATGAACAGAGTGTCGAAGACTGGTGATTAAGTTCCAAACTAGGTCACTTTAAGGGGTTAATATTTCTGATGCTTTGCATATTGATACACTTCTTACCATTAAACAGCCAAGGGGTTATTTAGTGACTAATTTTGTTTGGTAAATGTTCAGTTTAATCAGATGTTGCACCCTATCACAAGATCTCTGCAAGAATATCTAGACCACAGTTACAACATTCCAGATGAGCATTTGGTGAGTTTTTGATGTTGCACATTTTGTACAGCATTTCTGCACTTATTAGCTAAATTAGACTACTTATATTTTTTTCCATTGCGTTTGAGTGCTTTATTACATGTGTTTTTATAGCGGTTTTGACGCTACTTTTTTGTCCCTTTTTGTTTTAAATAAAGCTGCTTTGTATTTGATATTTCCTGGTATTTGACTTTTGCAAAACTTTATTGCTAAAGTCTTATGAGAAATATATGCGTTTTATTATTTGCGAATTTTCCGCATCTAAAGCAATTCTATGGCCATGTGCACACATTGAGTATGTGGTGAGTTTTTTACATCAGTATTTGTAAGCCAAAACCAGAAGAGGAACATTCAGTGGAAAAGTATAATAGAAACACGTCACCACTTCTGTACTTATCACCCACTCCTGGTTTTGGCTTACAAATACTGGGGTAAAAAAACTCACCAAATACTGGATGTGTGCAGGTGACCTATGGTGAAAAATCTGCAAATAAAACAGCGTATCAGCAAGAGAAAATAACAGGTTGCAAATTTCAAATACGCACCGCAGTTCAGTTTACATTGTTTTAAAAAAGCAGCGGGCACAAGATTTCTATAAACGCAATCCACCTAGCTCATTTTTTGAGCAGCAAAAACTCAGCGAAGGAAATTAACCTGAAAGAATTTACTAAGCATGTCTCAGTGCATCCAGTAAAATACGACATTCAATGCAGTATTTATTATATTAAACGTGAAATCTATTGGTTCAATTTTTGTCTGACTCTGAAAGACTTTAATGTAGCTAATGACAACATGCATTAAGCTAACAAATTCGCCCAAGGGCCTTCATTCTAGCAATTTGAGGGCCTCCGCAATTTTTTTTTTTTAATACCAACACTTGCTCTCCATCTAACACCATGTGCTTGTAGGGCTGGGTTAACATATGTTGAGCTAATTTAACTACTTGCCGCCAACGATTTAAGAAATTAGGCTAGTCCACATATTGCTCTACAATTATGTTTTAAAACATAATTGCAGTGTCAGCACCTGCACGGAGATCATGCAAAGAGTGGAGAGCCGACTGTCAGAGATCCCACAAAGAAGGCAAAGATGGATTATTTACCATCTCTGCCTTCCTGATCGCTTCATACACAGTGCTAAACATGCTCAGTGCACACCGCATATAGTTTTGTGTATATAGTATAGGAAGTGCTGACAGCTTTCTCCTCCTGTTCTTGCAGTTATATGACCACCAGGTGCCATGATGGAGCAGGAGCTGTTAGGTTTTAATAGACCCAGATCAGTTCTTCAATACTACCAAGCAGGGCTGTGGAGTCGGAGTCGTGGAGTCTGAGCCCAATTTGGTGGAGTCGGAGGTTTGGCTTACCGACGCAGTCGGAGCCGTGGAGTCGGTGCCCATTTTGGTCGAGTCGGAGTCATTGAAATTGAGGAGTTGGCGGTGTGGCTTACCGACTCCGCAGCCCTGCTACCAAGAGGCTAAATTAACCTTACAACTGGGGATTATATGCCAACACTAATAACATGGAAAATAAGCAATAAAATAAATGTATATTTAACGTTGAAATGCCCCCCAAAAAGTCTTGTATGACCCAATGTAGTCCACAATATGGAAAGTGAAAAAAAAAAAAAAAAAAAACGGAAAAGAAAAAGATTCTGCCTGTCAGAATTTCTGTTTTTAGCCCCATCCTTGGCGAGAATAATAAACGTGTCTGATATACTGTATAAAACAAATTGTAACATAAAGTGAAAAATAATGCAAGATACATTTTAGTGCTCCTTTGTGGTCATAAAAGAAAATGTAAAAATAATGCTAAAAACAGACACATTCAAATTATTTGAATACTGGAAGAAGAAAAAATTTCAGAACTCATAACTGTATGGAAAAAAACATGCTTGGATGCTTGGTCATTTATGGGGCTTGAAAAATGGAAAAAAAGATGTCACATTATATCTAATGCTTAGGATAGAGGGTGTTGCTGAAAAGAAACAAATAAAATTTTGCATAGCCACATACAACTCATGCCTAAACATGAGATAGTGTACTACAGAGTATTGCAGTGACATCTGCAGGATAAAGCTGCTAGGACAGTCACTTTCCGCTTCTCCCTCATAATGCCGGAATTTTAAAGCTCCAATGTCCCCTTAAGAAGAGGTTGTAGGTAGCCAGCACAACATATGTCTTTGTCAAGGTTTTGGAGCCCTGTGTCTGAAAAACAAAGTGGAAAAAAAGGTCCAACTTCACAAAAAGTTCTCTGAAAAAGAACAAGGTTTTTTGTTCAACACGCGTAGCCCATTTGTTACTCATGTAAATTTTATTGCTTCAGGACTACATTTTATACAATAAATTGGACTTTTTGTGAAGCTGGACCTTTTTTCCCCACTTTGTTCTGACTACTACGTGATGACTGCACGTGGCCCGTGCTTCCCACAACACATGCCGACAGGTGAGCTGGCTATGTTTTTCTCCTTTATACTCAGAAAAACAAAACTTCAACCACTACAAAAAGATATATTATGCAATTATTTGTCATAAATTAGAGACCGAAAAACTGGCAAATTTATAAAAACAAGAGGAAGTGCCCGTTCTAAACTTAAGGTTTAATTTTCATTTTATTTTGCTCTGTGACAAAGTCACTAGTAATGTAATAGAGGGGAGATGTGTGTCACTGCGCTTAATGACGTCAGTGATATGAAACCAGAGTATTTTTCTTCTACCACACTACGTGTTGTGAGGGTTAAGTTGCATAATGGGCTGATTTTAGTGGTCCTTCATAGAGCGTGTGGGAGGAGGTCCACCACATCTCCACATGCAGAGTCCTGACAGGACCTGTGTGATGTCAGGATCATGTGATCAGTCTCATGATGGAGGAGTCACATGGTCTTGGGTTTAAATAACTGGGCTCTAGAGGCAGTCTTTGGGTCAGCAAGACTGGAGAGAGGACTCACCAGTGGTTTTTGTCTTGTGGAGGAAAAAGACTGAACCCGTGTTGCTCCAGAGCGGGATATTACCCGCAATGCATGAACTGTGCTACAGCATTTTGTTTTCTTTATTGTGTTCCTGTTTTTGCCCAAAGGGCTGTGTTTACTTTCCACATCTAGTTGGTTTATGCTGCCATATAATAAACCAACTGAAGACATAAAGAGACAGTATTCCTGTTTTCCTACCTCCGTGTACCGCCATGCCAGTTGACTTTCCACAGCTCTTAAAGTTGCCATTCTTAATTTTCTTTACTAAAGACGTAAATGCCAAAGAACTTTCTAGCATTTTTAAGATATTTGTAGGAAGATATTTGAAGTGAAGCCAATTCAGGATATTTAAAAAATAAGATAAACCAAATAAAATATGCCTTTACTGCACAGCCACCACAACCCCTATGTAAAACAGACCTGTGCCCCTCCCCCATAACCTTCCTCCTCACCATCATTGAAGGAGAGCTTTCTCATCTCCTCTAAAAATCACACTTCACCACTTGTGCACTTAACTCCATCCTATCCCACCTCCTCCTCAATCACAGACAGAACTACACTTCTCATGGTTCTAACCTCACTAACTTCATGTACCTTCCTTTCTGCTTTCAAAAACGCCACAATCACACCTATCCTGAAGAAACCATCCCCGAACAGACATCTATGTTCAGCTATTCAGTCTCATATCGATGCTCCCGTTAGCATCCAAATGCCTAGAACAGCACGTCCATGTTGAACTTTCCACCCACTTCTCATCTAATTCACTATTTGACAACCTGCAAACCAGCTTCTGTCTCTCCACCACTGCACTGGAACTGCTCTGATCAAAATGACAAAAGACTTACTGCCAAAGCTACCAGACAATTCTCTATACTTCTCCTTCTAGACCTGTCCTTTGCCTCTGAAACAGTTGACCACTCCACCCTACCACAAATCCCCTCTTTCTTTTGCATCAAAGACCTTGCCCTTCCTCATACTTTTCTAAACATACATTAAGCATCTCCCACCTCCACACTACCTCCTCGTCCTGCCCTCTCTCTGTTGGTGTCCCTCAAGGCTCTATCCTGTGAAACCTACTCTTTTCAATCTATACCTTTGGCCTGGGACAACTCAAAGTCCATTGGCTTCCATTACTACCTATCCATTGATGACACTCATATTTACCTCTCTGACCCAGACATTACCACTCTACTGTCCAGACTGTCTATCATATCCTCCTTCTCATCTCGCTTCCTAAAACTCATTATGGACAAAACTGAACTCATCATCCATCTCACCTAACCCTCCTACCCGATCTATCATGATTAATGACACCTTAATCTCCGCAGTATCGGAAGTCCGCTTCCTCGGATTAAACCTTGACTCTTCCCTAACCTTCAAACCACACATCCAAACTCTCGCCAATTCATGCCGCCTCCAACTCAAAAATATTTCCAGAATCTGTGGTTTCTTCAACACATGCAACTAAAATGTTAGTGCATACCCTCATCATCTCCAGCCTTGACTACTGCAATATCCTCCTCTGTAGCCTCCCTGCTAACACTCTCGCATCATCTCTATTATCCGTCTTTCACACTGCTGCCCGATTAATCCAACTCTCTCCTCCTCTCCAAATCTCCTTACCCAATTGCCTCCAAGACGTCTCCCAAGTATCCCTCATCCTCTAGAATTCGGTGCCGCAAACACATCCGATTCCACCAAACTCACAACGAACTTGAAAACCCATCTCTTCAAGAAAGCTTGTAGAGTGCAATAACCTCCTGCCACATCACCACAACTGAACCTGCCTCAATCCCCTAACCTACTGTCTCCTTCCCCATTATCCTATACAATATAAGCCCGCAAGGGCATAACCCTCTCCTTTATGTACCAGTCTGTCATTATTAAGCGCCCGTTACACACTGAGATATCGCTAGCAATATCGCTGTAAAGTCACCGATTTTGTGACGTTACAGCGATATTACTAGCGATATCGCTGCATGTGATACTTACCTCCGACTGGCTCCCCCGCTGGTTATCGCTGATCGCGCGAGAAGCTGCTGGACCATGGCGGGAGGACACAGGATCGCCGCGTCTGACAGGTAAGTAGCGACCCCCGTCCCCAGCGATGTCGCTGGTGAGATCTGCCTGTGTGGCAGCTCACTAGCGACCACCCAGCGATTCAACAGCGATCCTGACCGCGTCATATCGCTGGTCGGGATCGCTGGTGAGTCGCTAGGTGTAACGGTACCCTTAGTTTGACCATAATTTACATTTGTATGTAAGCCCATCTCATTAACACGGCACCATTGAATTAATAAACTGTGTTCCAAATTATTATGCAAAAAAAAGAGTTTAGGAGTGATAAGGTTAGAATTTTTTTGTTTGTCATTTAAACTCATTGATGGTGATGTGTGTCAGGGCTCTTTATATCACTAAAAGCAATTGCAGATACCTGTGCAAATTAGTTTGGCTGGTGTGTCCAAATAAAGGCAAGACTACTTAAGGCGGCTGAATAAATGGAAGAAATACCTGCGCAAGTGGGGTTATCCAGAATATGAATCAGACCACAGTCCTGCCTTGCTGGTAGCGAGGTAGCGAGCACACCGGGATAAACTGTATGTGGTGGTGGACGTGCCACAGCGGTGTGAATTGAAGATGTGACGCTGAAGAAAAGTCGCCCCAATAGGCGATGTGGTTAGGTAATCTCCAACGATAACAGCCGCTGGAGATGGGGAAGAGTGGCGGCGCGCTCCGGCCGAGAGGCGCCGCCAGTATACAGCAGCTGTGGCGTGGAGGGGAGGGGGGGAGGCGAGGTTGGGTGACGTCACCGGGGAAGGAAGGGAGCGTGTGCAGGCCAAACTAGAAGCCAACGCGTTTCTAAGGTCTACGGACCTTCTTCGTCAGGGCTGTCAAACTCTGCTGCATCTATCCCTATATATGGCCCAAAAGCCACACCCCCCCGACGAAGAAGGTCCGTAGACCTTAGAAACGCGTTGGCTTCTAGTTTGGCCTGCACACGCTCCCTTCCTTCCCCGGTGACGTCACCCAACCTCGCCTTACCCGACCACATCGCCTATTGGGGCGACTTTTCTTCAGCGTCATCTTCAATTCACACCGCTGTGGCACGTCCACCACCGCATACAGTTTATCCTGGTGTGCTCGCTACCAGCAAGGCAGGACTGTGGTCTGATTCATATTCTGGATAACCCCACTTGCGCAGGTATTTCTTCCATTTATTCATTTTTTTTGCATTTCTGGGTAAGCACAGACCCAGTATATACCAGCAGCAGTTAATCCCCTATTATCTATAGCGTATAGACCAGGAAGCGCCAGTGTACACTTGTTACCTCTACTTAAGAAGGCTGTTCCACATTATTAAGCAGCCTACATTTTTTGCCAAAACGGGAAAGAAAAAGGATGTGTCGGCTGCTGAGAAGCAACAAATTGTGGAGTATTTAGGTCAAGGCATGACTACAATCAACATTGCCAAGACACGTCATCGATCATCGCACAAGAAGTATGTAGCTGATTCCCAGCACACACGTGTGTGTGCTGATAAGAAAAAATTGAGGACTCTTTCCAACAGGCAATTGCGTCAGGTTAAAAGAGCAGCTGCAAAAATGCCTTGTCATAGCAGCAGACAACTTTTTGAAGCTGCTGGTGCCTCCAACGTCCCCCGAACAACAAGATGCAGGGTCCTTCAGAGGTTTGCAGCTGTGCGTGAGCCATCCTGTCGACCACCTCTATCCACTGCACACAATCAGAAACGGCTCCAGTGGGCCAAACGATACATGAAGACTGACTTCCAAACTGTTTTGTTCACCGATGAGTGCCGTGCAACGCTCGATGGTCCAGATGGATGGAGTGGAGGATGGCTGGTTGATGGACACCCCATGAAAACACGGCTAAGGCGCCGACAAGGAGGAGGTGGAGTAATGTTTTGGGCTGGAATCATGGGGAGAGAGATTGTCGGCGCCTTTAGGATCCCTGAAGGGGTAAAGATGGACTCCATAATCTATGTGGAGTTTCTAAAACAGCACTTCCTGCCATGGTTCAAGAGGAAGAACCGTGCTTTCCGGAGCAAGATCATTTTCATGCATGATAATGCACCGTCTCATGCTGCAAATAACACATCTGCATCTCTGGCTGCTATGGGCATAAAAGAGGACAAACTTATGGTGTGCCCACCATCTTCCCCTGACTTCAACCCCATTGAGAACCTCTGGAGCATCATCAAAAGGAGTGTCTATGATGGCGGGAGGCAGTTCACATCTAAGCAACAGCTCTGGGAGGGTATTCTGTCCACATGCAAAACAATTGAAGCACAAACCATCCAAAAACTGACAAATTCAATGGACGAGTGAGTTCAGAAGCTTCTTTCGAACAAGGGGTCCTATGTGCAAATGTAACATCACCTAGAATAAAGTTTTGACTTGAAAACGGTTTGATTTCATTTTGTAATAAGCTGATAATGCATATCATTTCACAATTGACCATTTTTTTGTTCAAAATAAAAATAAAAAGGTTGAAAACTCTGCTGTGCATAATAATTTGGAACATGCATTTTGAGTGTTTCTTATTTTTAAAAATATACTGTTGTTTTCATAGGCAGTTTGTTCAAAAACATTGCAATTATACTAGAATATTAGATGACTGGAAAATAACAATGACAGCAATTCATATAGGTAATTTAGAGAAAATATGAGGAAATATTTTTTGCATAATAATTTGGAACACAGTGTAGTGCTCTAAAAATAGAAAAAAATAATTTAGGTTGTCACCGACTTCAATTAGTTTTATTAGAAGATATGTGGATTTCAAGCTGGTACGCTGCTAAAATACTATATTACATTATAGATATTACTTAACTTCTATCATTAAAGCTTACTATGACAAGTAAATACACAGCATAATCACAATGTTATCAAAACAAAATCTCCATGAATGAGAAGTCACCTACTGAACTTGGGAAACTGCATAGGGAAATTGCAGCTATAAAGAGATTGTGCTGTTCCAAAAATATCCTAAGCAGCTGGTGAGATCATGTTCCTTCTTCTGGCAGACGTTTTGTATATCTAAAATATTTACTATAGGGCAAAAAGATTCTGTTCACATCCTGTTAAGGACGCTACATTGGAGCCATATGTATACCCGTGGAAGACTGTGATGTATCCCAATGTATAGACTTACAGTGTGATACATCATTAATAAGCTCCTATTGTGAAAATAAAATACATAATGCATTTTGTGTACAGTCTACTACACCATTCAGTGTGTCATGCCGGCGCCGGCTATCACGACGGCGTCAGCTGCCATGCCGGTGCCAGCTCCTGCAGCCTCTGCGACATGCGTTCCCCGGCCCTCTGCTTACCACTCCCGGCGCCGCGCTGCGACTCCTGCCGCCCGGGGGATCCAGCGTGGGCTTTCCTTCCTCGTGCTTCTGTCCTGCTCTAGCTCCGGGCATGCGCCTTAGGCCACGGGTGCGCACTCCCATCCTCTCTTAACTCCTTCAGCACCTTCCCTTAGGAGTGATCTCCGATCGGAAGCCAGAACGGGGTATATCAGGCGGCTCCTCTTTCTTGGAGGCGCCTGATTATCGTGTGCCTTCCTTTACGGTACACTAGCCCCGTCCTGTCGCTCCTGACTCTGATCGCCCCTGACCCTCTGCCTTGTTGTCTCATCCGTACTTGAGCCGCCCCTCTTGGTTTCAGCTGTCGCGATATTCGACTCCTTCGGGCCTGCTCCTAACGGTCCCTGTATAGGGATCGGCACCACCTGGCCAGCTCGCTCCAGGGACCTCGGTACCGCGACCCAGAGGGTCCATTCTTGCTACTCCTTTCAGCATAATCAGGCCATGGACCCCGCTGGTGCCTCGGCAGCGACCCAAAAAGAATTACTCTTTTTGCGGGAGGACCAAACCCGGATTATGGCTTTTATAAAGTCCATGGACACTCGGTTGACCACCATTCAAACCTCCGATCCAGGGAGCGCCCATCTGCTGGCGGGACTCCAGCAGAAGCTCCCGCAGCAGCGTGATACACAGTCCCATATTCTTAGTTACAAGGCTTCCGTTGATGACCGTTTACAGTCCCTTCAGTCTTCTGCAGCGGCCTCTGCTCCACCCCGCAACCCTGCACCTCACCCATCGCCACTTTTGGTTAAGCCTCCAAGGTATATATATATATTTAGCTCTGGCTGGGATAGCACGTGTGCGGGCTCACGCGTGCAACAGATATTAAGTGCAACAGGATAAAGTGCTTTGCAGTTAGACAATGCATTGAAGCTGATGTTCCTCTCTTCTCTTCTTCACACAGGTATTTAATTCCATCATCCATGTTTGCTGTCTGACAAGTGTGAACTGCATCATATGTAGCAAAATATTTTCATGGTATTTAATTCCATCATCCATGTGTGCTGTCTGACAAGTGTGAACTGCATCATATGTAGCAAGATATTTTCATGGTATTTAATTCCATCATCCATGTATGCTGTCTGACAAGTGTGAACTGCATCATATGTAGCAAGATATTTTCATGGTATTTAATTCCATCATCCATGTGTGCTGTCTGACAAGTGTGAACTGCATCATATGTAGCAAGATATTTTCATGGTATTTAATTCCATCATCCATGTATGCTGTCTGACAAGTGTGAACTGCATCATATGTAGCAAGATATTTTCATGGTATTTAATTCCATCACTCCTGTGGTGGGTTTTTCTTTTTTGTTTCTGCTTTAAAGTGTTGAAAGGTTTTTTTTTTTCTGTCTTTCACTGTTTTATGGCCTTGTCCAGCATTGGTTGTTTACCCTGCATAGTAATGCCTGCTCTGGCCTTGTGCTAATTGGTTAATTACTGATTGTGGCCATTTGGTGGCTGAAGCTAGCAGACATTTCATTTCATATATATTTAGCTCTGTCTGGTATAGCACACGTGCAACAGATATTAAGTGCAACAGGATAAAGTGCTTTGTAGTTAGACAATGCAGTTGGGCAGGAGACAGGTAAGGTGCATAAGTTTTTCATGCAAGCATGCTTCTTGGTCAGTCGTACTACATTATGCATTGATCATATCAACCTGCTGCTCACAACTCGCCCGCCCTTTTACACATTCTGTGCACTCTCTGCATATCCACCCCTCCCTTCTCCTCTCTCCCATGTATCTCTGAAGCTCTACTGACATTTCTTACCCACTCCAAACCATCCAATACCTCCATGCAGCACTCAAAACGTTCATACAAATCATCCCACCACCTGCTCTCTGTTTCTTCTCCTTTTACTAGTTGCAGGCGACATCTTCCCCAACCCTGGGCCTCCCTCCACCAGCATACATTACTCTCCTCCAGCTGCATATAGAAATCCTGCTAATCTTATTAACATTCAGTGCATGCCTTCTCCTATCGCTTTCCTATGTGCTCTCTGGAATGCACGGTCTGTGTGTAACAAACTGACTTACATTCACGATTTTTTTTCCTCTCTAATTCCCTTAACCTTCTGGCTATTACAGAAACCTGGATCAAGCATTCAGACACCACCGCTGCTGTTGCTCTCTCGTTTGGTGGGCTGATATTTTCACATACCGCCAGACCTGAGAACAGACAGGGTGGAGGTGTTGGTTTGCTCCTTTCATCACAATGTACTTTCAAGGTCATCCCCCCGGTTCCCTCACTTACATTTCCTTCCTTTGAAGTCCACGTCGTCAGACTCTTTAAGCCCTTCTCCTTAAGAGTGGCGGTTGTCTATCGCCCCCCAGGCTCCTCCTGCCAGTTTCAAGACCACTTCGCCACCTGGCTTACTCACTTTCTATCCTGTGACATCCCCACCCACAACATGGGAGACTTTAACATCCCCATCAATGATCCCCTCTCCCAATCTGCCTCATCTTCTTTAACTTCTTCATTCGGCCTCTCACAGTTTACTAATTCTCCTACACATGAGGACGGGAATACTCTGGACCTGGTTTTCTCCCGTCCCGGCTCTCTGCACGACTTTACTAACTCCCCTCTCCCGCTCTCGGACCACAACCTTCTTTCCTTCTCTGTCAAGAATTGTCTCCCCACCCAGGGCACCCCCACTTACCACACTTATCGGAATACACGCACCATTAATACCCAGCAGCTTATGGACAGTCTCCACACATCTTTAGCCCCCATCTCCTCCCTCTCCTGTCCATTCTTAGCATTGTCACACTTCAATAATACACTGAAGAATGCCCTAGATCAAGCAACACCTTCTACACGCAGAAAGACCCGACACAGACAACAGCAGCCCTGGCACACAATGCAAACACGCTTTCTTCAGCGCTGCTCAAGGTGTGCAGAGCGGCAGTGGAGAAAATCTCTCTTAGCAGAAGACTTCATCCACTATAAGTTCATGCTCAAAACCTATAACTCTGCCCTTCATCTGGCCAAACAATCCTACTTCACCACCCTCATCACCTCACTAGCCAACAACCCAAGACGACTTTTCGAAACCTTAATCTACCTCCTGAAACCTAAAGTACAGGCCCCCATCACAGACCTCAGCGGTGAGGATCTGGCCACTTATTTCCTAGAAAAAATCAACCACATCCATCAGGATATCTAAGCCCAATCTCCTCAGTGCCTGGATCCCCTTCCCTGCCGCACCTCAAGCTCACTAGATATCTTTGAACCTGTTTCAGAAGAAGTTTCCAAGCTCCTTGCTTCCACTCGGCCTAGAACCTGCAACAGTGACCCCATTACATCACAGCTCCTGCAGTCTCTCTCACCAGTGGTCACCACTCACCTGACTAAAATATTTAACCTCTCTCTTTCTTCAGGCATATTTCCCTCCTCATTTAAACATGCCATCATAACCCCTTTACTTAAAAAGCCATCCCTGGACCAGAACTGCACTGCTAACTACAGACCTGCCTCTAACCTTTCCTTCATCTCTAAACTCCTGGAACGCTTGGTCCACTCCCGTCTAGTCCGCTATCTCTCTTCTCGACCCCTTACAATCTGATTTCCGCTCTTTACACTCCACGGAAACTGCCCTCACTAAAGTCTCTAATGATCTAATAACAGCTAAATCGAAAGGTCATTGCTCCCTGCTGTTTCTCCTGGATCTCTCTGTCGCATTTGACACTGAATGACCAGCTCCTCCTCACTATGCTCCACTCTATAGGCCTCGAGGACACAGCCCTCTCCTGGTTCTCGTCCTCTCTGACCGCTCCTTCACTGTATCTTTTACCGGCTCCTCTTCCTCTCCTCGTCCCCTTACTATCGGGGTCCCGCAGGGCTCAGTCCTAGGCCCCCTCCTCTTCTCTCTATACACTGCCCCTATTGGACAAACAATCAGCAGATTTGGGTTCCAGTATCATCTCTATGCTGATGACACCCAATTATATACTTCTTCCCCTGACATCACCCCTACCCTAATTCAAAATACCAAGGATTGTCTGTCTGCTGTCTCTAACATCATGTCCTCCCTCTATCTGAAACTAAATCTCTCCAAACCTGAACTTCTTGTGTTTCTCCCCTCTACTAAGCTCACTCTACCTAAAATCGAAATAACCCTGGAGGGTTCAATCATAACTCCCAAGCAGTATGCCCGCTGTCTTGGGGTCATCTTCGACACTGAACTTTCCTTTACTCTCTATATCCGATCACTCACCCGCATCTTAAAAACATCTCCAGAATCCGACCTTTTCTCCCCTTTGAAACTGCAAAGACTCTTACTGTCGCTCTTATTCATTCTCGTCTCGACTACTGCAACTCTCTTCTGATCGGTCTCCCTCTTACCAAACTTTCTCCTCTCCAATCCATCTTGAATGCGGCAGCCAGGGTCATATTTCTGTCCAGCCGCTTCACCGATGCCTCCATCCTGTGCCAGTCATTACACTGGCCACCTATTCGCTACAGGGTCCAGTATAAACTCATCTCTCTCACTCACAAAGCTCTCCACCGTTCTGCCCCGCCTTATATCTCCTCTCTTATCTCTATCTCCCTACACGTGCCCTTCGTTCTACAAATGACCTAAGACTAACATCCCCCGTAATCCGAACCTCGCACCTCCGTCTCCAAGACTTGTCTCGTGCTGCTCCAGCTCTCTGGAATGCACTTCCCCAGACGATCAGACTGATACCTAGCACCGACCTATTCAAGCGCGCTTTGAAAACTCATCTCTTCAAACAAGCCTACCACATCAGCTACTCAGTAAACTAACTTTACCCTGTTCCCTCCTTCCAAATATTCTGAGTCTGCACCCTACTACTCATCTGTCTCCACACCCTCCATGCACACGATAACTGCACTTGATACTTGACTATTGCACTTAAACACATGGGCTGATGACCTAATCATGCAGCTTTATATGAAAATCCCTATTATAATTGCCAGACCTGAAATAACAAGCACTTCTCACCTACTGTGTCCCCCCATTTCCTTGTAGATTGTAAGCTTGCGAGCAGGGACCTCACTCCTAATGTCACTGTTTAAATTGTCTTAACTTGTATTGGAATTTATTGTCTGTACATGTCCCCGCTTAATTGTAAAGTGCTGCGGAATATGTTGGCGCTATATAAATAAAAATTATGATTATTATTATTATTATTATTATTATAGCAGAGATCCCAAATTGTGCCGAGGGTTTCTCAATCAGTGCCGCCTACATTTCGAGCTGCTGCCCCAGCAATACCAGTCTGATATGGCTAAGGTGACATTTATCGTGTCCCATCTCGAGGGGGAAGCCTTGGCATGGGTGAACCGGTGTTATCCAGCATACAAGACTTCCTGGACACCTTCCGCCGGGTCTTTGACGAGCCAGGGCATCTGGCCTCAACCACTGAGTCCCTTTTCCATCTTCGACAGGGAACTCTTACCGTGGGACAGTACGCCATTCGCTTCCGGACACTGTCCTCTGAGCTGGGGTGGAATAATGAGGCATTGGTAGGGGCCTTTTGTAGGGGGCTTTCGGGGAAAATCAAGGACGAGCTTGCTGGTCGGGACACTCCCACCTCTTTAGAGGACCTTATATTTCTGGCTACTCGTATTGACTTACGGTTGCAGGAACGCTCTCGCGAGATAGTCAGGGAGAGAGGCCCTTCTAGGTTTAACCCAGTCCCTAGCCCTCGTTCGACCAAGCCTGCCAGTAGTTCTGCCCTGGAGCCCATGCAGGTGGATCGCGTAAAGTTATCGGAGCTGCGGCGAAGGGAAAGATTGGAGCAAGGTTTATGCCTCTATTGTGGTGGAGCCAACCACTTTCTGCGTTTCTGTCCGGAGAGGTCGGGAAACTCCTCCGCCTAGGCCAGGTAAGAGAGGCCTCCCTAGGTGACTCTGTTCCCTCTCTACCCCTTATTATCTCAGCATTAATTCTCCTAGGTCGGGAGCGTAGATCTGTGGAGGTGTATGTGGACTCGGGTGCGGCGGGCAACTTCATTCGGTTGGAAGAGGTGGACAAGTTCCGGATTCCTGTTGTCACCCTTGAAGACTGTGGATGGCAAACCATTACCTGTCCCCGTCACCACGGTCACTCTTGAGCTGGAGATGCAAGTCGGAGCCCTACACCAGGAGAGAATTGCTTTTTATGTTTTGCCTAATTTGTCTCACGCTCTGCTCCTTTGCCTGCCCTGGCTCAGGTCTCATAAGCCAGTCCTTGCTTGGCACTGTGGGGAAGTCCTTCGCTGGGGGCACTCTTGCTAAGAACGTTGTCTGCTGCCTGTTACCCCTACCAGTCTGCACCAAGTGCCCACGGACCTTCCTGGGCTTCCCGTGGAGTATCATTCGTTTGCAGATGTCTTCGACAAGGAAGCTGAGACCCTTCCCCCGCATCGGGCCTACGACTGCCCAATCGAGTTAGTTACTGGAGCTTCTCCCCTCCAGGGGGAGAACCTACCCGTTGTCACCTACAGAAACCTCAGCCATGACGGCGTACATCCGGGAGAACTTAACCAGGGGCTTTATCCAGAAATCGTCTTCCCCAGCAGGGGCCGGGTTTTTCTTTGTTCGGAAGAAGGATGGATCCCTTCGACCTTGCATAGACTACCGAGGCTTAAATAACATCACGGACAAGAGGTATCCTCTACCACTTACCCCCAAACATTTTGACCACCTGCGTGGGGCCCAGATCTTTACTAAACTGGATCTACGGGGGGCCTACAATTTGGTCCGAATACGTGCCAGAGATGAGTGGAAGACCGCCTTCAACACGCGGGATGGCCATTACGAATATTTGGTCATGCCTTTTGGACTTTGTAACGCCCCAGCGGTCTTCCAAGAATTTGTTAACGAAGTCTTCCGGGACCTTCTGTACTCGTGCCTCGTGGTATATTTAGATGACATCCTCATCTTTTCACCAGACCTGTCCTCTCACAGGAGGAGTGTTCGTCTGGTCTTGCAACGCCTGCGGGAGAATCGACTATGCCAAAATAGAAAAATGTCTGTTTGACCGGACCTCCCTACCCTTCTTGTGGTATATTATCACGGACTCGGGGTTGCGAATGGACCCAGAGAAATTGTCCGCGGTGCTCAAATGGCCGCGACCTGTCAGACTGAAAGCCATCCAACGATTCTTGGGCTTCGCAAATTATTATAGGCAATTCATTCCTCACGTCTCCTCTTTAACCAAGCCTATTGTTGCCCTTACCTGGAAGGGAGCAAGACCGAACATCTGGCCCTCAGAAGCTGAGGGTGCATTTCTCGCCCTGAAGCGGGCCTTTGCCACAGCTCCAGTTTTGCATCAGCCAGAGGTCGGCAAGCCCTTCGTCTTAGAGGTTGACGTCTCTTCTACAGGGACTGGGGCGATTCTCTCCCAAAAGACGTCTACTGGGTGCTTGGCTCCGTGCGGGTTCTTCTCCAAGTCATTTTCACCCGCAGAATGTAACTACACGATTGGGGATCGAGAACTGTTGGCCATAAAGATGGTGCTGGAGGAGTGGCGTTATCTTCTGGAAGGGGCAGTCCATCCCTTCACAATATTTACTGACCACAAAAACCTGGCCTACCTCCAGTCTGCTCCAGACAAGCCAGGTGGTCATTGATTTTCTCTCGCTTCAACTTCGAGCTCCACTTCCGACCCGGTGACAAAAATACCAAAGCAGATGCACTATCCCGGTCCCTGCAGTCACCCGAAGTGGAGGAGGCTCCGTCGCACATTATCGATCCTGCCCGGTTTATCATGGTAGCTCCCGTGAGTCTTCGTTCCGTGCCGCCTGGCAAGACCCTCGTCCCGCAAGGCAAAAAGGTAGAAGTACTATGCTGGTGGTCACACCTCCAAGATCGCTGAACATGTTGGCACCAAGAAGACTCTTGCTCTGGTTTCCCATTATTACTGGTGGCCTTCTCTCCGCCAAGATGTGTTGGACTTCGTGGCCTCCTGCTCAATTTGCGCCAGGAACAAGGTACCTAGAAGCTTGCCCTCCGGCCTCCTTCAGCCGTTGCCTGCTCCCAAAGCTCCTTGGCAACATATCGCCATGGATTTTGTTACCGATTTACTCCGCTCTTTGGATGCACGACTATCCTGGTAGTAGTCAATCGGTTTTCCAAAATGGCCCATTTTGTTCCGTTACCTGGCTTGCCCACGGCCCCTGAATTAGCTAAAATCTTCATTCATCAGATTTTCAGATTGCACGGGCTTCCTCAGTGGATCGTGTCTGACCGCGGGGTACAGTTTACCTCCCGCTTCTGGAGAGTACTCTGTAAACTCTTGGGTATATCTCTGAATTTCTCTTCCGCTTATCACCCACAGACCAACGGGCAATTCGAACGGGTTAACCAAGTTTTGACCTCCTACCTGCAGAACTTCTCTAACGCCCATCAAAGACAATTGGGTCGATCTGCTTCCGTGGGCAGAGTTCGCCCATAACAATCATTCCAATGAATCCACCACCAAGTCCCCGTTTTTTGTGGTCTCCGGTCAGAACCCAGGTGTACCTCTTCCAGTATCTTCATCCTCTGGCGTACCTGCTGCCGATGCCCTCTCCCAAGAGTTTTCCCAAGTCTGGAGGAAGACCAAGGAGGCTCTCATACAAGCCGCAGCCCGGATGAAAAGACATGCCGACAAGAGGCGGAGGGATCTCCCACCATACCATCCAGGAGACAAAGTCCGGCTGTCGACCAAGCACATCTGCTTGAAAATCCCTTCCTGTAAGCTGGGTCCCCGGTACATCGGTCCCTTTGAGATTCTTGGACGCATCAACAATGTGGCCTATAAATTGAGGCTGCCTGCTTCACTCCGGGTCCCTAACGTCTTCCATGTCTCGCTCCTGAAACCGGTCATCCTCAATCAGTTTTGCCCTGCGCCTCCCGTTGCTCCTCAGCCAGTAAGGGCCGATGACGTATTTGAAGTGAGAGATATTTTGGCCATGAAGGTGGATAGGGGAAGGACCTTCTTTATCGATTGGAAAGGGTTCGGTCCTGAGGAGAGGTCTTGGGAACCTCGAGAGAATGTTGATGCTCCCCGCATTCTGAACAGATTCTTGACCAATCTCAGGAGGAGGAGACGTAAAGGGGTGGGTACTGTCACGCCAGCGCCGGCTATCATGCCGGTGCCGGCTCCTGCTGCCTCTGCCACATGCGTCCCCCGGCCCTCCGCTTACCGCTCCCAGCGCCGCGACTCCTGCCTCCCGGGGGATCCAGCGTGGGCTCTCTCCATCCTCCTGCTTCTGTCCTGCTCTAGCTCCGGGCATGTGCCTTAGGCCGCGGGCGCGCACTCCCATCCCCTCTTAACCCCTTCAGCACCTTCCCTGAGGAGTGATCTCCAATCAGGAGCTGGCACGGGGTATATCAGGCGGTTCCTCCTTCTTGGAGGCGCCTGATTATCGTGTGCCTTCCTGTACGGTACTCTGGCCCCGTCCAGTCGCCCCTGACTCCAGTCGCCCCTGACTCCAGTCGCCCCTGACCCACTGCCTTGCTGCCTCATCCGCACTTAAGCCGCCCCTCTTGGTATCAGCTGTCGCGGTATTCGACTCCTTCGAGCCTGCTCCTAACGGTCCCTGTATAGGGGGTCGGCACCACCTGGCCAGCTCGCTCCAGGGACCTCAACCCAGAGGGTCCACTCTTGCTACTCCTTACACAGTGCCACCAAGAAAAAAAGTGTATTGATGTATGCTGAGCCATTAGAGGCGAAATGAACATTATTTTAGACTGTTTGTTATTATGTCTCTATGGATATATTAGGTGTATGCACTAAACATGTGAAGTAAACACTGACTAACATGTCATCCAAATAAATTAATGATATTACACTGTGTTACAAATTATTATGCAAAAAATATTTCCTCATATTTTCTCTAAATTACCTATATGAATTGCAGTCAGTTATTTTCCAGTCATCTAATATTCTAGTATAATTGCAATGTTTTTGAACAAACTGCCTATGAAAACAGTATATTTTTAAAAATAAGAAACACTCAAAATGCATGTTCCAAATTATTATGCACAGCAGAGTTTTCAACCTTTTTATTTTTATTTTGGAACAAAAAAATGGTCAATTGTGAAATTATAAGCATTATCAGCTTATTACAAAATGAAATCAAACAGTTTTCAAGTCAAAACTTTATTCTAGGTGATGTTACATTTGCACATAGGACCCCTTGTTCGAAAGAAGCTTCTGAACTCACTCGTCCATTGAATTTGTCAGTTTTTGGATGGTTTGTGCTTCAATTGTTTTGCATGTGGACAGAATACCCTCCCAGAGCTGTTGCTTAGATGTGAACTGCCTCCCACCATCTTAGACACTCCTTTTGATGATGCTCCAGAGGTTCTCAATGGGGTTGAGGTCAGGGGAAGATGGTGGCCACACCATAAGTTTGTCCTCTTTTATGCCCATAGCAGCCAGAGATGCAGATGTGTTATTTGCAGCATGAGACGGTGCATTCTCATGCATGAAAATGATCTTGCTGCGGAAAGCACGGTTCTTCCTCTTGAACCATGGCAGGAAGTGCTGTTTTAGAAACTTCACATAGATTATGGAGTTCATCTTTACCCCTTCAGGGATCCTAAAGACGCCGACAATCTCTCTCCCCATGATTCCAGCCCAAAACATTACTCCACCTCCTCCTTGTTGGCGCCTTAGCCGTGTTTTCATGGGGTAAGAAAAAGTGGCTATGCTTGAAAAAGACCATGTGATGGTCGAAACGTCGCATTTTGTCATGGCACAATAAATGTTTATATATCTTTCACCTGGATGAGATGCTGTTCTTCTTCATCTTTTGTGTTTTCATGGGGTGTCCATCAACCAGCCATCCTCCACTCCTTCCGGACCATCGAGCGTTGCACGGCACTCATCGGTTAACAAAACAGTTTGGAAGTCAGTCTTCATGTATCGTTTGGCCCACTGGAGCCGTTTCTGCTTGTGTGCATTGGATAGAGGTGGTCGACAGGATGGCTTACGCACAGCTGCAAACCTCTGAAGGACCCTACATCTTGTTGTTCGGGGGGACGTTGGAGGCACCAGCAGCTTCAAAAACTTGTCTGCTGCTATGACAAGGCATTTTTGCTGCTGCTCTTTTAACCGGACTCAATTGCCTGTTGGAAAGAGTCCTCAATTTTTCCTTATCAGCACGCACACGTGTGTGCTGGGAATCAGCTACATACTTCTTGATTGTGCGATGATCCGATGAAGTGTCTTGGCAATGTTGATTGTAGTCATGCCTTGACCTAAATACTCCACAATTTGTTGCTTCTCAGCAGCCGACACATCCTTTTTCTTTCCCATTTTGGCAAAAAATGTAGGCTGCTTAATAATGTGGAACAGCCTTCTTACGTAGTCTTGCCTTTATTTGGACACACCTGCCAAACTAATTTGCACAGGTATCTGCAATTGCTTTCAGTGATATGAAGAGCCCTGACACACATCACCATCAATGAGTTTAAATGACAAGCAAAAAAATTCTAACCTTATCACTCCTAAACTCTTTTTGCATAATAATTTGGAACACAGGTTATATATCAGTATATAACATGCATTAACTTGAATATACACATTTCAAAAAACTTCTATTGTACCTCGTTGGAGAAATAAATGGGATGCAAAGAATTAAAATAACTCCGACTTCCCCATACAGGAACAATGCCACTGCTGTCCACTGAAATGTCATATTAAGTACTTGAAGTCTGCAAAAAAGTAAAACAAATGTGTCAAAGTCCCATTCACATTTCTATTTACAAGGCAGTTGCTGACACTGAAGTTAATAAGAGCATTGATGGGAAATCATAGCATCAACAGGAAGGAGTCGAAGGCCAAGCAATAATATGCTAACTCTACACAATAGATAATGTTCTATATCAGATAATCTGGTGACAGATTCCTTTTGTTCGCTACAATAAATAACTGGCAATGAGGACTATGAATACGATGCGGTGATACCGCATGTGTTCAATCAACACATCCTGAATCACCGGGCGTACAACAGGGGGCGGCACTTTGGGCAGAGCGAGGTATCCGCTGTGTCCAAAGAGCGGGGATTACGACCTGTGGAAACATACCCTTAGCCAACGTTTAAGGATACCATTTAAGGATGGATGCAATGTTTTGATGGGTTCTTAATTTTTGGTTGCAATGGCTGCAAAAACGTAATTTTGGCATTTAGATTTATTTATTTTTTGTCATTTTGCCATTTACTGATCAGGTTCGATCTTTCAAGGACGTATATGGGTTGAACTAGATGGCCTCAAAGTCTTCGTTCAACGTTAATAACTATGTAACGATACCACATGTGGTAATAGGGGAAAAAAAAAGGGGTGATTTGAAAGTGAAAAAAACCTTAACATGAGAGGTAGACTCACCAAAACCTTGACTAATGCACTAGCAAGATGCAGCAGACCCCCAGTGATTTGAATGTTGTATATATTTTTTATTCCACTTTTCACTGCATTTGTTAAGCCTCTAAAGGGGAGTTGAGCCTGCAATTATCCGATTACTTGTGCTATATACATCAATACCACACTATGGCCGTATATAGCAAAGCTCACGGTCTCCTACAGCACCCCCCCCCCCCCACCCTGCACGCTGTAAATGCCGTCAGAGATTTACAGCAACATTTAACAAGTTAACAGCCGTGGGGGGAACTCTGCTACACACACAGCTGTTATACAGGCAGATGATAGCAGAATACCAAAGGCATTATTATTATTTATTTATATGGCACCATTGATTCCATGGTGCTGTACATGAGAAGGTGCTACATAGAAATTATAGATCTCATTTACAGTAAACAAACTGGTACAGAGGAGAGAGGACCCTGCCCTTTCGGGCTTACATTCTACAGGATGGTGGGGAAGGAGACAGTAGGTCAGGGGGTTGCAGCAGTTCCGGTGTTGGTTGAGATTCCGGTAGTGGTGAGGAGGCAGCGGGGTCATTTCAGGCTGTAAGCTTTCCTGAAGAGGTGGGTTTTCAGGTTCGGTCTGAAGGATACGAATGTGGTTGATAGTCTGACATGTTGGGGCAAAGAATTCCAGAGGATGGCAGATATTCGGGAGGAGGATATGGCTGATAGACACTCCGGGATTTTGGACAGCAGAGCGGTGACCTCTGGGCCAGAGAGGCAGATCAGAGTGTAGTCAGCATAAAGGTGGTACTGGAATCCATGGGACTTTATGAGTTGCCCCAGGCAAAGTATAGATTAAGAGTAGGTGTCCTAGAACAGAGAGGGTGGGATGAGGAGGTAGTTTCGCAGTAGGAGACGCTGAATGTGCGGTTGGAAAGGTATGAGGAGATCCAGAATAGGGCGAGGTCTTTGATGCCAAAAGGAGGAGATGATCTGTAGTAGGGAGGCAGTGGTCAACTGTGTCGAATGCAGAGGACAGGTCTAGAAGCAGGAGTATAGAGTATTGTTTGTTCGCATTGACTGTAAGCAAGTCATTAGTAATTTTGGTCAGGGCTGTCTCAGTGAAGTGATGGGGGCGGAAACCAGATTGTAGATTGTCAAAGAGCGAGTTAGGGTCCCGTTTCACATAGCGACGCACCAGCAATCCCGACAACGATACGACCTGGCAAAGGATCGCTGGTGCGTCACTACATGGTCGCTAGTAAGCTGCCAAACAGGCAGATCTCTTCAACGACGCAGCAATCCGACGGCGATCCGTATAACGACCTCCGCGGTCGTGGGTACCTTGTCACACAGCAGCTTCTCTGACGACTCATGCCTGCGTCCCTGAGTTCTGCATCGCCAACGACGTCGCTCGTCAGTGTTAAACACAGCGATGCGCGCTGACCAGCGGGACGCTGACAATGAAAAAAATGGCCCAGGACATTCAAGCACAATCAGCGATATCCAGCAGGGAAGCCGGTCGCTGCTATGTGCCACATGTGGCGAGATCGCTGTTGCGTCACAAAATCGGTGACGCTTCAGCGACCTCGCTATGTGAGACGGGTCCTTTAGATGAGAGGTGGGAGGAAAGTTCAGCGTGGACGTGCAGCTCCAGGAGTTTGGAAGCGAATGGGAGCAGCGATATTGGGCAATAGCTGAACATAGTGGTTGGGTCGAGTGTTGGCTTTTTAAAGATAGGCGTGATTGTGGCATGTTTGAAAGCAGAAGGGAAGGTACCAGATGTTAGTGATGAAGAAGTGGGTTAGGGATGGGATAATAGTGGTGGTGAGGTTGGGGACGAGGTGGGATGGGGTCCAGTGCACAGGTTGTGAGGTGCGATTTGGAGAGGAGACAATTAAGCTCCCCTTCAGTGAGGTTGGAGAGGGAGGTTTTGGGCATTGGTCTATTATACAAAGGGATTGTGGTGGCTGAACAATGAAGACATGCCTTGTTTGGTCGATCTTATTTTTGAAGTGTGTGGCAAAGTCTTTATTTTCAGTTTTCAGTTAATGATATGCTCGTGCTCCGAGGCGGTCTGTGGGGGGTCTTCATGTGGTGCTCTGATTAGGTATTCATAATGCAGACAGCTGACTGATCCCTCATCAACCTGCCCCCTAGTTTACATAATGAATTTCTGTACATACTTAAAAACAAAAAAAAAAACCTTCTGCAGACAGGTGTCAGACGTGGCACCTGCTCTCCAGCATAATCACGTTTCATGTGCCAATAATACATGTTATTCAGCTAGAAAGAAAAAAACAATTTGAAAATGGCACCCGCCGTGCCTGTGCAGTAGCAGCTATCAGTGCCTATAGCTGTAATCCAATAGCTGCTACTGCGCATTCGGCGCCATCTTGGAGGAGGAATTTTTGTTTCTTCTCCAGTAAGATGAAGAATATGTACAGATATTCATTGTGCAAACTAGGGGGCAGTGAGGGATCAGTGACCGGTCAGCAGGCTGCATTATGAATAACTAAGCAAAACACCAAATGAAGACCCCCCACAGGCCGCTCCAAAGCACCAGAATCTCATTAACTGAAAATAAAGATTAAACAACCACAAGATGGATTTCATCAACCAAGGTAACATTTTAATCAGTATAACAGCGCTGACCTGACACTGTGTAGGTTACTGTGCCTCACAATTCTTAATCCAGGGACTGGATTAAGATTTGGGGTTTTAGGTACACCATAGTACGGCACAGTACACGCGGACAGCAGAGAACAGAATAATACACAGACCTGTATGCACTTGTCATTTGCACAATGTAACCCAGTGGTATTCCACAAAGGCTGTGTGTCTGTCACACTGACCAGTAACCCCATAGTGGTACACAGTGCTGTAGACCCCCCACACACACACAGGCACACATTGCAGTAGACCCCCCCCACACACACACACACACACACACACACACACACACACACACCGGCACACAGTGCAGTATACCCCCACACACTGGCACACAGTGCAGTAGACCCCCCACACACGCTTCTTTATCCCTTGAGGAAGCCACACAGCATGTGGCGATACACATGGGGTTTGCTCCCCCCACTCTT
>NW_027361703.1:64805000-64810000 GCF_039654945.1 Dendrobates tinctorius
CACAGGCCACACAGTGCAGCAGACCACACACACACACACACACACACACACACACACACACAGGCCACACAGTGCAGCAGACCCCCCCCCCCCACACACACACACACACACACACACACACACACACACACACACAGGCCACACAGTGCAGCAGACCCCCCCCCCCACACAGGCCACACAGTGCAGCAGACCCCCCACACACACACACACACCGGCACACAGTGCAGCAGACCCCACACACACACAGGCACACAGTGCAGCAGACCCCACACACACACAGGCACACAGTGCAGCAGACCCCACACACACACAGGCACACAGTGCAGCAGACCCCACACACACACAGGCACACAGTGCAGCAGACCCCACACACACAGGCACACAGTGCAGCAGACCCCACTCACAGGCACAGGCACAGTGCAGCAGACCCCACACACACACAGGCACACAGTGCAGCAGACCCCACACACACACACAGTGCAGCAGACCCCACATACACCGACACACAGTGCAGCAGACCCCACACACACCAGCACACAGTGCAGCAGACCACCCACACACACACACACACCGGCACACAGTGCAGCAGACCACCCACACACACACACACACACACAGGCACACAGTGCAGCAGACCACCCACATACACACCGGCACACAGTGCAGTAGACCCCCACACACACACACACCGGCACACAGTGCAGTAGACCCCCCACACACACACACACCGGCACACAGTGCAGTAGACCCCCCACACACACACCGGCACAGTGCAGTAGACCCCACACACACACACACACACACACACCGGCACAGTAGACCCCCCACACACACACCGGCACACAGTGCAGTAGACCCCCCACACACACACACCATGCAGCAGACCCCCCCCACACACACACACCGGCACATTAGACCCCACACACACCGGCACACAGTGCAGCAGACCCCCCCACACACACAGGCACACAGTGCAGCAGACCCCCCCCCCACACACATACACACCGGCACACCGTGCAGCAGACCCCCCCCACACACACACACACACCGGCACAGTGCAACAGACCCCCACACACACACACCGCGGCAGATCCCCCCCCCACATACACACCGGCACACAGTGCAGCAGACCCCCCACACACACATGCAGCAGACCCCCCCCACACACACACACACATCAGCACACGGTGCAGCAGACCCCCCCCTACACACACCGGCACACAGTGCAGTAGACCCCCCCACACACGCACCGGCACACAGTGCAGTAGACCCACACACACACACACACACACCGGCACACAATGCAGTAGACCCACACACACACACACACACACACACACACACACAGGCACACTGTGCAATAGACCCCCCCCCACACACACCGGCACACAGTGCAGTAGACCCCCCAAACACACACAACGGCACACAGTGCAGTAGACCCCCCAAACACACACACACACCGGCACACAGTGCAGTAGACCCCCCCCCACACACACACCGGCACACAGTGCAGTAGACCCCCCCACACACACACACACACACACCGGCACACAGTGCAGTAGACCCCCCCACACACACACACACCGGCACAGAGTACAGTAGACCCCCCACACACACACCGGCACAGAGTGCAGTAGACCCCCCCACACACACACACACACACACACACACCGGCACACAGTGCAGTAGACCCCCCCCACACACACACCGGCACAGAGTGCAGTAGACCCCCCACACACACACACCGGCACAGAGTGCAGTAGACCCCCCCCCACACACACACACACACACACACACCGGCACACAGTGCAGTAGACCCCCCCACACACACACACACACCGGCACAGAGTACAGTAGACCCCCCACACACACACCGGCACAGAGTGCAGTAGACCCCCCCACACACACACACACACACACACACACACACACCGGCACACAGTGCAGTAGACCCCCCCCACACACACACCGGCACACAGTGCAGTAGACCCCCCACACACACACACCGGCACACAGTGCAGTAGACCACACACACACACCGGCACACAGTGCAGTAGACCCCCCCCCCCCCACACACACACACACACACCGGCACACAGTGCAGTAGACCCCCCACACACACACCGGCACACAGTGCAGTAGACCCCCCACACACACACCGGCACATTAGACCCCCCACACACACACTCCGGCACATTAGACCCCCCACACACACCGGCACACAGTGCAGCAGACCCCCCCCACACACACACACACCGGCACACAGTGCAGCAGACCCCCCCCACACACACACCTGCACACAGTGCAGCAGACCCCCCCCCCCCCACACACACACACACACACACACACACACACCGGCACACAGTGCAGCAGACCCCCCACACACACACACACACACACCGGCACACAGTGCAGCAGACCCCCCCCCACACACACACACACCGGCACACAGTGCAGCAGACCCCCCCACACACACACACGGCACACAGTGCAGCAGACCCCCCCACACACACACACACCGGCACACAGTGCAGTAGACCCCCCACACACACACACCAGCACACAGTGCAGTAGACCCCCCCCACACACACACACACCGGCACAGTAGACCCCCCACACACACACCGGCACACAGTGCAGTAGACCCCCCCACACAGTGCAGCAGACCCCCCCACACACACAGGCACACAGTGCAGCAGATCCCCCACACACACACACACACCGGCACACAGTGCAGCAGACCCCCCCCCCCACACACCAGCACACAGTGCGGCAGATCCCCCCCCCACATACACACCGGCACACAGTGCAGCAGACCCCCCACACACACATGCAGCAGACCCCCCCCCCCCACACACACACACACACACACACACATCAGCACACGGTGCAGCAGACACCCCCCACACACACACACCGGCACACAGTGCAGCAGACCCCACACACACAGGCACACAGTGCAGCAGACCACACACACACACACACCGGCACACAGTGCAGCAGACCCCCACACACACACACCGGCACACAGTGCAGCAGACCCCCACACACACACCGGCACACAGTGCAGCAGACCCAACACACCAGCACACAGTGCAGTAGACCCCCCACACACACACCGGCACACAGTGCAGTAGACCCCCCCCCCCCCAAACACACACACCGGCACACAGTGCAGTAGACCCCCCCACACACACACACACACACACACCGGCACACAGTGCAGTAGACCCCCACACACACACACACACACACCGGCACACAGTGCAGTAGACCCCCCCCCACACACACACACACCGGCACACAGTGCAGTAGACCCCCCCACACACACACACACACACACCGGCACACAGTGCAGTAGACCCCCCCACACACACACACACCGGCACACAGTGCAGTAGACCCCCCCACACACACACACCGGCACACAGTGCAGTAGACCCCCCCACACACACAGGCACACAGTGCAGTAGACCCCACACACACACACACCGGCACACAGTGCAGTAGACCCCACACACACCGGCACACAGTGCAGTAGACCACACACACACACCGGCACACAGTGCAGTAGACCCCACACACACACACAGTACAGTAGACCCGACACACACACACACACCGGCACACAGTACAGTAGACCACACACACACACCGGCACACAGTACAGTAGACCCCACACACACACACCGGCACACAGTACAGTAGACCACACACACACACACACACACACACACACACCGGCACACAGTACAGTAGACCACACACACACACACACACCGGCACACAGTACAGTAGACCACACACACACACACACACCGGCACACAGTACAGTAGACCCCACACACACACAGGAACACAGTGCAGTAGACCCCCCACACACACACACACTGGCACACAGTGCAGTAGACCCCCCCACACACACACACTGGCACACAGTGCAGTAGACCCCCCACACACACACACTGGCACACAGTGCAGTAGACCCCCCCCACACACACACACACTGGCACACAGTGCAGTAGACCCCCCCCACACACACACACACTGGCACACAGTGCAGTAGACCCCCCCCACACACACACTGGCACACAGTGCAGTAGACCCCCCCACACACACACACACACCAGCACACAGTGCAGTAGACCCACCCCCCCACACACACACCGGCACACAATGCAGTAGCCCCCCCACACACACACAGTGCAGCAGACCCCCCACACACACACACTGGCACACAGTGCAGTAGACCCCCCCCACACACACACACACACACAGACACACCGGCACACAATGCAGTAGCCCCCCACACACACACACACCGGCACACAGTGCAGCAGACCCCCCCCCACACACACACACAGTGCAGCAGACCCCCCCCCCCCCCACACACACACACACACACCGGCACACAGTGCAGCAGACCCCCCCACACACACACACCGGCACACAATGCAGTAGCCCCCCCACACACACACACCGGCACACAGTGCAGCAGACCCCCCACACACACACACAGGCACACAGTGCAGTAGACCCACCCCCACACACACACACACAGACACACCGGCACACAATGCAGTAGCCCCCCACACACACACACACACACAGTGCAGCAGACCCCCCCCCCCCCCCCCCACACACACACCGGCACACAGTGCAGCAGACCCCCCCACACACACACACAGGCCACACAGTGCAGCAGACCCCCCACACACACACACAGGCCACACAGTGCAGCAGACCCCCCACACACACACACAGGCCACACAGTGCAGCAGACCCCCCCCCACACACACAGGCCACACAGTGCAGCAGACCCCCCCACACACACACACACAGGCCACACAGTGCAGCAGACCCCCCCACACACACACACACAGGCCACACAGTGCAGCAGACCCCACACACACTCACAGGCACACAGTGCAGCAGACCCCACACACACTCACAGGCACACAGTGCAGCAGACCCCACACACACTCACAGGCACACAGTGC
>NW_027361703.1:64817500-65055000 GCF_039654945.1 Dendrobates tinctorius
CACACAGTGCAGTAGACCCCCCACACACACACACCATGCAGCAGACCCCCCCCACACACACACACCGGCACATTAGACCCCACACACACCGGCACACAGTGCAGCAGACCCCCCCACACACACAGGCACACAGTGCAGCAGACCCCCCCCCCACACACATACACACCGGCACACCGTGCAGCAGACCCCCCCCACACACACACACACACCGGCACAGTGCAACAGACCCCCACACACACACACCGCGGCAGATCCCCCCCCCACATACACACCGGCACACAGTGCAGCAGACCCCCCACACACACATGCAGCAGACCCCCCCCCACACACACACACACATCAGCACACGGTGCAGCAGACCCCCCCCTACACACACCGGCACACAGTGCAGTAGACCCCCCCACACACGCACCGGCACACAGTGCAGTAGACCCACACACACACACACACACACCGGCACACAATGCAGTAGACCCACACACACACACACACACACACACACAGGCACACTGTGCAATAGACCCCCCCCCACACACACCGGCACACAGTGCAGTAGACCCCCCAAACACACACAACGGCACACAGTGCAGTAGACCCCCCAAACACACACACACACCGGCACACAGTGCAGTAGACCCCCCCCCCACACACACACCGGCACACAGTGCAGTAGACCCCCCCACACACACACACACACACACACCGGCACACAGTGCAGTAGACCCCCCCACACACACACACACCGGCACAGAGTACAGTAGACCCCCCACACACACCGGCACAGAGTGCAGTAGACCCCCCCACACACACACACACACACACACACACACCGGCACACAGTGCAGTAGACCCCCCCCACACACACACCGGCACAGAGTGCAGTAGACCCCCCACACACACACACCGGCACAGAGTGCAGTAGACCCCCCCACACACACACACACACACACACACACCGGCACACAGTGCAGTAGACCCCCCCACACACACACACACCGGCACAGAGTACAGTAGACCCCCCACACACACACCGGCACAGAGTGCAGTAGACCCCCCCACACACACACACACACACACACACACACACACACCGGCACACAGTGCAGTAGACCCCCCCCACACACACACCGGCACACAGTGCAGTAGACCCCCCACACACACACACCGGCACACAGTGCAGTAGACCACACACACACACACCGGCACACAGTGCAGTAGACCCCCCCCCCACACACACACACACACACACCGGCACACAGTGCAGTAGACCCCCCACACACACACCGGCACACAGTGCAGTAGACCCCCCACACACACACCGGCACATTAGACCCCCCACACACACACTCCGGCACATTAGACCCCCCACACACACCGGCACACAGTGCAGCAGACCCCCCCCACACACACACACACCGGCACACAGTGCAGCAGACCCCCCCCACACACACACCTGCACACAGTGCAGCAGACCCCCCCCCCCCCCCACACACACACACACACACACACACACACACACACACACCGGCACACAGTGCAGCAGACCCCCCACACACACACACACACACCGGCACACAGTGCAGCAGACCCCCCCCCACACACACACACACCGGCACACAGTGCAGCAGACCCCCCCACACACACACACGGCACACAGTGCAGCAGACCCCCCCCCACACACACACACCGGCACACAGTGCAGTAGACCCCCCACACACACACACCAGCACACAGTGCAGTAGACCCCCCCCACACACACACACACCGGCACAGTAGACCCCCCACACACACACCGGCACACAGTGCAGTAGACCCCCCCACACAGTGCAGCAGACCCCCCCACACACACAGGCACACAGTGCAGCAGATCCCCCACACACACACACACACACCGGCACACAGTGCAGCAGACCCCCCCCCCCACACACCAGCACACAGTGCGGCAGATCCCCCCCCCACATACACACCGGCACACAGTGCAGCAGACCCCCCACACACACATGCAGCAGACCCCCCCCCCCCCACACACACACACACACACACACACATCAGCACACGGTGCAGCAGACACCCCCCACACACACACACCGGCACACAGTGCAGCAGACCCCACACACACAGGCACACAGTGCAGCAGACCACACACACACACACACCGGCACACAGTGCAGCAGACCCCCACACACACACCGGCACACAGTGCAGCAGACCCAACACACCAGCACACAGTGCAGTAGACCCCCCACACACACACCGGCACACAGTGCAGTAGACCCCCCCCCCCCAAACACACACACCGGCACACAGTGCAGTAGACCCCCCCCCACACACACACACACACACCGGCACACAGTGCAGTAGACCCCCACACACACACACACACACACCGGCACACAGTGCAGTAGACCCCCCCACACACACACACACACCGGCACACAGTGCAGTAGACCCCCCCACACACACACACACACCGGCACACAGTGCAGTAGACCCCCCCACACACACACACACACCGGCACACAGTGCAGTAGACCCCCCCACACACACACACCGGCACACAGTGCAGTAGACCCCCCCACACACACAGGCACACAGTGCAGTAGACCCCACACACACACACACCGGCACACAGTGCAGTAGACCCCACACACACCGGCACACAGTGCAGTAGACCACACACACACACCGGCACACAGTGCAGTAGACCCCACACACACACACAGTACAGTAGACCCCACACACACACACACACACCGGCACACAGTACAGTAGACCACACACACACACACCGGCACACAGTACAGTAGACCCCACACACACACACCGGCACACAGTACAGTAGACCACACACACACACACACACACACACACACCGGCACACAGTACAGTAGACCACACACACACACACCGGCACACAGTACAGTAGACCCCCACACACACACAGGAACACAGTGCAGTAGACCCCCCACACACACACACACTGGCACACAGTGCAGTAGACCCCCCCACACACACACACTGGCACACAGTGCAGTAGACCCCCCACACACACACACTGGCACACAGTGCAGTAGACCCCCCCCACACACACACACACTGGCACACAGTGCAGTAGACCCCCCCCACACACACACACACTGGCACACAGTGCAGTAGACCCCCCCCACACACACACTGGCACACAGTGCAGTAGACCCCCCCACACACACACACACACCAGCACACAGTGCAGTAGACCCACCCCCCCACACACACACCGGCACACAATGCAGTAGCCCCCCCACACACACACAGTGCAGCAGACCCCCCACACACACACACTGGCACACAGTGCAGTAGACCCCCCCCACACACACACACACACACAGACACACCGGCACACAATGCAGTAGCCCCCCACACACACACACACCGGCACACAGTGCAGCAGACCCCCCCCCACACACACACACAGTGCAGCAGACCCCCCCCCCCCCACACACACACACACACACCGGCACACAGTGCAGCAGACCCCCCCACACACACACACCGGCACACAATGCAGTAGCCCCCCCACACACACACACCGGCACACAGTGCAGCAGACCCCCCACACACACACACAGGCACACAGTGCAGTAGACCCACCCCCACACACACACACACAGACACACCGGCACACAATGCAGTAGCCCCCCACACACACACACACCGGCACACAGTGCAGCAGACCCCCCCACACACACACACACACACAGTGCAGCAGACCCCCCCCCACACACACACACACACACACACACCGGCACACAGTGCAGCAGACCCCCCCACACACACACACAGGCCACACAGTGCAGCAGACCCCCCACACACACACACAGGCCACACAGTGCAGCAGACCCCCCACACACACACACAGGCCACACAGTGCAGCAGACCCCCCCCCACACACACAGGCCACACAGTGCAGCAGACCCCCCCACACACACACACACAGGCCACACAGTGCAGCAGACCCCCCCACACACACACACACAGGCCACACAGTGCAGCAGACCCCACACACACTCACAGGCACACAGTGCAGCAGACCCCACACACACTCACAGGCACACAGTGCAGCAGACCCCACACACACTCACAGGCACACAGTGCAGCAGACCCCACACACACTCACAGGCACACAGTGCAGCAGACCCCACACACACTCACAGGCACAGTGCAGCAGACCCCACACACACACACAGGCACAGTGCAGCAGACCCCACACACACACACACACAGGCACACAGTGCAGCAGACCCCACACACACACAGGCACACAGTGCAGCAGACCCCACACACACCGACACACAGTGCAGCAGACCCCACACACACCGGCACACAGTGCAGTAGACCCCACACACACACACACACACACACCGGCACACAGTGCAGCAGACCCCCACACACACACCGGCACACAGTGCAGTAGACCCCCACACACACACACAGGCACACAGTGCAGTAGACCCCCCCCCCACACACACACACACACACACAGGCACACAATGCAGTAGACCCCCCCACACACACACCGGCACATTAGACCCCCCACACACACCGGCACACAGTGCAGCAGACCCCCCACACACACACACACACACACACCGGCACACAGTGCAGCAGACCCCCCCCACACACACACACACACACACACCGGCACACAGTGCAGCAGACCCCCCCCACACACACACACACACACACACACACACACACACACACACCGGCACACAGTGCAGCAGACCCCACACACACACACACCGGCACACAGTGCAGCAGAGACCCCACACACACACACCGGCACACAGTGCAGCAGACCCCCCCCACACACACACACACACACCGGCACACAGTGCAGCAGACCCCCCACACACACACACACACCGGCACACAGTGCAGCAGACCCCCCCCCCCCCACACACACACACACACACCGGCACACAGTGCAGCAGACCCCCCCCCCCCACACACACACACACACACCGGCACACAGTGCAGCAGACCCCCCCCCCCACACACACACACCGGCACACAGTGCAGCAGACCCCCCCCCCCACACACACACACCGGCACACAGTGCAGCAGACCCCCCCACACACACACCGGCACACAGTGCAGCAGACCCCACACACACACACAGGCACACAGTGCAGTAGACCCCCCCCCCCCACACACAGGCACACAGTGCAGTAGACCCCCCACACACACACACACAGGCACACAGTGTAGTAGACCCCCCACACACACACACAGGCACAGAGTGCAGTAGACCCCCCCACACACACACACACACACCGGCACACAGTGCAGTAGACCCCCCCACACACACACACACCGGCACACAGTGCAGTAGACCCCCCCCACACACACACAGGCACAGAGTGCAGTAGACCCCCCCACACACACACACACCGGCACAGAGTGCAGTAGACCCCCCACACACACACACACCGGCACACAGCGCAGTAGACCCCCCCACACACACCGGCACACAGCGCAGTAGACCCCCCACACACACACACCGGCACACAGCGCAGTAGACCCACACACACACACCGGCACACAGCGCAGTAGACCCCCCCAAACACACACCGGCACACAGCGCAGTAGACCCACACACACACACCGGCACACAGCGCAGTAGACCCCCCTCCCCACACACACAGGCACACAGTGCAGTAGACCCCACCCCACACAAACACATCGGCAAACAGCGCAGTAGACCCCCTCACACACCGGCACACAGCGCAGTAGACCCCACCCCACACACACAGGCACACAGTGCAGTAGACCCCACCCCCCACACACAGGCACACAGTGCAGTAGACCCCACCCCACACACACACAGGCACACAGTGCAGTAGACCCCACCCCACACACACAGGCACACAGTGCAGTAGACCCCACCCCACACACACAGGCACACAGTGCAGTAGACCCCACCCCACACACACAGGCACACAGTGCAGTAGACCCCACACACACAGGCACACAGTGCAGTAGACCCCACCCCACACACACAGGCACACAGTGCAGTAGACCCCACCCCACACACACAGGCACACAGTGCAGTAGACCCCACACACACACACACCTGCACACAGTGCAGTAGACCCCACACACACACACACCTGCACACAGTGCAGTAGACCCCACACACACACACACACACCTGCACACAGTGCAGTAGAACCCACACACACACACACACCGGCACACAGTGCAGTAGACCCCACACACACACACACACCGGCACACAGTGCAGTAGACCCCACACACACACACACACACCGGCACACAGTGCAGTAGACCACACACACCTGCACACAGTGCAGTAGACCCCACACACACACACACACACCGGCACACAGTGCAGTAGACCCCACACACACACACACACCGGCACACAGTGCAGCAGACCCCACACACACACACACAGTGCAGCAGACCCCACACACACACACACAGTGCAGCAGACCCCACACACACACACAGTGCAGCAGACCCCACACACACACCGGCACACAGTGCAGCAGACCCCCCCCACACACACACCGGCACACAGTGCAGCAGACCCCCCCCCACACACACACCGGCACACAGTGCAGCAGACCCCACACACACACACACACCGGCACACAGTGCAGCAGACCCCCCGCACACACACACACACCGGCACACAGTGCAGCAGACCCCCCCCACACACACACAGGCACACAGTGCAGCAGACCCCCCACACACAAACGCACCGGCACACAGTGCAGCAGACCCCCCCCCACACACACACACACACACACCGGCACACAGCGCAGTAGACCCCCCTCCCCACACACCGGCACACAGCGCAGTAGACCCCCCTCCCCACACACCGGCACACAGCGCAGTAGACCCCCCTCCCCACACACCGGCACACAGCGCAGTAGACCCCCCATCCCACACACCGGCACACAGCGCAGTAGACCCCCCTCCCCACACACCGGCACACAGCGCAGTAGACCCCCCCCCCACACACCGGCACACAGCGCAGTAGACCCCCCTCCCCACACACCGACACACAGCGCAGTAGACCCCCCCCCACACACCGACACACAGCGCAGTAGACCCCCCCACACACACCGGCACACAGTGCAGTAGACCCCACCACACACACCGGCACACAGTGCAGTAGACCCCACCCCAGACACACAGCTCAGTAGACCCCCCACACACACACACACACACACCGGCACACAGTGCAGTAGACCCCACACACACACCGGCACACAGTGCAGTAGACCCCACACACACACACACACACACCGGCACACAGTGCAGTAGACCCCACACACACACACACACACACACACACACACCGGCACACAGTGCAGTAGACCCCACACACACACCGGCACACAGTGCAGTAGACCCCACACACACACACACACACACACACCGGCACACAGTACAGTAGACCCCACACACACACACACACACCGGCACACAGTACAGTAGACCCCACACACACACACACACACCGGCACACAGTACAGTAGACCCCACACACACACACACACCGGCACACAGTACAGTAGACCCCACACACACACACACCGGCACACAGTACAGTAGACCCCACACACACACACACACCGGCACACAGTACAGTAGACCCCACACACACACACACACACCGGCACACAGTACAGTAGACCCCACACACACACACACACACACCGGCACACAGTACAGTAGACCCCACACACACACACCGGCACACAGTACATTAGACCCCACAGGCACACACCGGCACACAGTACAGTAGACCCCACAGGCACACAGTGCAGTAGATCCCTACACACATACATACACAGAGTGCAGTAGACCCCCCACACACACCAGCACACAGTGCAGTAGACACACACAGTGTAGTAGACCCCCCTACACACACCGGCACACAGTGTAGTACACCCCCCTACACACACCGGCACACAGTGTAGTAGACCCCCCTACACACACCGGCACACAGTGTAGTAGATCCCTATACACAAATACATAAACACACAGAGTGACACATTAGACCCCCCACACACACCAGCACACAGTGTAGTAGACCCCTTACACACACAGGCACAGAGTGCAGTAGACCCCACCCCACACACACAGGCACACAGTGCAGTAGACCCCACCCCAAACACACAGGCACACAGTGCAGTAGACCCCACCCCACACACAAAGGCACACAGTGCAGTAGACCCCACACACACACACCGGCACACAGTACAGTAGACCCCACACACACACACCGGCACACAGTACAGTAGACCCCACAGGCACACACCGGCACACAGTACAGTAGACCCCACAGGCACACAGTGCAGTAGATCCCTACACACATACATACACAGAGTGCAGTAGACCCCCCACACACACCAGCACACAGTGCAGTAGACACACACACACACCGGCACACAGTACAGTAGACCGCACCCCACACACACACCGGCACACAGTGCAGTAGACCCCACACACACACACACCGGCACACAGTGCAGTAGACCCCACACACACACACACCGGCACACACACACACAGTGCAGTAGACCCCACACACACACACATACACAGTGCAGTAGACCCCACACACACACACCGGCACACAGTGCAGTAGACCACACACACACACACACACACACACACACACACACCGGCACACAGTACAGTAGACCCCACACACACACACACACCGGCACACAGTGCAGTAGACCCCACCCACACACACACACACACCGGCACACAGTACAGTAGACCCCACACACACACACACACACACCGGCACACAGTACAGTAGACCCCACACACACACACACCGGCACACAGTACAGTAGACCCCACACACACACACCGGCACACAGTACAGTAGACCCCACACACACACACCGGCACACAGTACAGTAGACCCCACACAGACAGTACAGTAGACCCCACACACACAGTACAGTAGACCCCACACACACAGTACAGTAGACCCCACACACACAGTACAGTAGACCCCACACACACAGTACAGTAGACCCCACACACACAGTACAGTAGACCCCACACACACAGTACAGTAGACCCCACACACAGTACAGTAGACCCCACACACACACAGTACAGTAGACCCCACACACACACAGTACAGTAGACCCCACACACACACAGTACAGTAGACCCCACACACACACAGTACAGTAGACCCCACACACACACAGTACAGTAGACCCCACACACACACAGTACAGTAGACCCCACACACACACAGTACAGTAGACCCCACACACACACAGTACAGTAGACCCCACACACACAGTACAGTAGACCCCACACACACACACAGTACAGTAGACCCCACACACACACAGTACAGTAGACCCCACACACACACAGTACAGTAGACCCCACACACACACACAGTACAGTAGACCCCACACACACACACAGTACAGTAGACCCCACACACACACACAGTACAGTAGACCCCACACACACACACAGTACAGTAGACCCCACACACACACAGTACAGTAGACCCCACACACACACACAGTACAGTAGACCCCACAGGCACACACACAGTACAGTAGACCCCACAGGCACACACCGGCACACAGTACAGTAGACCCCACAGGCACACAGTGCAGTAGATCCCTACACACATACATACACAGAGTGCAGTAGACCCCCCCCACACACACACACCAGCACACAGTGCAGTAGACACACACAGTGTAGTAGACCCCCCTACACACACCGGCACACAGTGTAGTAGACCCCCCTACACACACCGGCACACAGTGTAGTAGACCCCCCTACACACACCGGCACACAGTGTAGTAGACCCCCCTACACACACCGGCACACAGTGTAGTAGACCCCCCTACACACACCGGCACACAGTGTAGTAGACCCCCCTACACACACCGGCACACAGTGTAGTAGACCCCCCTACACACACCGGCACACAGTGTAGTAGACCCCCCTACACACACCGGCACACAGTGCAGTAGACCCCACACACACACACACCGGCACACAGTGCAGTAGACCCCACACACACACACACCGGCACACAGTGCAGTAGACCCCACACACACACACACACACACACAGTGCAGTAGACCCCACACACACACACACACACACAGTGCAGTAGACCCCACACACACACACACACACACAGTGCAGTAGACCCCACACACACACACACACACACACACACACACAGTGCAGTAGACCCCCACACACACACACACCGGCACACAGTGCAGTAGACCCCCCACACACACACACTAGCACACAGTGCAGTAGACACACAGTGTAGTAGACCCCCCTACACACACCGGCACAGAGTGCAGTAGACCCCCCTACACACACAGTGCAGTAGATCCCTACACACAAATACATAAACACACAGAGTGACACATTAGACCCCCCACACACACCAGCACACAGTGCAGTAGACACACACAGTGTAGTAGACCCCTTACACACACAGGCACACAGTGCAGTAGACCCCACACACACACACACACACCGGCACACAGTGCAGTAGACCCCACACACACACACACTAGCACACAGTGCAGTAGACACACACAGTGTAGTAGACCCCCCTACACACACTGGCACACAGTGTAGTAGACCCCCCTACACACACAGTGCAGTAGATCCCTACACACAAATACATAAACACACAGAGTGACACATTAGACCCCCCACACACACCAGCACACAGTGCAGTAGACACACACAGTGTAGTAGACCCCTTACACACACAGGCACACAGTGCAGTAGACCCCACACACACACACACACCGGCACACAGTGCAGTAGACCCCACACACACACTAGCACACAGTGCAGTAGACACACACAGTGTAGTAGACCCCCCTACACACACTGGCACACAGTGTAGTAGACCCCCCTACACACACAGTGCAGTAGATCCCTACACACAAATACATAAACACACAGAGTGACACATTAGACCCCCCACACACACCAGCACACAGTGCAGTAGACACACACAGTGTAGCAGACCCCTTACACACACCGGCACACTGCGCAGTACCCATACCCACACACACTGTACAGCAGACATCCGGCCCCCACAGACACACTGTGCAGTTCAGGCGCTGCTGCAGGTGAATGCAGACAACCCTGGGCTCACGTCCGTCTGCAGACGGCACACTTCACATTATTGGGCGGCACATTAGTATTAGTAATTCACTGTGTACAGACAGCAGCACCTGCCGACACTGACATTCCACAGCCAGTTCCTGTCAGGACACAGCGCCATGCCACTGTACAGCTCTGCGGGAAGCGCTCCGTGTGTACATGGCGCCATCACTCAGCCCCAGAAAGCCGCATAACTCACCCACCGCTGCCTCACACAATTCTGCCAAGCGCGCTGGAGCAGGAAGGAGGAGGAGGGGTCTCTCATACTTTACGGAAGTCTCATCCTCGGCAGCCATGATTGTCAAGGGTACAGCGCTGCCTCAAAGCCCTGACTAATGGAGCTAGGAGCCCGCGGTCACTCTCACTGACGTCTGAGGACTCTGCACATAGTGCGGCTGACACTGGGACAGGAGGGCATAGCATCATGAGGGGAGTTCTGATCTCCCGCCATGGAGATAGGACTTTATCAATTCTCATCCACGTGCAATGGATCTTTTTTTTTTGCACTAAATTTAGTAGGGCAAATTATTACACAAGAGTTCACAAGTTCACATGTCTGCTGTGACTTCTCTGTTGATTTTTGTTTGCAAGGTCCTTGGATTTGTGGTGGATTCTGTGGAAGAGCACACGGGAACAGTCACATCCGCAATGTTCAGTCAAAACTGGCCAGATGGCCAATATGGTGGCCTGAGCCCGGCCTTCTAGATGTTGGACACTACTAGGACAACCCCTTCTTGATGTAAATGTTTGGCTCCGGTAAGATAAAGACTATATTCCCCTCCCGTGGCGGCGCTGTTCCCCCGGTATCGGTACTCATAGTCCGGGGTGTTATGATTGGGTCACCGAGGAGGAGAGCAAGCCCAAGTTAAGCCACAGAAAACCAGAGAGGTTGGTAACTAAGCGGACTGCAGACCACTGATCCTATCCACACAACTAGCAGTAGCCGTGGAGCATGCCTACGATGATGCTAGATGCCTCGACACAGCCGGAGAGCTAACTAAGCCTAAGGCCTGTTTCACACATCAGTTTTTTCAGTCAGTTAAAATCCGCTAAAATAGCGGACAATGGATCCGTTCCTGTACTGACCACAACGTTTGCCACCGGACCGTTGTTTTAACGGATTCGGCGAAGGAAGAATTTTAAAGGAACCGCTGCCTGGGGTGGGGGAGAGAGAGAGAATGCGGATCCGGCCGGGGAAAAAAACGTTTCATTGTCCGTCCTGTCCACTCAGCAGACAGCAAAATCTTGGCGGATCCGTAAAAAAAGGATCGAACGGATGACCATCCGTCAAGAGCTGCCGTTAATACAAGTCAATGGGGGAAAAAAAGGATCCACCAAGAAAAATGGCGGATCCGTTTTTTTTTTTTGCAAAACGGCGGATTTTGACTGATGGGGAAAAACGGATGTGTGAAACAGGCCTAAGGCAAGAAAGGTGAGATCTAAACTGCCCCAGAGCAGATCCCAAAGGAATAGATAGCCCCCAAACATACATTGTCGGTGAGACAAGATGAAACCACAAACGCAGGTAGGAAAATAGACTGAGCAAATGATGGAGCCCACACTGACTAGATAGGAAAGGAAAGACGCTGTCTGCAATCACGCAAAAAACCCTGAAAAAAAGTCCAATACGTCTGATGCAAAAAATACTGAAGTTGCATGACTTCGCCTACTATATCAGCACTCTGGTATATTCTGAAAGCAGAGCAAAACGAGGCCAATCTAATAAGGGACAAAAACAAACTGGCACAAGCAATAACATATGGATGGTGATTCAGCACAGCCCCAGCCAGAGCTGGCTGACCCACACAAAGCTGAAATAGACAAAATCAGATCAAATTTAAACAGAATAGAAAATGAACACTTAGCTGAACATGCAAGGACTGAGCTGGAAACAAAGACCTCACTCGGCAGGAAGAAAATTACCAGCAGGGATAGAGGGAGTCGGCTGTCTTAAATCCCAGTCAGAAACCCCAGATCTCCAATCGTCATCCTCATTATCAGGTGGCAAACTTCTGTCAATCAGATCAGCTCCATTACCTCCAGTAACCACCAGAGGGAGCCCAGAAAGAGAACTCGCAACCCCTCTGTCAATTTGACCAGCTCCACTACCTTCAGTAGTAACCAGAGGTAGGCCAGAAAGTGAATTCACAACATCGGGGGCTCTTGTGTGGTTCTTATGACACATGATGCCCGGCGCCCAATCAGTGCCGTCGTCACTGTCCCCGCATTCGCACAAACTGAACGTGAAGAGGTGGTCCGGGCTGCAGCCGATCTCTGACCTCTTCATGTTCAGTTCATGTGAAGACGGGGACAGTAACGTCAGCTCTGATTTGGCGCCGGCTCACGTGTCATAAGAACCGCATAAGAGCCCTGGGATGGCGGAGAGTATAGGCTTTATTATTTTATCGGGGCTGAACATTTAAGTCACGAAGGGGTTTTCCTAGACGTGGACAACCCCTTTAAAGTGTTTGTCTCACCTCATTAACCCCTTACAGACGTAAGGTGTGCAGTTATGTCATATGCTGACACCCTGACTTTCATGCAGGCTCAGAAACTGAGTCTGCATATTTCCCAGCAGATATTCAGCCATCATGGAGCAGAGCTTGGCCTATGGCTGTTAACCTGTTAAATGCTTCTGCCAGCCTTTGACAGTGGCACTTACATCGTGTCGGCGGGGGTCGTGTTCATTGACCCTGGATGGACTGCTCTGCTGAAGACCATTGTGCCTGTCATGATGGCACTAATGTGAACTTTGATATTGCTGTATATAACACAAGTGAACGGACGGTTGCATGTGTAAGTGCATGCTTAAACAGTGAATTTTTCACCTAGCCAAAATCTCGATCTGCGCAGGCGTTGAATTTGGCACCATTTTATTGAAGTCCTGCACACAGGATGCCAACTCACACTGCGCACATGCCACCCACACGATTGTGGCTGTGGCGTGGAATTTTAAAGGGAGACGGGTCACTGAATAATCAATGACCTATACAAGAAGCAGAAAAGCTGGTGGGGGGTTAAGAACCAACAGAAGACCCTGCCCCCACATCCCACCCTGAAGCACACAAGACATAATTTTATGAAAACTTCACAAGGTGAGTATTCATCAGTCACTGAGCGGATCCCTTTACATCAGGTATCAGATTGAACAGCATCCCAGCGCCATTATGGCCATGCCTTTAGGTTACAGGGCTAGATACTACTGACAGGTTCTCTTTAAGAGGCGATCAAAACATCATATTTACCCCTAAATGGTATCATTAAAAACATTGACTCAGAGCGCAAAAAATGAGCCCTCACTGTTATGATGAGTCACCGAAGGAGGAAAAAACAAAATACCAGCTAAGTCCAGAAAAACCAGAGAGGTTGGCAGCTATCGGATTGCAGACCCCTGAACCTATCCACAACAACTAGCAGTAGCCGTGGGGGGTTCCTACGGTGCCCTAGACCCCTCAATCACAGCCGGAAAACTACATAGCCTAAAGACAGAAAGGGGAAAAACTAAACTGCCCCAGAGCAGACCCCAAAGCAATAGGCAGCCCCCAACATATAATGACGGTGAAGCAAGATGAAAACACTAACACAGATAGAAAGATAGGTTGAGCAAATGATGGGGCCCAAGCTAACTACATAGGACAGGATAGGAAAGCTGCTGTCTGCCATCCGCAAAAACCCTATCAAAATGAGCCAACCGACTGATAGGAAAAACAGGCCCTGAAGTCGCTAGGCTTCAAAAGACTATATCAGCACTCAGGTATATTCTGAAGACAGAGCAAAACATCAACAAATCAGAGACAAAAATGGAATTCAGCTCACCCCCCGGCCGGGGATGGCAGAACTCCCAAAAAACAAGGCAAAACAAAAACAAAACTGAAGAGTACAAAGCAGAGCAGAAAAACTTAGCTTTGAGATGCAGGAATCAGACTGGTCTCCAAGAATCCAGCAGGAAAATCACCAGCCAGGAAGAAGGGCGTCGGCAGCCTTATATCCAGTCCTCAATTCCAGCCACCTAGTCATCATCTAGCTGCCCAGGTGTTTGGTAATCAGTCTCACTACCTTCCTTCACTAGAGGAGGGAGTTCATCAGACCTCAATGGTGAAGGGAAAAATGAACTCACAACAGTACCTCCCCCTTGAGGAGGGGTCACCGAACCCTCATCCATGCCACCAGGGCGATCCGGGTGAGCCCGATGAAAGGCACGCACCAATCTTTCGGCATGAATATCAGAGGCAGAGACCCAGGAATTATCCTCCTGACCATAACCCTTCCACTTAACCAAATACTGGAGTCTCCATCTAGCCAGACGGGAATCCAGTATCTTCTCTACCTCATATTCCATGTTACCATCAGCCAATATAGGGTCAGGAGGTGCCACCACAGGAACTACTGGTTCAACAAACCTCTTCAACAAGGACTTATGAAACACATTATGAATTTTAAATGTGACAGGAAGAGCCAACCGAAAAGAGACTGGATTAATAATCTCCAAAATCTTGTAAGGTCCAATAAATCTAGGCTTAAACTTAGGAGAAGCCACCTTCATAGCGATATTTTTTGATGACAACCAAACCATATCACCCACCTTAAACTGGGGACCAACAGTCCTACGCCGGTTGGAAAACCGCTGGGCCTTTTCCTGGGAGAGAGACAACTTATCCACTACTTGGTCCCAGATCTGGTGCATTCTCTCCACCACAGTGTCAACACCTGGGCAGGCAGAAGGCTCCACCTGCCCTGAAGAAAATCGAGGGTGAAAACCAAAGTTACAAAAAAAAGGTGACATCAAAGTGGCAGAACTAGCTCTATTATTTAAAGCAAATTCGGCCAAGGGCAAAAATGAAACCCAATCATCCTGATCGGCAGAAATAAAACATCTCAAATGCGACTCCAAAGTCTGGTTTGTTCTCTCCGTCTGCCCATTGGTCTGAGGGTGAAACGCAGAGGAGAAGGACAACTGAATTCCCAGCTTGGAACAGAAAGTCCTCCAAAATCTAGACACAAACTGAACTCCTCTGTCAGATACAATGTTCTCAGGAATCCCGTGCAAGCGAACCACTTGTTGCAAAAACAAGGGCACCAACTCAGAGGAAGATCGCAACTTAGGGAGTGGTACAAGATGGACCATCTTAGAGAATCTATCACAAATCACCCAAATAACAGTCATTCTCTGAGAGACAGGCCTATCAGAGATAAAATCCATTGAAATATGGGTCCATGGCCTCCTGGGCACCGGCAAAGGCATCAACAAGCCACTAGAGAGAGAACAAGGTTTAGACCGGGAGCAAGTCCCACAGGACTGCACAAAATTCCTGACATCACGAGACAAGGCGGGCCACCAAAAAGACCGACTCACCAGATCTCTAGTACCAAAAATACCTGGATGACCAGCCAATGCAGAGCAATGAACTTCAGACATCACTCTCTTTCTCCACTGGTCAGGAACATACAACTTTCCACTGGGACAACACTCAGGTTTGTCCTCCTGAAACTCTTCCAGAGCATGTCTCAAATCGGGCGAGATGGCAGAAAGAACTACCCCCTCACCTAAGATGGTAGCAGGCTTAGTCACAACAGGAGAATCAGCAAGGAAACTCCTAGAGAGGGCGTCTGCCTTGACATTCTTAGTGCCCGGAAGAAAAGAGAACACAAAATCAAAACGTGTGAAAAACAAGGCCCACCTAGCCTGTCTAGGATTCAAGCGCTTGGCCGACTCCAGGTAAATCAAATTCTTGTGGTCAGTAAGGACCACGACTTGGTGTTTGGCTCCCTCCAACCAATGTCTCCACTCCTCAAATGCCCATTTCATGGCCAACAGTTCCCGATTCCCCACATCATAGTTACTTTCGGATGGGGAGAACTTTCGGGAAAAGAAAGCACAAGGATTCATTTTAGATGTCACAGGATCGTTTTGGGACAACACTGCTCCTGCATCAATCTCAGAAGCGTCCACCTCCACCTGAAACCGGAGTGGGACATCAGGTTGCCGCAAAACCGGAGCAGAAGGGAATCTTCGCTTCAGCTCCTGAAAGGAAGAAACAGCCTCCGGAGACCAATTCAGCACATCAGCACCCTTCCTAGTCAAATTTGTCAATGGCTTGGCAATACCAGAAAAATTAGCTATAAATTTCCGATAAAAATTAGCAAAACCCAAAAACTTCTGGAGGGCCTTCAAAGAAGTGGGCTGAACCCAATCATAAATGGCCTGTACCTTGGCCGGGTCCATTTCAATAGTTGACGGAGACAAATTAAATCCCAAAAATGAAATCCTCTGTACCCCAAAAAGGCATTTCGATCCCTTGACATACAGGGAATTCTCCCTCAAAATCCGGAACACAGTCCGAACATGTTCCACATGAGAGTCCCAATTCTTGGAGAAGATCAAAATATCATCCAGATAGATAATCAAAAATTTATCCACAAAGTCTCGGAATATATCGTTCATGAAGCACTGGAAGACAGAAGGGGCATTAGTGAGATCAAAAGGCATCACCAGGTACTCAAAATGTCCCTCCGGAGTATTAAACGCCGTCTTCCATTCATCCCCATGCTTAATGCGAATAAGATTATACGCCCCCTGAGGTCAAGCTTGGTAAACCAGCAAGCACCTTTAACTCTGGAGAATAGATCAGAAATCAGGGGTAACGGATACTGATATTTAACAGTAATTTTGTTGAGGGCACGATAGTCAATACAAGGCCTTAATGAACCATCCTTTTTAGCCACGAAAAAAAAACCAGCACCTAAGGGTGAAGAGGATGGTCTAATATGACCCTTCTCCAATGCCTCCTTAATATAGGATCGCATAGCCTCGTGCTCGGGTACAGATAAATTGAAAAGCCGACCCTTGGGGAATTTACACCCTGGGTTCAGCTCAATTGCACAGTCATAACTCCTATGAGGAGGCAAAGATGCAGACTCATTCTCACTAAATACATCATAAAAGTCAGCCAAATAGTCAGGAACATCATGTGACTGGGGAGAGGTGGAGAAAACAGGAGCATCACTAAGGGCACACCGACAACCCCAACTCACCACAGACAAAGATTTCCAATCCAGAACTGGATTATGGATTTGCAACCAGGGAAACCCCAGAACAATGGTATCATGCAAATTATGCAACACCAAAAATCTGCAATTTTCTTGATGGTCTGGGGCGACCCGCATTACCACCTGGGTCCAAAACTGAAGTTTATTCTTCGCCAAAGGAGTAGCATCAATACCCCTCAAAGGGATAGGCATCCGCAGAGGTGTCATAGGAAATCCACAACGTTTAGCAAAATCCAAGTCATCAGGTTCAGAGCTGCTCCTGAATCCACAAAAGCCTTGGCGGAAAATGTGGACAGGGAGCAGATCAGAGTAATTGCCAGAAGAAACTTAGGTTGAACACCACCCACAGAAAACGTGTGTGCACAACGTTTCTCTCGTTTAGGGCAGACAGAAATAATATGCGAGGCATCTCCACAAAAAAAACACAGCTTATTAAGCCTTCTGAACTCCTGACGTTGCGCCCTAGACAAAACTCTATCACATTGCATAGGTTCAGACATTTGTTCAACAGGTGACAACATCTCTCGTTCACGTAAACGCCGATCCACCTGAATGGCTAATGACATAGAATCGTCAAGACCAGAGGGAACAGGAAATCCCACCATAGTATCTTTTACAGTTTCTCACAAACCCTTCCGAAAGAGGGCTGCCAAGGCACCATCATTCCAGGTAGTAAGGACCGCCCACTTTCGGAATTTTTGACAGTACAACTCTGCCGAATCCCGACCCTGGCTTAATGCCAACAGGGTCTTTTCAGCCTGATCAATAGCATTAGGTTCATCATACAACAACCCCAAGGCTTGTAAAAATGCGTTCACATTATTCAGAATAAGATCATCAGGTTTCAAAGAAAACGCCCAATCCTGGGGATCGCCGCGCAGCAAAGAGATGACAATTTTAACCTGCTGCGCGGAGTTCCCCGATGAGTTAGGCTTCAAGGCAAAAAATAATTTACAATTATTCTTGAAATTCAAGAATTTAGACCGATCCCCAAAAAACACATCAGGAGTAGGAATCTTTGGTTCAGCAGCATGTGAATGAGCAAGATAGGCGGAAATTCCCCGCACTTCAGCAGAGAGCTGCTCCACACGATCAGACAATTGCTTCATCTCCATTGAGAGAAAAATTCCCCCTACGGCCTCAAAGATATAGAGGAAAAAATATGCACACCAAAAAAAAAAAATTCTGACTTTTTTTTTTCCTTATTTTTTTTTTTTTTTTACAATTCTCTCCTGCTTTTGAGTACCCTAGGATCTGCGGTATGGCTGGTGATTCTGTTATGATGAGTCACCGAAGGAGGAAAAAACAAAATACCAGCTAAGTCCAGAAAAACCAGAGAGGTTGGCAGCTATGGGATTGCAGACCCCTGAACCTATCCACAACAACTAGCAGTAGCCGTGGGGGGTTCCTACGGTGCCCTAGACCCCTCGATCACAGCCGGAGAACTACATAGCCTAAAGACAGAAAGGGGAAAAACTAAACTGCCCCAGAGCAGACCCCAAAGCAATAGGCAGCCCCCAACATATAATGACGGTGAAGCAAGATGAAAACACTAACACAGATAGAAAGATAGGTTGAGCAAATGATGGGGCCCAAGCTAACTACATAGGACAGGATAGGAAAGCTGCTGTCTGCCATCCGCAAAAACCCTATCAAAATGAGCCAACCGACTGATAGGAAAAACAGGCCCTGAAATTGCTAGGCTTCAAAGGACTATATCAGCACTCAGGTATATTCTGAAGACAGAGCAAAAGATCAACAGATCAGAGACAAAAATGGAATTCAGCTCACCCCCGGCTGGGGATGGCAGAACTCCCAAAAAACAAGGCAAAACAAAAACAAAACTGAAGAGTACAAAGCAGAGCAGAAAAACTTAGCTTTGAGACGCAGAAATCAGACTGGTCTCCAAGAATCCAGCAGGAAAATCACCAGCCAGGAAGAAGGGCGTCGGCAGCCTTATATCCAGTCCTCAATTCCAGCCACCCAGTCATCATCTAGCTGCCCAGGTGTTTGGTAATCAGTCTCACTACCTTCCTTCACTAGAGGAGGGAGTTCATCAGACCTCAATGGTGAAGGGAAAAATTAACTCACAACACCTCACCCTGCCCCATCAACTGAAAATTTAAGCTAATATTTTTCTATATTTCTGCTGTCAGAGTCATGCGAGGGCTTGTTTTTTAGCGGGACCAGTTGATGTTTTTATAGGTACCATTTTTGGTCACGCAACATTTTTTGATCACTTTCTATTATGATTTTTGGGACGCAGAATTAACAAAATCCAGCAATTCAGGCATTGTTTTTTATGCTGTTCATCGTGTGGTAACAGTGATAAGGCCGCTTTATTTTTCAGGTCAGTATGATTACGGTGATGCCACATTTACAGTGGGTACAGAAAGTGGGTACATATATTGCATAGAATTAAATACACCACATTGGAAGAGGAACATGTGAATGTCCCGTGGATCGTATAGTCCTGCTGTGTGTTGGGGAATTGGATCTTATCGTTGGTCTCTATATGAATGCAGGTTTTGCATCTCCCATTGCAAAGATTTTTAATGTGTTTAGGATGGAAGCCATCCCATCTGAGGTATTTGGGACGGTCAATTGGTTTTCGATACACTGATGTTTGCAACAAACCATTTTGGACTTTTATGGTGGTGTCTAGGAAGTTGATTTTTGTTTTGAGTGGTCCAATGTCAAGTTTATGGTAGGATGAAATTTGTTGAATTTGTCATGGAAATTTAGAAGTTCTTGTTCCGACTCAGTCCAGACTATTAAGTTGTCATCGATGTAACGGAAATAGGCAAAGGGTTTGATAGAGTAGGATGTTAAAAAGTCATTTTCCAGTTTAGCCATGAAGAGGTTGGCGTACTGGGGTGCCATTTTACTTCCCATAGCAGTGCCGGTGCGTTGTAGGTATAGCTCCTCACCGAAAGAGAAAAAGTTGTGTGTGAGGATGAATCTGGTAAGTGTTATTACAGACTCGGAGGGGATCCCATTGGCCTCAAGAAACATTTGGCAGCCAGTTAGTCCATCTTCGTGTGGGTTAGAATATAAGGATTCGACATCCATGGTGGATAAGGTGGTGCTGTCGGGGAGGGTTCCTATCATGAATAGCTTATTCAGCAGTTCTGTAGTGTCCTGTATGTAGCTGGCTGTCTTCCTTACCAGTGGCTTAAGGATGTTTTCTAGCCACCCTGAGATTTTTTCGTCGAGTGTTCCCACCCCTGAGATGATTGGCCTCCTTGGGTTGCCTGGCTTATGAATCTTAGGAAGCATATAGAATGTTCCAATCCTTGGATTCTCAGGTATTAAGTCCAGAAGGATTTTGGACTCTGTACACAGACATTTGATGACTCTTTTCAACTCCCTCAGATATTTTGGAGTTGGGTCATCATCCAGTTTGGTGTAGTACTGTATATCCACCAGTTGTCTGTGTGCCTCTTTGATGTAGTCGGTTGTATTAAGGAGAACTATGGCACCACCTTTATCCGCAGGCTTAACGCTGAGAAGCCGCCTGCACTGCCTGTCAGATCGCTGATCTGACACAGTGCAGAACAAAGTGTCAGATCAGCTATCTGACACTATATAGTAATGTCCCATACTGGGACAAAGTAATAAAGTAAAAAAAAAGGTGTAAAAATAATTTTTAAAAAATTCCTAAAGAGAAAAAAATATTCCCTATTAAAAAAAATTTTTGTAAATAAAAAAAACAATAAAAGTACACATATTTAGTAGTTAACCCCTTTAGTGAACCCCTTCAAAGGAAAAAAAACAAAACAAAAAACAATACTTTATCATCATACTGCTAAACAAAAAAGTGGAATAACACGTGATCAAAAAGATGGATATAGATAAACATGGTACCGCTGAAAACGTCATCTTGTCCCGCAAAAAATGAGCCACCATACGGCGTCATCAGCGAAAAAATAAAAAAGTTATAGCTCGCAGAATAAAGCAATGCAAAAATAATTATTTCTTATATAAAATTGTTTTTATTGTATAAAAGTGCCAAAACATAAAAAAAAGATATAAATGAGGTATCATTGTAATCGTACTGACCCGAAGAATAATACTGCTTTATCGATTATACCACACGCAGAATGGTGTAATCGCCCCCTCCAAAATAAAAGAAATCCATGAATTGCTGGTTTTTGTTCATTCTGCATCCCAAAAATCGGAATAAAAAGCGATCAAAAATTGTCATGTGCGGGGGCGTGGCCAGCGATTAAAGGAGCAGGATGTGCCAGCTTGAGCTCTTCTCAGGAAAATAATCTGCCTGAATCCGGGCTCCCTATAGCCCATCCGCCCTTACTGGAAGCCGGGGTATATTGGAAAGGTCCTGGAGGACGATCCCCGTTAACCCTGAGCCCACCCGGTGCCTTAGGGCGAGGAGGACACTTGCGGCCTAGCTACGGGCTTGGGGCCTACCTGGGTCACATTGCGGCCGCTGCAGTGCGGTGGGTCCAGGGGCCTCCTTCCTGTGACCGGGAACTGATGGTGGGAGAAAACCGGATACTTACCCATTGCTGTCATCTGGCGGTGGCGTGGGGGGAGCTCTCTTCTGGATGCCAGGCGCACTGAGAGGGACCGCGGGGCTTGCTGCGGCCTATACATCCGGCGGAGCCACGGCCTGGAGTGGGCGGGCGACCCGTGACGTGAGCGGTGACGGATCTGGAGGTGATGCCGGGAGTGTGGCAAGGAGGAGGTTGGCTGCGTGCTGTGCCCTGGAGGTGAGAGACTTGCTGGGGCTGTGGGGACGCCCGGGACCATCCCGGATTGCGGGAGGACAGCAGGAGCCAGGTTGTGGACCACTTGTAGGATCCTCCCTGCTCAGCAGAGCACCTGAGGGGATTTCAGGAGCCTTGTTTTCTCCCAGCCCTGACTTTTAGAGGGCTGTGTGTTCTATCTTGTCCCCAGCTAAAGGAGAAGCTACAAGACTGTAAGAGTTAATACAATCTCCATACAGGAAAGATGTATATCTTTGTACCGTGTTAGCCAGCAGATAGAAAAATATTTAGAATTGAGAGTCCTCAGTGGTTTATACCTTTTAATGTTTAACTGAAAAGATGGTAACACATTGCAAGCTTTCAAGACTACTCAGGTCTCTTCATCAGGCATAGACTAATACAAAATCTGAAGAGTCACATATTTATGCACAATGCAGCACAGAAAAAAATGCAATAGATGAGACAAGTGACGTGAAGCAGAATTATGATTATGGGAGAGGGAGAAACATAAATATTGGACCAGTTCATAGATAAGGAGTTTTATTGTCGTCTGATTGGGGTCTCCTAATGTGTTGTGATGCCCCCACAAGGTCTTAGGAGCAAATTCCTTAATTGATGTAAAAAGACATAAGTCCATGCGACACATTCATTCCAGCATTGAGAGTGTCAAAGGTCGTCATAAATTTATACTCACAGACTCTTCTCTCTCTCTTAGATGTGAAGTTACCTTTCAATACCAGTAATTTCATATCCCTGGTGTTGTGGTCCAGCATACAAAAATGTTTTGCCACAGGTAGATCCATTCTTTTTTCTCTTATTGTGTGACGATGAGCATTCATCCTTGTTCTAAGCTTTTGCCCTGTCTCCCCCACATACAGACCCCCAGTTTGACATTTAGTACAAATAATTAAGTACACCACATTAGATGTAATGCAGCTAAAAGTACCTGGAATCTTGTCCTGATGTGAATTGGGGATCTTTATCTTGTCCATGGTCATTATAGATGGACAGGTTTTACATTTTTTCTGGTTGCAAGGAAAGGTTCCTCCAGCTGTTGGAGAGGACAGGGAGCTTCTGACAATGATGCTTCTTAGATTTGGGGGCTGCCTAAAGCACAGTAGTGGGGGGTCTGGAAAAATGGATTGTAATCGGGCATCTTTTTGAAGTAAAGGTTGTAATTTCCATGCAGCTCCCCTTAGCACTTCCAGATTTGGGTTGTAGGTGACTACTAGAGGCACCCAGTTATTTTCTTCTTTAGCTTTGTAATGTAGCAGGTGATTCCTTGACATTCTGGTGGCTCTTGTAATTTGGTTTTCAATTGTTCTTGGATGGTAGCCCTGATTCAAAAAGGTCTTTTTGAGGCGACCAAGGTGTTTGTCTCTATCCATGGGGTTGGAACATATACGATTGTATCTGATGGCTTGGCTATAGATAATAGAGGTCCGGCGCCTGTGCACTGCAGAATTCTGCTCTGGCCTCAATAGTGCAGAGCAGTGCACTTGCGCCGCAGCCATTACAGGACGGGAGAAGAGGATGTCATCGCATGAAGAAGGGAGGTGTCGGACCGGACCGCAATGCCCACCGGACCAGACCGCCCACCCCGGTGAGTATAATATAACGTGTTTTTCTTATCTTTCAGGTTACATCGGAGGCTTATCTACAGCATTACAGAATGCTTAAGATAAGCCCCCGATGTCTATGCCAGCAGCTGCAAGCCGAAAAAAAAAAGGGTGACAGATTCCCTTTAAAGATGCTAATGAACTGTGCAGTTCCAACACCCTCCATACTCTCCTAAAAACCTCTCCGCTGTCTTAGATATTCAGCGGTGTCCCTCCTGAGCCTCTGAGGTCTGGCCTGTGACTACACTCATCCGCTTCCTGCGGTGAGTTGGGCCTAGGACAATCACATAGAGAACAGTCTTTTTTGGGCTGTTAAGATACCCCGACATGTCATCAGAGTGTTTTACCTGCTTGCCAGGGAAATGGCATGGAGGAGGTCTGCTGCCAAGGCCCTTGATGGGTTTCGATGGTCTGGATTTTCTTTTGGAAGTGGCTGAGAAGGACGCCTGCTACTAGGTTGCGGTGCCATTTTAGAAAGCACCTAGTGAAATGGGCCTAAGCAAAGGCCTACTAGGAGATGGAGTGACGGGTGGATTTTGTGCTCATTCCCATCCTATGTTATCTGCTGGAAGAGGGAAGACTTCTACAGTGAAGCCTTGTCCCATGCGCTGGAGACCTTGGTACTCCTGAGAAGTGCTGGGGACTTCTGGTTCAGTGACACCATCTTTGAGTTTCAGGCGCTCCTTCATCAGTGGGTGCCTCCTGGATTGTGGCCCTATTCTCTCCCACTGACTTTATATGTGGCACCTCCATCTGCTCAGATTGGAACATGCACCATTTACAAAAAGTTAGGCATATTTGACTTCTGGTGAAATTTATGGAAAACGTAAAAAGTTCACGCTACAGTGATATTTTACCATGAAAGTAGGGCATTTAAGTAGAAGCATGCAATGGTGATTTCCTCATCTCAAATAACTTATTGAAACAAAAGCCAACAACAGTAATTGGGTATACCCCCAAAAATTGTCAATGTCTCAATAACTTATCATGCGGCCTTGAGCTTCAATTACAGCTTGACAGCAATGTCTCCTACTGTTCACAAGTGGAGTTATTGTCTGCTGAGGCATGGCACCCTGCTCTTGAAGGACGGCCCTCAGGTCATTGAGGTTCTTTAGTATAGAGTTACGAGCCTCTACACAGCGACTCAGCTGATCCCTTAGTTTTTCTATGGGATTCAGGTCTGAAGAAAGTGCAGGTCACTCCACTTGAGCTACCCCTGTGTCTAGCAGCCATTCACTAATGACGCAATCTTGATGAGCTGGTACATTGTCAGACATGAAAATGAAATTAGGCCTGTGTTGTTTGTGCAGAGGCACAATGACTGGATTAATGATGTTATTCAAGTAGTCGGGGCTTGTTACTGTACCATTCACATCGTGTAGGGCAGTTCTGTATTCTGGGTATTCTGCCCACATTGTAACACCACCACCAAAGGCTTGTCTGGTGACAACAGTGGCTGATGCATAGCACTCTCCTTGATATCTCCAACATCGTTGGCGTCCATCATTTCTACTCGGAGTGAATCAACTTTCATCAATGAACAGTACTGAGGCTTATTGGTCCCTCACCCATGCAAGATGGTGATGCCTGTGCCTGGTGGTGTGGTCAGGTACCCTTGCAGGTCGTCTAGTACGCAGACCATGCTGATGTAAGCGGTTTCAAATGGTCTGATGGTGAGACTTGGGTGCTTCTCACCTCCCTTAAATGTGCCTGGAATTGTGTTGCATTCATCATCTGGTTGCAAACGGCATTGTTCACAATGAAGCAATCATCAGTGTGTGATGTGACCAAAGGACGTCCACTTCTTTGCCTTTCTGTGACTCTTCCAGTCTTTCTGTATCTCTGTTGCAACCTACTGATGATACTCTGTGACACTAAGCTCAGTGGCCACTTCCGTTGAGAACATTGTGCTTGAAGCCTTGCAGTGGTGAGGTACTGCTAAACCCAGCAAGATGTGAAGGACTGTTTGAATATCAATTCTAGTGGAACTTCATGTATTCATGGATCAAACACCTGTTGTGAAATTTGCCATTAACCCCTTCACGACCAGAGGTATTTTCATTTCTGCATTTTCGTTTTTTCCTCCCCTTCGTCCCAGAGCCATAACTTGGCCATGTGAGGGCTTGTTTTTTGCAGAAGTTGTACTTTTCAACAACACCATTAGTTGTAACATATCGTGTACTGCAAAAACGGGAAAAAAATTCCAAGTGCAGTGGAATTGCAAAAATGCAATTCCACAGTTGTTGTTTTTTTTTACCATGTTTACTGAATGCCGAAACTGACCTGCAATTACGATTCTCCAGGTCATTATGAGTTCATAGATAGAGATGAGCGAATTTGTTCGGATTCGGTTCTGATTGGAATCGAATGTTATTTTGCAATATTCGGCAAATACAGCCAAACTTCATTAGTCAATGGGAGTAGAAATTACCGAATATGTTTGCAACCAATTATAAGACAAAAATTTGGCACAAATAGAGTTCAAATATGGCCCGAATATGTCAACATCAGATTCAGAGACAAAATCCAAACAAATTCGCTCATTTCTATTCATAGACACCAAACATGTCTAGGTTATTTTTTACTTAAGTGGTGAGAAAAAATCCAAAGTTTGGTAAAAAAAAAAATTGCATTATTTTCCGAGACCTATTTTTCATGGTCTGGGGCTGATTGAGGGCTTCTTTTTTTGTGCGCCAAGCTGATGTTTTTATTGATACCATTTTAGTGTGGATGCGATCTTTTGATCGCCCATTATTGCAGTTTATTACAATCTAGCGGCGACCAAAAAAACGTAATGCTGACGTTTTGAACTTTTCTCTCGTTACACCATTTAGCGATTGGGTTAATTTTTTTTTTTCCATAAATGTGTTTATTAAACTTTTCAAAATAAGGTACAACAATCCAGAAAGATGATATACATATGAATACATCAGAATATACAGACAGTTAAGATACAACATTGTGAGGGACAAAACAAGCTTGTAATCCTAGATATCTCAAATCAGATACGTCATGTCCATTCACATTTTAGTAACCTTTGGACTAAACATTCTGAGATTGTGTAGGAAAGAGGCAGATATAGAGAAATAAAGTCAAGAAGAGGGAAAGAGAATAGAGAAAGTTGGTAAGAAATGGAAGGGGAGGGGGACATAAACCAACCTCGGTCCCAGCTATCCTACGAAAACTATGGAAACTCAGTTAACCAGCCCGGAAACTCCGAACTCTCCTTGAATGTCTCCCAGAGGAACCACATTTGTCCCCGCTCGGTCACAGATTCATCATCTTGAGCCATCAGCAACTCCATTCGGTTCACTCTATCCATCTCGGACACCCACTCCACCGCAGACGGAACCCTTGTCGCTCTCCAGTACCGGGGAATAATTGTTCTGGCCGCTATTAAGCAGAACCTCATAATTCCTTTCTTTATGGTTGTTATAGACCCAGGAATCAATGAAAGGTGAGCTATTTGAGGGGATGGTTCACAGCGAACGCCCGTCATCAAGTGAAAGGCTTCAAAAACAGCTTCCCAAAATGGACGTAGAAGACTGCAAGACCACCATATATGAAGCATAGACCCCTCCTCATTGTCACATCTCCAGCATAAGTTTGAAATTGCAGGATTTATTTTATGGAGGAGCACAGGACACCTATACCAACGTGTTAATATTTTATAATTTTTCTCTTGTGATCTGCAAGATATAGAGGTCTTGTGGGTAAGGGTAAAGATTTTCAGACGGTCTGCTCCAGGGAGGGTGGTCCGCAGATCTCTCTCCCAAGCTGTAATAAAGCTGGGGGTGTCAATAGATAACGTTTCCAGGATCAAACTGTAAAGCAAGGAGACTGTGTGGGTAGGACCCTCCGCGGCCAGCATCAAGGACTCAAATCGGGTCGATGTGTTAAAGGAAATACCCGAAAGGAAGTCCTTCAACTGAGCGAATTCAAGCCAAGATAGCGATTTGCTATGGCAGGTGTCCCGCAACCCCCCCACAGTGGAGAGCCCAGAGAGTCTGTCCGCCACCTGGCACAGTCTCACCCGATCGACAGATCTCCAGCATAGAAACACAGTCTTGTCCACTGCTGGAGGGAAAGCAATGTTGTCAAAGAGGGGGCCCAGTCTTCTCAGAATGTTACAAAGTCTCAGTCTCCCCCGATTTCTATCCCAAAATCTCAACACTATCTGCGTAAGAGGTGGAAAGTCCGAGATCGGGGGCCTAAAATTGGCACCACACCATGGTATCCAGTATAGAGAGCAAGGAGAGAGGAGTTTTTCTAAAATCACCCACTGTTTATGTAAGTCGCTGTATCTCCAGTCAACTATTCTAGTCAGGAGAATGGCATGATAATATCTTTTGAAGCTAGGAAGACCTGTGCCCCGTGTCTTGGGTCTGGTCAAAACCGAGAGCCTAATTCGGGGTCTACGAGCTCCCCAGACAAAACTATTAATAGCAGATTGTAACCGATTAAAGAAATAGTCAGGAATTGCTATTGGGACTGTTTGAAAAAGATAAAGAAAGCGGGGAGAATGTCCATTTTGATGACGTTTATACGACCAAACCATGAGAGCTGAGATCTATTGTATTTTTTAAGATCCAATAGAGTTTTGTGTAAAAGTGGGACATAGTTTAGGGAAAAAAGATCCACTTCGTTTCTGGGGATCCAAACTCCCAAGTATTTTATAGCTTTATCTTTCCATTTAAAAGGGAATGAAGCCCGGAGTCTCTGGACCAGGTCATCAGGGAGAGATATATTAAGGGCCTCTGTCTTTGAATAATTAACTTTAAAGTTAGATACTTCTCCAAACCGTTGGAACTCTCTCATCAGCACTGGGAAGGCAATGGTCGGGTTAGTGATATAGATCAATAGGTCATCTGCATAGATAGACAATTTAACATGATTCCGACCAACCTGAAGGCCCTTGATATCAGGAGCATTCCTCAGTGCGATTGCAAGATGCTCCATTACAATAATATAAAGTAAGGGCGAAAGAGGGCACCCCTGACGTGTGCCATTAGCTATTTGTAAGGGGGATGACAAAGTACCATTAACTCTAAGTCGGGCTGTGGGGCCTTGATATAGTGCCAAAATCCTACCCTGCATATCAGGTCCCAAACCAAGCTGTGTCAAGGCAGATCTCATAAAGGTCCATCCTAGACGATCAAACGCCTTTTCCACATCAATGGACAATAGACATGCTGGAATTTTCTGTTTACGCATATGAGAGGCAAGGAGCAATGTTTTCACAGTATTATCTCTAGCCTGCCTGCGTTGTACAAAACCAGCCTGATCCGTGTGAATGGAGCCAGGGAGTAGGGGGCTTAGTCTTTTTGCAATTGCTTTGGCGAATACTTTTACATCAACATTAATTAGGGAGATAGGCCGATAATTAGCGCATAATAAGGGGTCCTTTCCTGGCTTGGGAATAACGACAATCGTGGCAGCTAAAGTTTGGGGGGCAAAAGGGCAATTCTCAGAGATAGAGTTGAAGAGTTTCGTCATAAATGTAATTAAATTTGATGCAAATATCTTATAAAAGTTAGCCGGGAATCCATCCGGACCGGGGCTTTTGCCATTTGCCAGAGACCTGACAGTATCCAGTATCTCCTGTTCCGAGAAAGGGGTCTCAAGGGCCATTACGTCCTCAGATGGAAGAGGAGGAATCGGAGTGCTATTTACATAGTTATCCACTCTTTCCTGGAAGTCGGACACAGCCATGTCTGCCAAAGGTCCTCTAAGGTTGTAAAGGGAGTTGTAATAACCCCTAAATGAGTCTGCAATCTTCAAGGGGGAGTGGAGGGATTCACCTGACCCAGAATTAATGGTAGGTATATAGGTAGTAGGAATTTGTGGGTGTAAAAATCGTGCTAAGGCCCTACCAGGCTTGTCAGAGTATTCGTATAGGTATCTGCAGAAGCGCTCTCTCTGTCTTGCTGTTACTGTATCTAGCAATAAGCTTGTCGGTTCTAGCTTTCAACAGGTCAGTCATGACTTGTGGATTTTGTGACCTTTTGTGTTCCAACTCTAAAGCTTGGATGTGCGTCAACAAATTAGGAATGGCAGAAGCCCTTTCTCTCTTTAATCGTGCCCCCTGTTGGATGAATACTCCCCTTATAACTCCTTTTAAGGCCTCCCACTGATATGACAAAGCTGTGGGGTCATCTTTGTGAATATTGGAAAAATCTGTGATTGCCATCCTGATTGCCTCCTGACAAGAGGGATTTTTGAGAAGCCCCAGGTGTAAGGACCAAGTCCATTCGTTCGATGTGAGTTCTGGAACTGTAAAGGATAGTAAGACTGGGGCATGGTCCGACCAAATCATCGTGTCAATTTGTGTCGTCGGGTGAAACGAGAGCAGCCCATGACTAATTAAAAAATAATCTATCCTACTATACGAATCATGTACCGCAGAATAGAAAGTATAGTCACGTGTAGTTGGGTGGATCAGTCTCCAAACGTCAACCAGTCTATATTCCGTTAGCTTAGATTTCAGACTCTCCAACTGGGAGGGGGAGACGGACGACCTACCCGAAGATCAGTCCAGGACTCGATCCAATGTAAAATTGAAGTCTCCTCCGACAATTACCGCACCCTCTGCGAATGCCGAGAGATCACGTAGGTAAGCTTTACAAGTTCTGATCTGATCCTGGTTAGGGAGATAAAAATTAGCAATGGTAAATACATCTCTGATATTTTTAATCTTTAAAAACATATATCTTCCTTGCGTATCAGATTTAGAGGCAATTACTTGAGCCTGTAGCGACTTGTGTAAGGCAATACTAACTGCTTTGGATTTTGAGTCTGGGTTGCCGCTATGGTACCAGTGTGAGTAAAATTTAAGGTTAAGTGAAGGTATCCGATCTGATCTAAAGTGGGTCTCCTGCAGAAGCAGCACATGAACCCGTTTCTTGTGCATGTGATAAAGAACTTGCAAGCGTTTTTCAGGAGTATTAAACCCTCTGATGTTCAAGGAACAAAGGTTCAAGGTGGCCATCGTAAGCTAGTACAAGTATCAGTAGTGGGACTAGGTGGTGGTAGGGGGGAAGAGGTGTTGGGTAAAGAAGAGAAAGCACTTAAAAAAAAGGATATAGAAGGAAGTTCTGAGGGAAGAATAGAAGAGAGCAGTATATAAAGTATGAAGAAATATAAACAAAAATTTCAGACGGAGCAGAATATTCCGTCTTATTAGACCACAGGTAGCTACTCCTATGGGCTAAGAATTAAGCAGAGAAATTCTCTGAAGAAAGTGTCAAAGACACACCCTAACTTGGGAGGTGACTGGACTCTAAAACAGAGCGAACCGCCAGGCCCCTACAGCAAGTTACAGTAATTATACATGTTAAACAACCAAACAGATTCAGTGCCCCAGGCCACAAGGCTATATTGACTATGTATTGGATCCAAACAAATACCCCACAAACACAACATAATACCAGAGGCAACTCGGAGATGATGAGGATCCCTGCAGACTATTTTTCTAGTTATAGTAAACCACTATAATGCATAATAAGGCTCCACCCCGGGGACACAAGGCCCCCATTAGAAAACCACCAATATTCCCCCGACCCAAGGAAAAGGACAGTGGAGAGAGCAAGTGATTAATATAGGACAAACTGCTCTGGCGTCACCCGAGGGACCACCAGAATCACGGTGTAGATTTCTTCTCCTCTTCTTCCCACGTTCCGATGGTACTCTCCCACCTCCTCGAACTACCCCGAAACCCAAAAGAGAAAAAACGGGGCCACTCCCCCAGGGTGACCGGTGGCAACCCCAGAGCCGATGAGAAATCCAGGAGATCCGACGGGGATCTCAGGATCACCGTGCCACTGTCCCCCTGAGCTTGTAGCTGAAAAGGGTATCCCCACGTATAGGTAATGTTTTTCGCGCGCAGAGTCTCCAGGAGAGGTCGCAGGGCCCTTCTCTTAGCCAGAGTTATAGGGGAGAGGTCCGCTAGAAGTTGAATATTTATGCCATGAAAGTCTATAGCGTCTTTCTCCCTAGCTTTACGCATAATATCCTCCTTAATTTGGAAAAAATGGATCCTGCAAATTACATCTCTCGATCTAGATGGGTCAGGGTGCCTTGGGCCCAGGGATCGATGAGCTCTGTCCAATTCAATACGTTCATCCGTGGATCTACTCATCAATTAATTAAAAACATGCTGTAGGGCTGAATTCAGGTCCCGTGGGGCCACCGACTCTGGGAGACCACGCAGTCTAATGTTGTTTCTCCTATTTCTGTTTTCAGAGTCTTCTAGCATGTCCATAACTAGATCAAAATTCTGTGAATGCTGATCTAAGAGTTGCTGCTGAGTATGAAGCTGGGAAGATAGCTCATCTACTTTAGCCTCTAACACAGTGATGGCAGAATTTATGTTGGAAATGTCCTGTTTGAGGGAGCCAATTTCCCCCTTGCAGACTGCCTCCAAACGCTGGATGTAGCCTTCCATGTCAGTCTTGGTGGGGATGGCACTTAAATGGGCACATAGTTCCCCTACATTCATAGTCAGGGACGAGGAATCCCCAGAACCCATAAGGGTCTCAGGACCGTCCTAGGTAGCCTCACCGCTGATCCCCACTATGCCAGTGTCAAATATAAAGGATCCATTAAGTGTGCTGTCTGCAGTCCCTGCTTTCCTCAGAGATTCGTCTGGAGCAGAGGAATGAGCTAATTGTTTAGCAGCAGGAGCTGGCCTGGAGGGGGAGGGGGAGGGACAGGGAGTCTTCCACTCTCTGGATGCCTGTAAGGCTAAGTGCACACGTACCGGAACTCTCGCGGAAATTACCGCGAGAATTCCGGAATTCCAGTCCGCGGGAAAATCGCATTTTAAATTCCCGCGATTTTCCCGCGGAAAAACTAGCATTTTGCAAGCGTGTTTAGCTTGCAAAATGCTAGCGTTTTCCAAGCGATCTGTAGCATCGCTTGGAGAACTGATTGACTGGTTGGTCACACTCGTCAAACATAGTGTTTGACAAGTGTGACCAACTTTTTACTACTGAGGCCGCCTATGCGGCATCAGTAGTAAAAGATAGAATGTAAAAAAAAAACAAAAAACGGTGTTATTCTCACCCTCCGACATCCCGCGCAGGCGTTCCCAGTAATCCTTTGCGAAAATGCCCGCGATGACGTCCGTTCTCGCGGGATCGCGACGTCTCGCGGTTATTCGCGATGACGTCGCGTGAATGACCGCGAGACTTCGCGATCCCGCGAGAACAGACGCCATCGCGGGCATTTTCGCAAAGGATTACTGGGACCGGAGTGTGGAGAGAAGCGGGAAGGCTGCGCGGGACGTCGGAGGGTGAGAATTAGGCCGGTTTCACATTAGCGCATTTTCAGCGCGCGCACGGCCGGGGGTAGCTCCGCCCCCGAGCCGGCTCTCTGCCCGGCGTGCCCGCCCCTTCCTTGTAGCGCCGCCTCCTAGCGGACAGCGGCGCCTGCGATCGGCGCACCCTATCTTTAGCATAGGGTGCGCCGATCGTGCGCAGGCCGTGCGCTAGTTGCGCTTTGACCTGCGCTGCGCACTTTTGACGGTGCGCCGTGCGCGCCAAAATCCGAAAAGTTTGATTTTGGCGCGCACGGCGCACCGTCAAAAGTGCGCAGCGCAGGTCAAAGCGCAACTAGCGCACGGCCTGCGCACGATCGGCGCACCCTATGCTAAAGATAGGGTGCGCCGATCGCAGGCGCCGCTGTCCGCTAGGAGGCGGCGCTACAAGGAAGGGGCGGGGACGCCGGGCAGAGAGCCGGCTCGGGGGCGGAGCTACCCCCGGCCGTGCGCGCGTTGAAAATGCGCTAATGTGAAACCGGCCTAACAATATTTTTTATTATGTAATTCTATTTTTTACAGGGATATGGTACCCAAAGCCCGGAGGACAGTCTCCTCTCCTCCGGACCGTGGGTACCATCCGCAATTGTTCTGCTTACTTTCCGCATGGTGTGCACAGCCACATGCGGGAAGGAAGCGGAACAATGCATTCCTATGGGTGCGAGATCGCCGCGATTCCGCAAATTAATGAGCATGCTGCATTTTTTACCACGAAGCGATTCCGCCGCGGTAAAAACCGCAGCATTAGCACAGCATTGCGGAATCCCATAGGAATGCATGGGATGCTTATTTTTCGCGTTTTCGCGGCAAAATCGCGCGGTTGAAAACGCCGCGTGTGAACTCAGCCTAATGCTACCAACCTTATCTCCAGTTTTGTTCTGTTCAGCTTCACCCTTTCTGTGTGTTTGTTTTCGCTGTGTGCGTCCTCCATGTGATGATCCGGCTGCAGCAGCAGACAAGGCTGCACCCTTCAGGCCTCACACATCAGATCTCTTTTCAGCGGCTGCCATAGCTGCACGTGTGGTCTGTTTTCCCACGCTGCTTGGGGCTGTTAGATACCAAGTAATTCCAGGGTCAGCAGGTAGGCTCCCGTGGTGCCTGAGAGCAAAGAGCGGCTTTATCTCTCATGTAGAGGCCGGGGGACTGCCTATGCTTGCTAAATCTTTACTGTAAGGGCTTTCGGAAGCAAGAGCTCTCTCTATGTGTGTCTGCCCTGCTCCATGACCAGGCCACGCCCCACGATTGGGTTAATTATTGTTAGGCGTCGGATTCCTGCAGCGGCTCAACAGAAATCCAGAGCCTCACATTCTGCGGTCTCCCATTCTTTATCAACCGCAGAGGAGATTGCTCAGCAATCCCGGCGTCCCAGAAGCTCTGCCCAGTCCTGCTCTGTGGGTTTGGCAGTTTCTGCCACCTTTGGGTCAGTAATAGCAATGCAGGCTGTTCAGCAGCAAATCGCTCCAGAGGCTAAGTCCCTCCGTCGCTCTACTGGGCATGCTCACGAGACGATCTCCCATTGGAGATCGGGATTCACGTGCTCAGGTCCTTCTCCAGATCTGATTTGTCCATCTCAGAGTTCTGGAAGGTCCCGGAAGCGCACGGCTATAAAAGGACTGCATGACCGCTCGGCCATGCGCTAGTATAGTCTCTAGTTGCTAATGTGTGAATGATGATGGATGCATGAACCTGCGAATGACTCATTAAGATCCCCTTCCTCTGGGATCTGTGGTGACACACTGTTATGGGGATCTGTGGTTGACGCACTGTTATGGGGACCTGTGGTGACCCATTGTTATGGGGATCTGTGGCGATGCACTCCTATGAGGGATCTGTGATGCACTGTTATGGGAGATCTGTGGAGACACACTGTTATGGGAGATCTGTGGTGACGCACTGTTATGGGGATCTGTGGTGACGCACTGTTATGGGGATCTGTGGATGACGCATTGTTATGGGGATCTGTGGATAACGCACTGTTATGGGGATCTGTGGATGACGCACTATTATGGGGATCTGTGGATGACGCACTATTATAGGGATCTGTGAATCACAGTACAGTATGTGGTGTGTGTAGTACCATATATTGTGACTACCACCCCCCACATCAATAGGAATACACCTATGTACTGTATACATGGGTGTATTCTGAAAGATGAGGGAGGTGGTAGTCACAGTTGCAATAAACACTTTGGGCACTATCCCTATTTACACCAAAATATGGCTACAACCCCCATCATCCATCAGAATACATCCATTGATAGAGTATACGGTATTCTGAAGGATGATGGGGGTTGTACTTCCCTTCAATGTGTGCACTGCCTCACCTCTCCCAAGGATCTCGGAATAATGTGTGCACTGTGGTAAAAGAAATTGCTACTATACATTTTGCAGGGATAGATACCTGATTGGTGGAGGCAGCTCAGCAACAGTTCCCTCCACCAATCAATATCCATCACTGCAAACAAGGAGGAGGAGAAACATGCTTCTCTCCCTCCTCTGCTTTAGGTCTCCGTGTGCAGCGGAGCCTCCTGATGCTACAGTGACAGAGCTCCATCTGCGCATGTGCCGGTTCGGCGGCCATTTTCTTGTAGTCCTGCAGACACAGGCTGTGATACCGGTATTCCATCGGAAACCGGAAACTCACAGCCTGTTCCCGGAAGTGTCATGGCACCGCCCTGCACTATGCCGCCCGCACACCGCCGGTTAACCGCATCGATACCCCGAGCTCCAGGCCTGCTGCATTGCCCCACCGGAGACCCTGCCTTGTACCAGGCTGCTCAGCAGCCGCCGCCGCCATTGCTACCGCAGCCGCCACTGCCACCGCCACCGCAAAAGTAAGTTTTCTCCCCCAGTTTTTTGCACTATACGATTGTAAGACGCACCCCTATTTCCCCCACAATTTGGGGGAAACAAAAGTGCGTCTTACAATCCGAAAAATACGGTATATATAATGTATAAACAGTGGGTAAGAAAAGTATTCAGACCCCTTTAAATTTTTCACTCTGTTTCATTGCAGCCATTTGGTAAATTCAAATTTCTCATTAATGTACACTCTTCCCCCCATCTTGACAGAAAAAAAGAAGAAATGTAGAAATTTTTGCAAATTTATCAAAAAAGAAAAATTGAAGTATCACATGATTATAAGTATTCAGAGCCATTGCTCAGTATGGAGTCGAAGCACCCTTTTGAGCTAATACAGCCATGAGTCTTCTTGGAAATGATGCAACAAGTTTTTCACACCTGGATTTGGGGATCTTCTGCCTTTCTTCCATGCAGATCCTCTCCTGTTCCGTTAGGTTGGATGGTGAACGTTGGTGGACAGTCATTTTCAGGTCTCTCCAGAGATGCTCAATTTGGTTTAGGTCAGGGCTCTGGCTGGGCCAGTCAAGAATGGTCACGGAGTTGTTCTGAAGCTACTCCTTTGTTATTTTAGCTGTGTGCTTTAGGGTCATTTGTTATGAGCTCATTTTTTCCTTCACCTTTGATGTCCGATGAACTCCCTCTGCTGGTGAAAGGAGGTAGTGAAATTGATTTGGATGGGAAAAAGCTGTCATCTGAACAGGTGGAGTGTGATTGGACATCCGGAATCTCTGAGTGGATATAAGGCCGCCAACGCCCTGCTGGGTTGCTGGTGATCCTCTCTGCTCTGAGCTCTGGCCTCCAGTTTAGTCATGTCTACTAAAGCTAAGTTTTTGCTCTGCTATTGTTCCATGAGATTTTGTTTGGTTTACTTAGCGTTTGTGTTCAGCCAGCCCTGGTTGGGACTGGCTGAACTCCATTTTTGTCTCTGATCAGTTGATCTCTTTGCTCTGTTTTCAGAATATACCTGAGTGCTGATATAGTGATTTTGAAGTCTAGTGACTTCAGGGCCTTTTCTATCAGACGTGTTGGACATTATTTTTGGCAGGGTTTTTGCGTGATTGCAGACAGTTGCTTTTCTTTCCTGTCCTATCTAGTTAGTGAGGGCCCCATCGTTTGCTCAGCCTGTCTTTCTGTCTGTGTTTGTGTTTTCATCTGTTTTCACCGTCAATACATGTTGGGGGCTGTCTATTGCTTTGGGGTCTGCTCTGGGGCAGTTTAGATTTCCCCTTTCTTTCTTTAGGTTTATTTAGTTCTCCGGCTGTGAACGAGGTGTGGGCTCACTAATGCCGCTTCTGTCTTCCAGTGCTTCATGAATGATATTTTCCGGGACTTTGTGGATAAATTTTTGATCATCTATCTGGATGATATTTTGATCTTTTCCAGGGATTGTGACTCTCATGTGGAACATGTTCGGACTGTGTTCCTGATTTTGAGGGAGAATTTCCTGTATGTTAAGGGATTGAAATGCCTTTTTGGTGTACAGAGGATTTCATTTTTGGGATTTATTTTGTCTCCGTCAACTATTGAAATGGACCCGGCCAAGGTACAGGCCATTTATGATTGGGTTCAGCCCACTTCTTTGAAGGCCCTCCAGAAGTTTTTGGGCTTTGCTAATTTTTATCGGATATTTCTAGCTAATTTTTCTGGTATTGCCAAACCATTGACTGATTTGACTAAGAAGGGTGCTGATGTGCTGAATTGGTCTCCAGAGGCTGTTTCTTCCTTTCAGGAGCTGAAGCAGAGGTTCACTTCTGCTCCGGTTTTGCGGCAACCTGATGTCTCACTCCCGTTTCAGGTAGAGGTGGACGCTTCTGAGATTGGTGCAGGAGCTGTTTTGTCCCAAAAAGATCCGGTAACATCTAAAATGAATCCCTGTGCTTTCTTTTCTCGAAAGTTCTCCCCATCCGAACGCAACTATGATGTGGGGAATCGGGAACTGTTAGCCATGAAATGGGCAATTGATGAGTGGAGACATTGGTTGGAGGGAGCTAAACATCAAGTCGTGGTCCTCACTGACCACAAGAATTTGATTTACCTTGAGTCGGCCAAACGCTTGAATCCTAGACAGGCTAGGTGGGCCTTGTTTTTCACACGTTTTGATTTTGTGGTCTCTTTTCTTCCGGGCACCAAGAATGTCAAGGCAGATGCCCTCTCTAGGAGTTTCTTTGCTGATTCTCCTGTTGTGACCAAGCCTGCTACCATCTTAGGTGAGGGGGTAGTTCTTTCTGCCATCTCGCCCAATTTGAGACGTGCTCTGGAAGAGTTTCAGGAGGACAAACCTGAGCGTTGTCCCATTGGAAAATTGTATGTTCCTGACCAGTGGAGGAAGAGAGTAATGTCTGAAGTTCATTGCTCCGCATTGGCTGGTCATCCAGGTATTTTTGGTACTAGAGATTTGGTGAGTCGGACTTTTTGGTGGCCCACCTTGTCTCGTGATGTCAGGAATTTTGTGCAGTCCTGTGGGACTTGCTCCCGGTCTAAACCTTGTTCTCGCTTTATTGAGTTGTTGATACCTTTGCCGGTGCCCAGGAGGCCATGGACCCATATTTCAATGGATTTTATTTCTGATATGCCTAACTCTCAGAGAATGACTGTTATTTGGGTGATTTGTGATAGATTGTCTAAGATGGTCCATCTTGTACCACTCCCTAAGTTGCCATCTTCCTCAGAGTTGGTGCTCTTGTTTTTGCAACAGGTGGTTCGCTTGCATGGGATTCCTGAGAATATTGTGTCTGACAGAGGAGTTCAGTTTGTTTCTAGATTTTGGAGGACTTTTTGTTCCAAGCTGGGAATTCAGTTGTCCTTCTCCTCTGCTTTTCACCCTCAGACCAATGGGCAGACGGAGAGAACAAACCAGACTTTGGAGTCGCATTTGAGATGTTTTATTTCTGCTGATCAGGATGATTGGGTTTCATTTTTGCCCTTGGCCGAATTTGCTTTAAATACTAGAGCTAGTTCTGCCACTTTGATGTCACCTTTTTTTTTGTAACTTTGGGTTTCATCCTCGATTCTCTTCAGGGCATAGAATCATAGAATCATAGAATTGTAGAGTTGGAATGGACCTCCTGGGCCATCTGGTCCAACCCCCTGCTCAACGCAGGATTCGCTAAATCATCCCAGTCAGATGTCTGTCCAGCCTCTGTTTGAAGACTTCCATTGAAGGAGAACTCACCACTTCTCGTGGCAGCTTGTTCCACTCATTGATCACTCTAACTGTCAAAAAGTTTTTTCTAATATCTAATCTGTGTCTCCTCCCATTCAGTTTCATCCCATTGCTTCTAGTCTTTCCTTGTGCAAATGAGAATAAAGTTGATCCTTCTACAATGTGACAGCCCTTTAGATATTTGTAGACAGCTATTAAGTCTCCTCTCAGTCATCTCTTTTGCAAACTAAACATTCCCAAATCCTGCAACCTTTCCTCATAAGACAGGGTTTGCAGACCGGTCACCATTCTGGTCGCTCTTTTCTGAACTTGCTCCAGTTTGTTGATGTCTTTTTTAAAATGTGGTGCCCAAAACTGGACACAATATTCCAGATGAGGTCTGACCAAAGAGGAGTAGAGGGAAATAATGACTTCACATGATCTAGACGGTATGCTTTTGTTAATACATTCTAGAATTGCATTTGCCTTTTTTGCTGCTGCATCACACTGTTGACTCATATTCAGTCAGTGATCTATTAGTATACCCAAGTCTTTTTCACATGTGCTGTTGCTTAGCCCTATTCCTCCCATTCTGTATATGCTTTGTTCATTCTTATTGCCCAGATGTAGTACTTTGCATTTGTCCCTGTTAAAAACCATTCTGTTAGTTGCTGCCCACTTCTCCAGTTTATTTATATCTTTTTGAATCCTCTCTCTCTCTTCTCTAGTATTAGCTATCCCTCCTAGCTTTGTGTCATCAGCAAATTTAATCAGTTTACCCTCAATTCCTTCATCTAAATCGTTGATAAAGATGTTGAACAATACAGGGCCCAGGACAGAGCCCTGTGGTACCCCACTTGAGACATTCTTCCAACTGGATGTGCAGCCATTTACGACCACTCTTTGGGTCCGATCACTAAGCCAGTTATGAATCCACCTAACAGTTGCTTTGTCCATTCCATACTTAGTCATTTTTTCAATAAGGATGGTGTGAGATACTTTGTCAAATGCTTTGCTGAAGTCAAGATATACTATATCTACAGCATTTCCTTGATCCACCCAATCAGTGATTCCGTCATAGAAGGAAATTAAGTTAGTCTGACATGACTTATTAGTTACAAACCCATGCTGACTCTGTTTAATAACTTCATTCTTATCAAGGTACTGACATACATGTTGTTTAATAATTTGTTCAAAGATCTTTCCTGGTATAGAAGTCAGACTCACCGGCCTAGTTGCCTGGGTCCACCTTCTTCCCCTTTTTGAAGATAGGAACAACAATTGCTCTTTTCCAGTCTTCTGGGACTTCTCCTGTTCTCCAAGAATTTTCAAAGATTATGAGAGGGGTTCAAAAATTTCTTCTGCTATCTCCTTCAGTACTCTGGGGTGTAATTCATCTGGACCTGGAGACTTGAATTCATTTAGGTTAGCTAAGTGTTTCCTCACAATCTTTCTGTTTATAGATATCCTGGATTCTTCCATTCCCTTAATAGGACAGTGAAGAACAGTTGATGTTACATTTCCTTTCTGAGAGAAAACAGATGCAAAATAGGAATTTAAAAGTTCGGCCTTCTCAACATCCTGTCTTACCATTTCATCATTTTCAACCTGTAAAAATCCTATAGCATCTTTGACTTTTCTTTTACTTTTGACTTATCCCCAAAATCCTTTATTATTGCTTTTGACATCTCTTGCAAGCCTCAATTCATTGTCAGCTTTAGTAATCTGATTTGTGCCCTGCAGGTTTTGCAGACAGCATTATATTCTTCTTTAGATATGCCTCCCTCTTTCCATTTTATAAACATTTTTTTCTTCTTTTTTAGCATGTGCTTAAGTTCTGTGTTCATCCATCCTGGTTTCCTTAAATGCTTCCTATTCTTCCACCTTTTCGGAATTGTTAACAATTGTGCTTTGAGAATTTCATTTTTCAAGATTTCCCATCCTTCCTGGACATTTTTGTCTTTAAGGATATCCAGCCATTGGATCCCTTCAGTTCTCTTTCTGAATCCTTTAAAATCTGCCTTTCTGAAATCTAACCTTGATGTCTGAGTCTTCACAGGTCTTCCTCCTCTAGTTATCCAAAATTCTAAAATAGCATGGTCGCTACCTCCTAGGGTCCCAGCCACTTTTACTTCCTCAAACATTTCCTCCCTGTTTATAAGGATTAGATCCAAGGTAGCAGTTCCCCTTGTTTTCTCCCCTACCTTTTGGAAGATAAAGTTGTCAGCAAGAGAGGATAAGAATTTCCTTGACATGTTAGCTTTGCCTGAGAGAGATTCCCAACAAATGTCTGGAGAGTTGAAATCTCCCATGACAACTATGTCATTTTTTTGGAGAACTTGGCCATTTGATGCTTAAAGAGTTCATCCATATCTTCAGCTTGCACAGGCGCCCTGTAGTAAATGCCTACAATGGTGTCCTTTCCATTGTTCTGTCCTGGAGTCTTCTGCCTGCCCAGGTGTTGACACTGTGGTGAAGAGAATGCACCAGATCTGGGACCAAGTGGTCGATAAGTTGTCTCTCTCCCAGGAAAAGGCCCAGCGGTTTTCCAACCGGCATAGGACCATTGGTCCCCGGTTTAAGGTGGGTGATATGGTTTGGTTGTCATCAAAGAATATCTCTATGAAGGTGGCTTCTGCAAAGTTTAAACCTAGATTTATTGGACCTTACAAGATTTTGGAGATTCCTAATCCGGTTTATTTTCGATTGTCTCTTCCTGTTACATTCAAGATCCATAGCGTGTTTCATAAGTCTCTGTTAAAGAGGTTTGTTGAGCCAGTAGTTCCTGTGGTGGCACCTCCTGACCCTGTATTGGTTGAAGGTAATGTGGAATATGAGGTTGGGAAGATACTGGATTCTTGTCTGGCTAGACGGAGACTCCAGTATTTGGTTAAGTGGAAGGGTTATGGCCAGGAGGATAATTCTTGGGTCTCTGCATCCGATATACATGCTGAAAGATTGGTTCGTGCATTTCATCGGGCCCATCCTGATCGCCCTGGTGGCGTGGATAAGGGTTCGGTGACCCCTCCTCAAGGGGGAGGTACTGTTATGAGCTCATTTTCTCCTTCACCTTTGATGTCCGATGAACTCCCTCTGCTAGTGAAAGGAGGTAGTGAAATTGATTTGGATGGGAAAAAGCTGTCATCTGAACAGGTGGAGTGTGATTGGACAACCGGAATCTCTGAGTGGATATAAGGCCGCCAACGCCCTGCTGGGTTGCTGGTGATCCTCTCTGCTCTGAGCTCTGGCCTCCAGTTTAGTCATGTCTACTAAAGCTAAGTTTTTGCTCTGCTATTGTTCCATGAGATTTTGTCTGGTTTACTTAGCGTTTGTGTTCAGCCAGCCCTGGTTGGGACTGGCTGAACTCCATTTTTGTCTCTGATCAGTTGATCTCTTTGCTCTGTTTTCAGAATATACCTGAGTGCTGATATAGTGATTTTGAAGTCTAGTGACTTCAGGGCCTTTTCTATCAGACGTGTTGGACATTATTTTTGGCAGGGTTTTTGCGTGATTGCAGACAGTTGCTTTTCTTTCCTGTCCTATCTAGTTAGTGAGGGCCCCATCGTTTGCTCAGCCTGTCTTTCTGTCTGTGTTTGTGTTTTCATCTGTTTTCACCGTCAATACATGTTGGGGGCTGTCTATTGCTTTGGGGTCTGCTCTGGGGCAGTTTAGATTTCCCCTTTCTTTCTTTAGGTTTATTTAGTTCTTCGGCTGTGAACGAGGTGTCTAGGACCACCGTAGGAACACCCCACGGCTACTGTTAGTGGTTGTGAATAGGATCAGGGGTCTGCAATCCGCTAGCTACCAACCTCTCCGATTTTCTGGACTTAGCTTGTATTTTTGTTTTTTCCTCCTCCGGTGACTCATTCATAACAGTCATTGTCTTGGTGGAAGGTGAACCTTCAGCCAAGTCTGAGGTCCAGAGTACTCTGGAAGAGCTTTTTATCCAGGATATCTCTGTACTTGGCCGCATTAATGTTTCCTTCAATTGCAACCAGTCCTCTCCCTGCAGCTTAAAAACACCCCCATAGCATGATGCTGCCACCACCATGTTTCACTGTTGGGATAGCATTGGGCTGATGATGAGAAGTGCCTGGTTTTCTTCACATAAAGCTTAGAATTTTCACTAATAAGTTCTATCTTTGTCTCATCAAACCAGAGAATCTTATTTCTCATTGTCTGGGAGTCCTTCATGTTTTTTTTTAGCAATCTCTATGCAGACTTACATATGTCTTGCACTAAGGAGAGGCTTCCATCGGGCCACTATGCCATAAATGGTGGAGGTGATAGTTGACTTTGTGGAACTTTCTCCCATCTCCCTACTGCATCTCTGGAGCTCAGCCACAGTGATTTTGGGCTTCTTCTTTACCTTTCTCACCAAGGCTCTTCTCCCATGATTGCTCAGTTTGGCTGGAGGGCCAGGTATAAGAAGACTTCTGGTGGTCCCAAACTTCTTCCATTTAAGGATTATGGAGGCCACTGTGCTCCTAGGAACCTTGAATACTGCAGATATTCTTTTGTAACGTTGGCCAGCTCTGTGCCTTGCTATAATTCTGTCTCTGAGCTCCTTGGCCAGTTCCTTTGACCTCGTGATTCTCGTTTGGTCTGACATGCGCTGTGAGGTCTTATATAGACAGGAGTGTGCCTTTCCAATTCAAGTCCTATCAGTTTAATTAAACACAGCTGGACTCCAATGAAGGAGTAGAACCATCTCAAGGAGGATCACAAGGAAATGGGCAGCATATGACTTAAATATGAGTGTCTGAACAAAGGGTCTGAATACTTATGACCAAGTGATATTTCAGTTTTTAATTTTGAATAAAGTTGCAAAAATTTCTACATTTCTTGTTTATTTCAGTCAAGATGGAGTGCAGTGTACATTAATGAGAAAAAATAATGAATTTTTTGAATTTACCAAATGGCTGCTATGAAACAAAGAGTGAAAAATTTAAAGGGGTCTGAAAACTTTCAGCACCCACTGTGTATATATTACACATATACAGTATATACAGTACAGACCAAAAGTTTGGACACACCTTCTCAAAGAGTTTTCTTTATTTTCATGACTATGAAAATTGTAAATTCACTCTGAAGGCATCAAAACTATGAATTAACACATGTGGAATTACATAATTAACAAAAAAGTGTGAAACAACTGAAAATACAGTATGTCTTATATTCTAGGTTCTTCAAAGTAGCCACCTTTTGCTTTGATTACTGCTTTGCACACTCTTGGCATTGTCTTGATGAGCATCAAGAGGTAGTGACCGGAAATGGTTTTCACTTCACAGGTGTTCCCTGTCAGGTTTAATAAGTGGGATTTCTTGCCTTTTAAAATGGGGTTGGGACCATCAGTTGTGTTGTGCAGAAGTCTGGTGGATACACAGTTGATAGTCCTACTGAATAGACTGTTAGAATTTGTATTTTGGCAAGAAAAAAGCAGCTAAGTAAAGAAAAACGAGTGTACATCATTACTTTAAGAAATGAAGGTCAGTCAGTCCGGAAAATTGGGAAAACTTTGAAAGTGTCCCCAAGTGCAGTGGCAAAAACCATCAAGCGCTACAAAGAAACTGACTCACATGAGGACTGTCCCAGGAAAGGAAGACCAAGAGTCACCTCTGCTGCGGAGAATAAGTTCATCCGAGTCACCAGCCTCAGAAATCGCAGGTTAACAGCAGCTCAGATTAGAGACCAGGTCAATGCCACACAGAGTTCTAGCAGCAGACACATCTCTACAACAACTGTTAAGAGGAGACTTTGTGCAGCAGGCCTTCATGGTAAAATAGCTGCTAGGAAACCACTGCTAAGGACAGGCAACAAGCAGAAGAGACTTGTTTGTGCTAAAGAACACAAGGAATGGACATTAGACCAGTGGAAATCTGTGCTTTGGTCTGATGAGTCCAAATTTGAGATCTTTGGTTCCAACCACCGTGTCTTTGTGCGACGCAGAAAAGGTGAACGGATGGACTCTACATGCCTGGTTCCCACCATGAAGCATGGAGGAGGAGGTGTGATGGTGTGGGGGTGCTTTGCTGGTGACACTGTTGGGGATTTATTCAAAATTGAAGGCATTCTGAACCAGCATGGCTACCACAGCATCTTGCAGCGGCATGCTATTCCATCCGGTTTGCTTTTAGTTGGACCATCATTTATTTTTCAACAGGACAATTACCCCAAACACACCTCCAGGCTGAGTAAGGGCTATTTGACCAAGGAGGAGAGTGATGGGGTGCTACGCCAGATGCCCTGGCCTCCACAGTCACCAGACCTGAACTCAATCGAGATGGTTTGGGGTGAGCTGGACCGCAGAGTGAAGGCAAAAGGGCCAACAAGCGCTAAGCATCTCAGGGAACTCCTTCAAGGCTGTTAGTAATCAAAGCAAAAGGTGGCTACTTTGAAGAACCTAAAATATAAGACATATTTTCAGTTGTTTCACACTTTTTGGTTAATTATATAATTCCACATGTGTTAATTCATAGTTTTGATGCCTTCAGAGTGAATCTACGATTTTCAGAGTAATGAAAATAAAGAAAACTCTTTGAATGAGAAGGGGTGTCCAAACTTTTGGTCTGTACTGTATGTCTCCATCTCAGTGAAAAAATATAAATATTATATATTTTTTAGAGGTATGGAGGGCCCAAATAGAACTTTTGCTATGGGTTACTTGTGATTTTTGTGTACACCCCTGCATCTGCCATCAAGTTTGGAACAGAAGTAGTCTGGTAGTTAATAAAAGAAGGTAGGTCATCTGCATAAGCCACAATAGGGCGAGCCACGAATGCAAGGACCCATAATGTTAGAGTTGGATAAGACTGTCCTGAGGAAGGGTTTCAGGGTGAGTAAAAAATCAGAGGGGATCATGGGCACCCTTGACGTTTGCCGTTCCATAATGCAAACTCCTGTGACAAGACCCCATTTGCCTTAACACTGGCAGTCGGTTTTGTGTATAAAGCGGATATCCATGCTAAAATCCCATAACAAATCATAAAGATTATAAGTGATATGTGTGTGCAGCTCAGAATACAGACATGAAGATGTTCTCTGTGAACTGTACAATGATGACATTTATAACCTTGATAATCTGTGCAAGCTTTCCTAATTTATAAAAATTGTGTCTGCTTTCTTTTTTTTTCACGGGTTGTGCAGAAATGTCTGGATAGTTAGTGACCCTGGCTGGGACATTGTCACTGCAGCAGCAAGAGAGGCCACTTGGTGGCTGGACAGCACGCGAACGTCAGTGATGGGGGATCCGTCAGGTATGTATGACCTTTCTGATTTTTTGTGCACCATTCCAAGCATTTTTGTAAATAATCCTTCTTCCCCAGACAGCCCCATTAAAAACTGATAGTTTGCGCCAGTTAGTTTCATGGTAATATGGACTCTTTGTCCCACTATAAAGTAGCATTGGACTGAAGGAACACCAAATCTTCTCTACGAAGTTACAGAATAATGTAAATTTTGTACTATGGGTTTTTCAGGTCATGATACTTGGTCTCACCCGACCACTGAAAATAGATTAATAAAAAATGAATAAGTACCCAGAACAACCAGTACAGATAAGGGTAGAGGAACATGGGACCAGTATAATCCTGGAGACATTTTATTAAAAGCCTATGATGCCAATGACTGTGCTGTAATAACCTATTCCTGCCAGCAGATGGCAGAGACACACTCCTAAAACATAGGAGAACTGAATTACTTGACGTTACAGTGCCAGAGAGGGCTGGTCATTTTTACCAATTTGACACATATTGTATTAACGGGTAATACCTGGTTGATATAGAGGGGGAAATTAGTATTTGATCCCTTGCTGATTTTGTAAGTTTGCCCACTGCCAAAGACATGAACAGTCTATAATAATAAGGGTAGGTTAATTTTAACATTGAGAGATAGAATATCAAAAATAAAATCCTGAAAATCACATTGTATAAATTATATAAATTTATTTGCATTTTGCAGTGAGAAATAAGTATTTGATCCTCTACCAACCAATAAAAGTTCTGGCTCCTACAGACCAGTTAGATGCTACTAATCAACTCGTTACTTGCATTAAAGACTGCTGTTTTACGTAGTCACCTCCTTTATAAAACACTCCTGTCCACAGACTCAATCAGTCAGACTCTAGCCTCTACAACATGGGCAAGACCAAAGAGCTTCATAAGGATGTCAGAGACAAGATTATAGATCTGCCCAAAGCTGGAATGGGTTGCAAAACTATAAGTAAGATGCTGGGTGAGAAGGAGACAACTGTTGGTGCAATAGTAAGAAAATGGAAGAAATGCAAAATGACTGTCAATCGACATCAATCTGGGGCACCATGCAAAATCTCACCTCGTGGGGGTATCCTTGATCATGAGGAAAGTGATAGATCAGCCTAAAACTACACAGGGGGAATTTGTTAATTATCTCAAGGCAGCTGGGACCACATTCACCAAGAAAACCATTGTCAACATTTTACGCTGGTAAGGTTTAAAATCCTGCAGTGCCCGCAAGGTCCCCCTGCTCAAGAATGCACATGTGCAGACCTGTCTGAAGTTTGCCAAAGAACACCTGGATGATTTTGTGAGTGACTGGGAGAAAGTGCTGTGGTCAGATAAGACAAAAATTGAGCTCTTTGGCATTAACTCAACTCGCCGTGTTTGGAGGAAGAGAAATTCTATCTATGACACAAAGAACACCATCCCCACTGTCAATCATGGAGGTGGAAACATTATGTCTTGGGGGTGTTCCTCTACTAAGGGCACAGGACTACTTCACCACATCAATGGGAGAATGGATGGAGCCATGTACAGTAAAATCCTGAGTGACAACCTCCTTCCCTGCGCCAGGACATTAAAAATGAGTGGTTGCTGGGTCTTCCAGCAAGACAATGACCCAAAACATATAGCCAAGGCAACAAAGGAGTAGCTCAAAAAGAAGCACATTAAGGTCATGGTGTGTGGAGTGCCCTAGTAGCCAGTCTCCAGACCTTAATCCCATAGAAAACTTATGGATGGAGTTGAAGCTTCGAGTTGCCAAGCGGCAGCCTCAAAATCTTAATGATTTAGAGATGGTCTGCAAAGAGGAGTGGACCAAAATTCCTCCTGACATGTGCGCAAACCTCATCATCAACTACAAAAATCGTCTAACTGTTGTGCTTGCCAACAATGGTTTTACCACCAAGTATTAAGTCTTGTTTGCCAGAGGGATCAAATACTTATTTCTCACTGCAAAATACAAATACATTTATAGATAGTTTATACAATGTGATTTTCTTGATTTTATTTTTGATATTCTATCTCTCAATGTTAAAATTAACCTACCCTTAAAATTATAGACTGTTCATGTCTTTGTCAGTGGGCAAACATACAAAATCAGGAAGGGATCAAATACTTATTTCCCCACTGTATGTGGTGTGCCTGGAGCCTGGTTGATATGGGGCACACAGGCACAGAGTGAAGTCTGGAGATCACATGATGTGGCTCGGAGAGCCTTTGTGACAGGTGGGAAGGAAACACTGTAAGATTAAGGCTGGGTTACACCGCATTGTCCTTCCCGCTCAGCTGAGGGCTTCCGTTTGAACTCCCAGAAAACATTATTCTGATGTCCATGGGTGTTACCTTTGTCATCAACGATCCAAGCAGAGTCTAAAAAATGAAACTTTTGCCTCGATCCTTTCCAACTATGTCCATCTTTTTAGCTGGACACACTAGTATGCAAGACAACACTATTGTGTCTAACTACAAAGGCACATGTGACCTACAAAGGAGGTCAGAGAGTGGCAAAAGTTTCATATATTAGACTGCAGTTGGCTGATTAAGCTCAATGCTTACAGGGGTACATTTGAATATTGCTTTTTGTGTACTCAGATGAAAGCCCTTGGCTGACAGAACTTTGCAGTGTGAACGCAGCCCTACGCTCCAAATCATTACTTGGCAGTATATGGTTCTAATATCCCAGACTTCTAGCATCATATATCACTATAAGGGCTCGTGCAGACGGCCATAGATGCTCTCATCAAAAAGAAACGACCAATTATACAAATGACACTAGGATCAAACTCTGATCAAAGTGTCAGTATAGTGTGATCTGAGTCTCTCAGATGAGAGAATCGAAGCACACTCAAAGCACATTGCAAGAAGAATACAATTTCTCCGTCTCCTCCATTGTGTCAGTGCGCGGAAATTTGACTGCACTCCGTTGTCATCGGAGTGCAGTCCGATGTTTTCCATGCTCTCACTCACTTACATGTCTCAGAGCGATACAAATATTGGATCAAGCTCGGACATGCAGCAATTTTTTTCCACAGACTGTCAAAGATAAAACATCGGACATGTGAACAGCCCCATAGACTAACTTTGGTCCGAGTGCCTTCCGATGTTTTCTCTGATCGCACTCTGACCGATAATACAGCCATCTGCACCTGCCATTATGCTGTTAGCCCATGTCATTAGATCCATATTCTGGATAGTACTAGCGGCTGTAATGTGGACACAGTATGGCATGAGAATGAAGACTATGACCCCGATTCATGAAGAATGGCATTCTAGAGACAAATGTTAATGAAGAGGCATGGTGGGGTAAGATGCATTACTTTATGAATTTGGTGCATCTTCTCAGCCTCGCCAGAAACACAACTCCAGTCAGGGAGTGACATTGCTGGGGGACTGGAGTGAAACACTAACATTTTGTGACTTTTCAAAGTGTTTAATCCATGGACACACTTTGATGGATCGGCCTCTAGACGAGGACCAACACAGAAACTTGATAAAGTATTTCCAGTAGCCTTTAGTCACACTGCTTTCCTGGCCGTATGAAATGCAGCCACAGCAGCAGGACACTACTCACTTTCTGCATCCTGATAACATTGGCGATTTAAAGGAAAACTCAGGGCTAGTGTTGAGCGATACCGTTCGATACCCAAAAATATCGTATCGGATGGTATCGCCCGATACGAAAAAAATATCGGGTATCGCCGATTCTGATACCGGAAGTCCCATTCAAGTCAATGGGACTTCCGGTATCGGAATTAAAAAAAGCCCTTTATTTCCTTGTTGGCTAATTCTACATAATTGAAAACAAATAAGAATCATGTAGAATGTATTGTGGGAGGTGGAGGAGACATTAAAGGCATAGTGGTTTATTCAAATCACATGGCATAGCATTAATTCCAATTTTTTTTTTCAAGACGTTCCGAGTTAAAAAGATATTGACTATGTTAACCTTTTTTATATTTTGTCAGATATGTATGTTTCACAACTTCCATGCTCTTCACCTTCTTTTATACTTCTCCCACACTTTCTCCTTCATGATCCACAGCAGTAGCATTTTTTTCATCAACTTTTTCTTCACCTTATTCATCTTCTTCTTCTTCATCTTCTTCCCATTAATTTTTTTTTTCCATTCTTCATATTCTTCTTATTCAGCTATTATTAATTTTAATATGCTATTTCTTCATCTTCTTCCTATTCTTCTTTGTCTTCATTTTCTTATGGTGACAGGCATTCCTGTAGTACTTATCTATAAAAGTTATAAGATTACACCTTACGTTCTGCCTGTCACTAAAGATTTACAACAGGATTTGTCCGCGTTCAGTTTGGCCTGCAGTAGCAGGCATTTTCCAGGGGCACCACGAGGAGGAACGGACTCACCCCCATTTACTGCTTAGTCTTCTTCTGCTTATAATTTTGATTTCTTCTATGCTGATTTTTAGTCTTATGCTTAATGTTCTTCTGCTTTCTGTTCTTCTGCTTTTGCTTCTTCTGCTTCTTGTTCTTCTGTCTTTTGTTCTGTATCTTGGTGGTTGTCTTCATGTTCTTTGTCCTCTTGGTCTTATTATTTAGGGTCATATTTCTGGTCTTCTTTGGTGTGGTCTTCAGGGTCGTCGTCATCAGGGTCGTCGTCATGGAGATTAATAAGGATTACCAAAGACAATTTCAAAAAGCTTGATCTTGGAAATGTAGCAGAAGGTACAAGAAGGCTGAGAAACTGGCGAGAACCAGCAAACAGTGCTGGCACCCGGATGGGTAGCAGAAGGAACAAGAGCCAATGGCACTACCGAGGACCAACTGACGGTGCTGGACCACGGTTACTTATCAGAAGGTACCTGTGCTAAAAAGCACTACCAAGGACCAGCTGACGGTGCTGGACCTCGGATACTGAGATGGAGGCACCTAGGCCAAAGGCTGTGGCGAGAACCAGCAGACAGTGCTGGCACCCAGATGGGTAGCAGAAGGAACAAGAGCCAATGGCACTACCGAGGAACAGCTGACGGTGCTGGACCACGGTTACTAGGCAGGAGGTACCTGTGCTAGAAAGCACTACCAAGGACCAGCTGACGGTGCTGGACTTCAGATACCGAGATGGAGGCACCTAGGCCAAAGGCTGTGGCGAGAATCAGCAGACAGTGCTGGAACCCGGGTGGGTAGCAGAAGGTACCCATTCAAAGCAAAGTAGCCAGGCCGCAAGCCGGCCGCAGTTACCGAAACCCACAGTCCTACAGGGGGTCCATGTCCCATTGGCACTACGGATCCAGCCTTCAGTGCCAGTTCCCGCAGCCCACATAGGAGTCACCTAAACTGCAGGCACCGTAGAGTCGGCTAACCCGGCCGCAAGACGACAGGACAACGGATTGGTGGCATAGTGACCTTGACACTACCCGGAAACAGCAGGCGTGCTGAAAACAGGCTGGGCAACAGGGAGTACCCGTGCCAAAGACACTGCCGAGAACCAGCTGACGGTGCTGGAACCCAGAAGGGTAGCAAAAGCTACAAGAGCCAATGGCACTACCGAGGAACAGCTGACGGTGCTGGACCACGGTTACTAGGCAGGAGGTACCTGTGCTAGAAAGCACTACCAAGGACCAGCTGACGGTGCTGGACTTCGGATACCGAGATGGAGGCATCTAGGCCAAAGGCTGTGGCGAGAACCAGCAGACAGTGCTGGAACCCGGGTAGGTAGCAGAAGGCACCCATTCAAAGCAAAGTAGCCAGGCCGCAAGCCGGCCGCAGTTACCGAAACCCACAGTCCTACAGGGGGTCCATGTCCCATTGGCACTACGGATCCAGCCTTCAGTGCCAGTTCCCGCAGCCCACATAGGAGTCACCTAAACTGCAGGCACCGTAGAGTCGGCTAACCCGGCCGCAAGACGACAGGACAACGGATTGGTGGCATAGTGACCTTGACACTACCCGGAAACAGCAGGCGTGCTGAAAACAGGCTGGGCAACAGGGAGTACCCGTGCCAAAGACACTGCCGAGCACCAACTGGCGTTGTTGGAGCCCAGGGACAATCATGGTGCAGGCCGAGGCCTACTTGGTGGCAGTTTTTGATTGTTTGTAGGCTACAACAGACTGTCAACGTGCTCCAATTAGGCATCTGTCTCCACTCTGTTTCCAGGATTTCACGTGACCACCAACACCGCCAGTTTATGCGTACAGCAGCCGTCTGCCCAATCCACACATGTTCCTGGGTTACTGGGGTTCTGTAATGTCAGCAGAGCCCCTGATGTGTGTCTGCCACTGTCTCCTGCTCTGTCCACATTCCCACCACTTGCAGTGGGAAGGTGGACAGCGCAGGAGACAGTGGCGGACACATATTGGGGGATCTGCTGACGATACAGAACCCCAGTAACACAGGAACACGTGTGGAATGCGTGGACGGCAACTGTGAGCAGGAACTGGCGGTGTTGGAGGTCAGGGGAAATACTAGAGACAGAGTGGAGACAGAGGCCAAATCAGAGAATGTTTAAATCTGAAGTAGTTACAATTTGGAGGCAGCAGCACTTTGCCCTCCACACAGCAGGGGATCAGCTGACGTTACCGAACCCCACTTTCACATGAACGAGTGTGTTTTTCTGTGTGGACAGCACTTCCGAGCACCAACTGGTGTTGTTGGAGCCCAGGGACAATCATGGTGCAGGCCGAGGCCTATTAGGAGCCAGTTGTAAATCGGAGTTATTTTGACTTTGGAGGCAGCAGGAGAGTTTGCCGTACACACAGCAGGGGATCAGCCGACGTTACCGACCCCCACTTTCACATGAACAAGTGTTTTTTTCTGTGTGGACAGCACTTCCGAGCAACAACTGACGATGTTGGAGCCCAGGGATAGTCATTTTGTAGGCTGAGGCCTACTTGGAGGCAGTTTAAGATAAGACGTTGTTTGAATTTGGAGGCAGCAGCACTTTGCCCTCCACACAGCAGGGGATCAGCTGACGTTACCGAACCCCACTTTCACATGAACGAGTGTGTTTTTCTGTGTGCACAGCACTTCCGAGCACCAACTAGCGTTGTTGGAACCCAGGGACAATCAGGGTGCAGGCCGAGGCCTACTAGGAGCCAGGTGTAAAGCTGAGGTATTTTGACTTTGGAGGGAGCAGGACACTTTGCCCTCCATACAGCAGGGGATCAGCTGACGTTACTAACCCCCACTTTCACATGAACAAGTGTGTTTTTCTGTGTGCACAGCACTTCCGAGCACCAACTAGCGTTGTTGGAACCCAGGGACAATCAGGGTGCAGGCCGAGGCCTACTAGGAGCCAGGTGTAAAGCTGAGGTATTTTGACTTTGGAGGGAGCAGGACACTTTGCCCTCCATACAGCAGGGGATCAGCTGACGTTACTGACCCCCACTTTCACATGAACAAGTGTGTTTTTCTGTGTGCACAGCACTTCCGAGCACCAACTAGCGTTGTTGGAGCCCAGGGACAATCAGGGTGCAGGCCGAGGCCTACTAGGAGCCAGGTGAAAAGCTGAGGTATTTTGACTTTGGAGGGAGCAGGGCACTTTGCCCTCCACACAGCAGGGGATCAGCTGACGTTACCGAACCCCACTTACACATGAGCGAGTGTTTTGTCTGTGTGGACAGCACTTCTGAGCACCAACTGGCGGTGTCGGAGCCCAGGGAAAATCAGGTAGTAGGCCGAGGCCTACTTGGTGGCAGTTTGCGATTGTTTCTAGACTACTACTAACTGTCAACGTACTCCAATTAGGCCTCTGTCTTCACTCTGCTTCGAGTATTTCCTCTGGCTTCCAACCACGCCAGTTGCTGCTCTGAAATGCCGTCTGCACAACCCACACTTGTTCCTGTGTTACTGGGGTTCTGTAACAGCAGCTTCTCCCTAGAGGTGAGTCAGGCAATGTCTCCTGCTCTGTCCACATTTCCACTACAAGTAGTGGGAATGTAGACAAAGCAGGAGACATTGCCGTGCTCACCTCTGGAGATGAGCAGATGTTACAGGACCCAGGTAGCACAGGAACAAGTGTGGATTGTGCAGACGGCACTTGAGAGCAGAAACAGGCGGTGTTGTAGGCCGGAGGAAATACGCAAAACAGAGTGGAGACAGAGGGCAAATCAGAGAACATATTAAATCAGAGGTAGTCAGAAGTTGTAGGCAGCAGGAGAGTTTGCCGTACACACAGCAGGGGATCAGCTGACATTACCGAACCCCACTTACACATGAGCGAGTGTTTTGTCTGTACGGACAGCACTTCTGAGCACCAGCTGGCGTTGTCGGAGCCCAGGGAAAATCAGTTAGTAGGCCGAGGCCTACTTGGAGCCAGGTGTAAATCTGAGGTTGTTTGACTGTGGAGGGAGCAGGACACTTTGCCGTACACACAGCAGGGGATCAGCTGACGTTACCGAACCCCACTTACACATGAGTGAGTGTTTTGTCTGTGTGGACAGCACTTCTGAGCACCAACTGGCGGTGTCGGAGCCCAGGGAAAATCAGGTAGTAGGCCGAGGCCTACTTGGTGGCAGTTTGCGATTGTTTCTAGACTACTACTAACTGTCAATGTACTCCAATTAGGCCTCTGTCTTCACTCTGTTTCGAGTATTTCCTCTGGCTTCCAACCACGCCAGTTGCTGCTCTGAAATGCCGTCTGCACAACCCACACTTGTTCCTGTGTTACTGGGGTTCTGTAACAGCAGCTTCTCCCTAGAGGTGAGTCAGGCAATGTCTCCTGCTCTGTCCACATTTCCACTACAAGTAGTGGAAATGTAGACAAAGCAGGAGACATTGCCGTGCTCACCTCTGGAGATGAGCAGATGTTACAGGACCCAGGTAACACAGGAACAAGTGTGGATTGTGCAGACGGCACTTGAGAGCAGAAACAGGCGGTGTTGTAGGCCGGAGGAAATACTCAAAACAGAGTGGAGACAGAGGGCAAATCAGAGAACATATTAAATCAGAGGTAGTCAGAAGTTGTAGGCAGCAGGAGAGTTTGCCGTACACACAGCAGGAGATCAGCTGACGTTACCGAACCCCACTTACACATGAGCGAGTGTTTTGTCTGTGCGGACAGCACTTCTGAGCACCAACTGGCGTTGTCGGAGCCCAGGGAAAATCAGTTAGTAGGCCGAGGCCTACTTGGAGCCAGGTGTAAATCTGAGGTTGTTTGACTGTGGAGGGAGCAGGACACTTTGCCATACACACAGCAGGGGATCAGCTGACGTTACCGAACCCCACTTACACATGAGCGAGTGTTTTGTCTGTGTGGACAGCACTTCTGAGCAACAACGGGCGTTGCTATAGCCCAGGAAATAAAGTTCAGGTCATAGAAACATGAACACAACAGGAGACCTGGATCCTGTTGCCAGCTAATTATTTATTCTGGAAGAGGACTGGCAAATTCAGGTGAGATCCAGGCCTTGTTCATTTTCACAAAAGTAAGCCGGTCAACATTATCGGCGGATAGTCGAGTGCGACGGTCTGTTACCACACCACCTGCAGCACTAAAGACACGTTCCGATAATACACTGGCAGCAGGGCAAGCCAGCACCTCCAATGCATACTGGCTAAGCTCTGGCCATGTATCCAGCTTAGAGACCCAATACTTGAACGGGGAAGAGCCGTCTGGGAGAACACTAACAGGGCACGACAAGTAGTCTGTCACCATCTGACGGAAACGTTGCCTCCTGCTGACTGGAGCCGTCTGTGATGGTGTAGCCGTTTGTGGCGGTCCAACAAAACTTTTCCACATTTGGGCCATACTGGCCTTGCCTTGTCCTGCGGCACTGCCTCTGCTACCTTTTTGTGCAGAGCTTCCTCCACTGCCTCTACCCACATGGCTGCTTTGAAAAGCACTACCAGCAACACTTGCGGGGGGAATGGAGAACATGATGGCCTGCACAAGTGTTTCTTGGTACTCCCGCATTTTTCGCTCCCGGTTCAACTGTGGTATGAGGCTTTGTAAGTTGTCCCTGTAGCGAGGATCTAGGAGGGTGTACACCCAATAATCAGCCGTGTGGAGAATGTTGGCGATGCGGCGGTCATTTAACAAGCACTGCAGCATGAAATCAACCATGTGCTGCAGACTGCCAACTGGACCGGAAACGCTGTCCCCAGCTTGAGGCAGCATCTCTGCCTGCTCAGCATCACCCCACCCTCGCTGTACACACTGACTACTAGAGCCTTGTGTACCTCCCTCCTCTGGAGAGATGTGTTCCTCCTCCTCCATTGACTCCTCGTCATCCTCCTCACTAAGTGGCCTCTGCCTGGGCCTTTGTGTGGAAGCACGTTGCGCATACTTGCCAGAAGGAGATGGCATTTCTGACTGCTCATCCTCGACCTCTTCATAAACCTCCTCACTTAGTGCTTGTAAGGTTTTTTGAAGCAGACAGATGAGGGGGACAGTCATGCTGATTAATCATAGAATCATAGAATCGTAGAGTTGGAAGGGACCTCCTGGGCCATCTGGTCCAACCCCCTGCTCAAAGCAGGATTCGCTAAATCATCCCAGTCAGATGTCTGTCCAGCCTCTGTTTGAAGACTTCCATTGAAGGAGAACTCACCACTTCTCGTGGCAGCCTGTTCCACTCATTGATCACTCTAACTGTCAAAAAGTTTTTTCTAATATCTAATCTGTGTCTCCTCCCATTCAGTTTCATCCCATTGCTTCTAGTCTTTCCTTGTGCAAATGAGAATAAAGTTGATCCTTCTACAATGTGACAGCCCTTTAGATATTTGTAGACAGCTATTAAGTCTCCTCTCAGTCTTCTCTTTTGCAAACTAAACATTCCCAAATCCTGCAACCTTTCCTCATAAGACAGGGTTTGCAGACCGGTCACCATTCTGGTCGCTCTTTTCTGAACTTGCTCCAGTTTGTTGATGTCTTTTTTAAAATGTGGTGCCCAAAACTGGACACAATATTCCAGATGAGGTCTGACCAAAGAGGAGTAGAGGGAAATAATGACTTCACGTGATCTAGACTGTATGCTTCTGTTAATACATCCTAGAATTGCATTTACCTTTTTTGCTGCTGCATCACACTGTTGACTCATATTCAGTCTGTGATCTATTAGTATACCCAAGTCTTTTTCACATGTGCTGTCACTTAGCCCTATTCCTCCCATTCTATATATGTTTTTTCCATTTTTATTGCCCAGATGTAGTACTTTGCATTTCTCCCTGTTAAAAACCATTCTGTTAGTTGCTGCCCACTTCTCCAGTTTATTTAAATCTTTTTGAATCCTCTCTCTCTCTTCTCTAGTATTAGCTATCCCTCCTAGCTTTGTGTCATCAGCAAATTTAATCAGTTTACCCTCAATTCCTTCATCTAAATCGTTGATAAAGATGTTGAACAATACAGGGCCCAGGACAGAGCCCTGTGGTACCCCACTTGAAACATTCTTCCAACTGGATGTGCAGCCATTTACGACCACTCTTTGGGTCCGATCACTAAGCCAGTTATGAATCCACCTAACAGTTGCCTTGTCCATTCCATACTTAATCATTTTTTCAATAAGGATTGTATGAGAGACTTTGTCAAATGCTTTGCTGAAGTCAAGATATACTATATCTACAGCATTTCCTTGATCCACCCAATCAGTGATACCGTCATAGAAGGAAATTAAGTTAGTCTGACATGACTTATTAGTTACAAACCCATGCTGACTCTGTTTAATCACTTCATTCTTATCCAGGTATTGACATACATGTTGTTTAATAATTTGTTCAAAGATCTTTCCTGGTATAGAAGTCAGACTCACCGGCCTATAGTTACCTGGGTCCACCTTCTTCCCCTTTTTGAAGATAGGAACAACATTTGCTCTTCTCCAGTCTTCTGGCACTTCTCCTGTTCTCCAAGAATTTTCAAAGATTATAGAGAGGGGTTCAAAAATTTCTTCTGCTATCTCCTTCAGTACTCTGGGGTGTAATTCATCTGGACCTGGAGACTTGAATTCATTTAGGCTAGCTAAGTGTTTCCTCACTATCTTTCTGTTTATAGATATCCTGGATTCTTCTATTCCCTTAATAGGACAGTGAATAACAGTTGATGTTACATTTCCTTTCTGAGAGAAAACAGATGCAAAATAGGAATTTAAAAGTTCAGCCTTCTCAACATCCTGTCTTACCATTTCATCATTTTCATCCTGTAAAAATCCTATAGCATCTTTGACTTTTCTTTTACTTTTGACATATCCCCAAAATCCTTTATTATTGCTTTTGACATCTCTTGCAAGCCTCAATTCATTTTCAGCTTTAGATAATCTGATTTGTGCCCTGCAGGTTCTGCAGACAGCATTATATTCTTCTTTAGATATGCCTCCCTCTTTCCATTTTATAAACATTTTTTTCTTCCTTTTTAGCATGTGCTTAAGTTCTGTGTTCATCCATCCTGGTTTCCTTAACTGCTTCCTATTCTTCCCTCTTTTCGGAATTGTTAACAACTGTGCTTTGAGAATTTCATTTTTCAAGATTTCCCATCCTTCCTGGACATGATTAGTGCATCATCTGCACTGGCCATCCGCGTGGAGTCATCGAAGGCACGCAAAACTTGGCAGATGTCCCTCATAGTGGCCCACTCAGTGGTGGTGAAGTGTGTCCAGCGCACAGTGCGACTTGTTTGCGCCTGATGCAGCTAGTACTCCATTACTGCTGCCTGCTGCTCACACAACCGCTCCAACATATGTAACGTTGAATTCCACCTGGTGGGGAGGTCACATACGATGCGATGTTCTGGCAGGCGGAATCGGCGTTGCAGAGATGCAATGCGCGATCTTGCCTGGCTGGAACGCCGCAAGTGAGCACACTGTAGGCGAACCTTGTGCAGCAGTGCATCAAGATCCGGATAGTCCCTCAGAAAGCTCTGCACAACCAAATTGAGCACGTGTGCCAGACATGGTATGTGAGTGAGGTTGCCTAGGCCCAGAGCTGCCACTAGATTTCGGCCATTGTCACTCACTACCAAACCTGGCTGGAGATTCGCTGGCACAAACCACACATTGCTCTCCTGCTTGATGGCATTCCAGAGCTCCTGTGCTGTGTGGCTCCGATTCCCCAAAGAAATTAATTTAAGGACGGCCTGTTGACGTTTGGCCACACCTGTGCTCATATCTGACCTAACAGGCTCACGCAGTGCTGATTCCGAGGAACTAGAGTAGGAGGAGGACTCAATATGTACAGACTGCATTCCTGCAATCCTTGGAGTTGGCAGAATACGTACAGAGCCACTCTCCAGATCTGTACCCGGCTCCACAACATTGAACCAATGGGCAGTGAGGGAAAGGTATCGTCCCTGTCCATGGCTACTGGTCCACGCATCGGTGGTCAGGTGGACCTTGCTACTGACGGCATTTAGTAGCGCATTTTTAATTTTTCCTCCACATGCTTTTGCAGGGCAGGGACGGCTTGCCTGCTGAAATAAAAGCGGCTGGGCACATTGTATTGTGGAACTGCCAATGACATAAAGTTCCGGAAGGTGTCAGTCTCCACCAGCCTGAATAACAGCATCTCAAGGGCCAGTAGTTTGGCAATGCCGGCATTCAGAGCCAGTGCTCGGGGATGGTTTGCCGAGTATGGCCGCTTTTTCTCCCATGCCTGTGCTACCGATTGCTGGTGAGTGGCCTGGGAGTGTGATGATGACTGCGAACGTGGTTCAGTGGGTGGAATTTCACTGGGTCTCTGGACAACAGTGGCAGTGGTTCTTCCATGGCGTTCCAGTGAGGAAGCCGAACCAGCTGTGTGTGAGCTGGAGGAAGAGGCCCCAACATGAGCTGAAGAGGTGGTAGGTGCTGCTGAAGGTTGGCCTACATCTTCAGTGTGTCTGTGTAACTCCACCTCGTGCTTGGTACGCACATGTTTCCACATATTTGTGGTATTGAGGTTGCTCACATTTTTCCCTCGTTTCACTTTCTGATGACACAGCTTGCATTTGACAAAGCAAATGTCATCTGCAACTGTGTCAAAAAAAGACCACGCACTGCAAGTCCTGGGAGCGCCCATTTTGTGTTTTGGAAGAGGATTGCTCCTCACGGGTGCCAAAGTGGAGGCTACAGGCAACCAAGTCTGCCCCCGCCCTCTCACTCCTCTTTTGGCCGTTCGGAGAATCTCTTCCTCAGAGCTGCTCCCTCCACCTTCCTGTGGCTGACTCCATGATGGGTCAAGGACCTCATCATCTCCACTCCCCTCTTCAAGCACCGTCTGGTCCTGGGTTGTCTCGCCAGCACCGTACGCACCAGAAATTGGCAACCGAGTCTCATCATCATCAGATGAGCACTGAGGTGTGCTGACAATAGGCACTGGCCCACCCGCCTCTTCAGATTCAGAGGGACAAAGCAGTTGCGCATCACTGCATACTCCCTCTTCTTCACGCTCTAGAATGCTGCTTGGCTGGCCACCTCTTTCCAAGCCAACAGATTCTGAGAACAGAAATAAAGATTGAGATGGCTCCTGTCCAGGGCTCTCAGACTGCCTGGGCAATTTGGCAGGTGGTGAAGAGACAGATGGTTGCTCTTCAGTGCTCTGGCCTTGGGAGGATGCGGAAGTCATTGAAGTGGATGCGTTAGCTGCCATCCATCCGACAATGGCTTCAATTTGTTCGTCACGCAGCAGTGGGGTACGGCGAGGTCCTACAAAGCTGCGCATGAAGGACTGTTGCCTGGTAAAAGTGGGGGATGCCGGGTCACTGGTGGCCGCAGCAGACACCGAATCCCCACGTCCTCTCCCTGCTGAATCCCCCCGTCCTCTCCCTGCTGAAACTCCACGGCCAAGACCACGTGCCTTACTCCCTGCCTTCTTCATCTTGGTAGACTGATAAAGATAGGCAGAAAAGTAAAAAAGGGGTGGCTTAGTGTTCTTATTCCTGAACACCTGCTAACCAGTATAAGAAACACTAATTTGGCTAAGAGTGTGTGTACTACACTTTAATATGATCTAATGTGGCCTAGACAACTGTAGAGTGGAGTGTTTGGTGAACTTTATTTCCTTTTTTTTTGGGGGGGGAAAGAAAAGAATGTGACCAAAGTTTGAAAGCTATAGTATCACAAACTTTTTGGAGCGATTACAATGCAGGAAGTTAACCTACAATGCAATTGAGGAGGCTCCAAAAAACAGGGTGATACTAGTCTGGCTGGCCTCAAAAAGGCTCCTCTATCTAATCCTATATAGTGTTTGCAACCAACCAATGACAATGGATGCGGTTGGAAGCACACTAATATAGGAGCAAAAATCTGGCTAAATTAGCTGCAAAAAAAGGACTATGTATGAGGCAGTGACGTACGCTGAGCGGACTACAGCTAGCGGTGGCTGTAGAACACACTGCAACGTGAGCTGCACTCACACACAGAGAGACCTATCAGACAGCCAAAAACAGTGCAGAGAAATGGGCTATAGCACTGAAAGGCTGCTGAAAGGCTCCGCTGTCCACTCCTTTAGTGTTTGCAACCAACGTATATGGATACGTATGGAAGCACACTATACAGGAGAAAAAAAAGCAATAAGAGAAAAATGTGTATGAGGCAGAGACACACGCTGGGCGGCCTACAAGCAGACGTGCCTGCAGGACACACTACACAGCGTGGGTCTGCACTCACACAGCCCTTGCAGACAGCTATTAAAACAGCGCTGCTGGGCTACAAAAATGCTACAGTGGTGGATTATGTAGCCTGGGTAGAGCAATAGATATTTTGGATGATCGCTATTTCTAACTGTCCCTCACAGTCTTCAACAGCAGCCTGTCCCTAACTGAATTCACAGCAGAGTGACCAGAAATGGCGGCTGCAGCGGTTTTTATAGTGCATCATGACATCATTTCAGCAGCCAATCACAGCCATGCCAGTAGTTAACATGCCTACATGCCTAACAGGATGTGCCCACACTTCTGAGGATCCCCATTGGCTGAATCAAATCGAGCGGGCTCCTAGCATTATGGGAACTTCCGATTCCGGTATTCGATATGAAAAAAGTATCGGAACTAAGTATCGGAATTCCGATACAGCTAATATCGGCCGATACCCGATACTTGCGGTGTCGGAATGCTCAACACTACTCAGGGCACAAAATGTAAATTCAGAATATGTCTGCAGATCAGATTCCTCTCAGCGCTCAAGGTATAATTTGCTTCTCTGAGTAATGGCCACTCAGGAATCTGCGCTGTGCACAAGAATGTGCGGGAAAGCCCTGAATGATGGCATCATAAATATAGGGTATGCATGAAAGCCCTCCTGTTATGGTGTATTGTAAGGGTTCCAATGGATTGTGATGAATAAGAAAATGCTCACACAAGAATTGAATTTACTAAATTGATTTACTTAATAAATGATAAGATTAAATAATAAACAATATAAAACTATAAATACAAATGCATTAATCAGAAACAAGCATTATTCATACGTTACATTATTCAGATAGATGTCGACCAGCCATCCTCCATGAGCCCGAGAGAGATTGAGCACATGTGTCCTAGTTCTTTTAAAATGTCCAGCTAAAAGGTGTGTCCAGCCCCACCATGTGGGGAATGATGTCACAAGTCTATTGTCCATTGGCTATAAACACTTCCCCTCAATACCTGTTTTAACCAGTATATAATACAAGAAGCTAGAGGAGGGGGCCTCATGTGTGCCACATAGCATAAATACAGCAAACTGGAGGAGGGGCTTCTGAGCACAAGATAATCTAATTATGGCAATGAAGGTCCTTTGTTGGTAGATAAGTGTAAGGCTAGTTTCACATTAGCGTTTTTTTGCGCAGCGCATCGTGCGCATAAAAAACGCAAAGAAAAACGCAAAACAAATGTGCGTTTTTTTTTCTTCATGCGCACGCTGATGCGTTAAAATAACGCAGTGTTACTTGCGTTTTACATGCGTTTTTGCATGCGGTTGCGTTTTTTATGCGCATGCGTTTTTAGGTGTGACATTTCACAATAGAAAAATCCTTGACCACCAATGGGTCACCAGTGGGCGTGTGTCATTGGAATGTTTTATAGACCCTGTACTGCTGAATTCATCAGATTTTGCTGCTGTTTCCGGTGTCAAGATGGACCTGCGTCTGGATAATTTCCGCTTCAAGCTGGATCTTGACATTGCGCTGTCTCAGGCGTATGTCTTTTGTTGCCAGCAAGAAAGGGAGAGGGAGAGACAGCAGAGACGGCAGCGGCGTCGGTTTTGGAGGCATCCAATCATCGAACTCCGGCCAAGCCGTGGAGCATATCACACGCTGTACAGCGAGCTACAGGAAAACCCGGAGAAATTTGCTGACTATACACGGATGTCCCAGGAAAGCTTCCTTGACTTGCTGGGTATGGTTGAAGGAAACATCCGGAGAAGGGACACTCAGCTCCGGCGTGCCATTCCTCCCGAAGAAAGGCTCCTTGTCACCTTACGGTATGTATGTTGTTATGTTTGCATAATTTTTTTGGCTTTTTGCTTTTTTTTTTTTTTTGGTCCAAAAAATTTGGTTTTTTTTGGCTATTGAATTTGAACATTATTTTTGGGAAATTGCTTTTTTGCATAATGGTTTTTCTTCTGTCATGTACTAATCCCAAGCCTTTATAAAATGTTTTTTTGCTATGTTGTATTAAAAAAACATGCAAAATAGTTAGGCCATGTACTTTTTTATTTTCAGTGTTTTTAGTAATACCCAAGACAGAAATACAAATATTTTTTCTTTTTATGTTTGGCAGGTTCCTGGCAACTGGAGAGAGTCTTTCATCCCTGCATTTCCAGTACCGGCTGGGAATCTCTACTTTATCCGGGATTGTTGCCGACACCTGCAGGGCTCTGTGGGATGTTCTGTGTCCGGAGTTTCTGCCATTGCCCACTGCCGAAAAGTGGCTTCAAATATCGGAGAAATTCTGGGCAGTCTGCAATTTCCCGAACTGCCTAGGAGCGGTGGACCGCCTTGAGCCTCTGGACCGCCTTGAGCCTCTGGAACGCCTGGAGGCTGTGGACTGGCTGGAGCTGGGGGACCGCCTGGCGCTTGTGGACCGCCTGCCAGGATCTTGTTCCAGCTGTGGCATGCTGGTGGTGGTGGATGTCCTGGCAGGGGCCGTAAATATTGAATGCGGGTCCCCCAGCTGATGCTGCTCCGAGGTGGTGGTGGTGGTGGTGGTGGTGGTGGCGGGCCATGCAGGCGTGGTGGCTGTGGCGGTCCATACCGGGGTGGTCCTCCCGCTGGTGGTGGTGGTGGCGGCGCTACAGGCAGGGGTGGTGACGACGGGCCATCCAGTGGTGGTGGCGGCAGCAGTGGTGGGCCAGGCAGGAGCAGCGCTTGGCATGGTGTTGGCGGGTAAGTGTCCAGCTGCACTCGGACTTGTGGCGGTATATTGGTGTCCGGCGAGGCTTGGAAGTGTGGTGGCTGTGCAGTGATATGCAGCAGAAGTAGGTAATGCTGTAAAACGAGTCAGTGGTGGCACCGGTGGAAATGCCACCACTGACTGCTGCATAATCCTACTCTGCTGCATAGCCTGCATAAAAGCATTGTTGCAGGCCTGCATGACAGTCAACTGGAGGTCAGGGGTAAGGTGTTCCGCCGTGTCCCGAGCTATTTGGGTATAAAAATGATGCGCTGGTCTGGCGAGGTCGACTTCCAGGCGCTCAAGGCGACCCTCGATAGACTTGTAGCGTTGGTCCAAAAGGAGGAAACCACTCTCAAGTCTATCGGAGAGTGCCTTGAGGCTACTCTGAAAGACCGAGCTCAATTCAACGAACTCGGGCATGAGAGGCCTGTCCAAGGTCCTCTGCCGCTGCTGGCGGGAAGTGCCCGCAAAACCAGTGGCAGAGACCTGGGACAGGGGAACACCTGAGCGACCAGCTTCCTGGTCTCCAGATGACTGTGGTGCAGACCTGCAAGGTGCTTCCTCGCTGATGGATGGCTGGGAGGGGTCCGGGGCAGCTTGATGAAGGACCGCTTCGGGACCAGGTTGCAGGGTGCTGCTCCAGGTGCTGTGAAAAGAAAAGAAAGAAATTACTACCATAAATTAACAATCGCCAACTCCTGTGGAATAGAAAAGCACAGAATAAAACACAATACAACTAGAAAATACTTACGTTCGGGAGGCAAGGACCGGTCTTAAAAATGCCAAGGCACGATGGTATCGGTACTTCGTGCCGGTCCTTGCCGCAGCACCACTGCGAACCTTATTCTCCTGACGGATATCCCTGTTGAAGCGGTCCTTCATCGAGCGCCAACGGGTTCTGACTTTGTTCACTGTGATGGAAAAAAAAAAAAAGAAAAAAAGTAAGACTATGCACTGGAGGCTGTGATCATCCAACTGTGTGTGATGATAGAAACTCCATGGAGTTAATAGCATCACACACAGTTGGGTGATCCCGGCCAAGATCACTGCTGCATCACACTGCATTTAAATACTTACGAAAATCCTTGCGGACCCGGGGAGAGGCGTTGTCCCAGCCATCCATCAGCGATGCGGCCACCTCGTTCCAGAGCCGCCGGATCACCACGTTGTCCGAGTGCAGTTGGTGACGGGTGTCCCACAACGGGACTCGCTCCTGGACTAGACGGATGAGCTCGTCGTTGTCCAGGGCGAGGTCCTCCTCCCGCTGTGGAGCCTAGAAAAGAAAGACAAACATTAATCTTTGAAAGATTTTAAAATAAAAATTATCGAAAACTAGCTGAAGAGCCCGGCGCTGCCCGGGCATAGTAACTACTGTGGTTAGTTATAGAAATGTAAAATTATCCTCCATCCCATAGTCCCGTGCCCATATTCCATCATACATATCCTCCATCCCATAGTCCTGTGCCCATATACCCATCATACATATTCGCCATCCCATATGCCTGTGCCCATATACCCATCATACATATTCGCCATCCCATAGTCCCGTGCCCATATACCATCATACATATCCTCCATCCCATGCCCATATACCCATCATATATATCCTCCATCCCATAGTCCCGTGCCCATATTCCATCATACATATCCTCCATCCCATAGTCCTGTGCCCATATACCCATCATACATATTCGCCATCTCATATGCCTGTGCCCATATACACATCATACATATTCGCCATCCCATAGTCCCGTGCCCATATACCATCATACATATCCTCTATCCCATGCCCATATACCCATCATATATATCCTCCATCCCATAGTCCCGTGCCCATATACCCAAACAAACAAACAAACATACACACACACACACACACACAAACACACACACACACATACACACTTTGAGCTTTAGATATTGATAAACAAGCCATGAAAAAATTATTTGTTTTAAATGAAAATAAATGCAAAAAAGCAACAAACATCGAAAAAAACAACCATGAAAATGTAAAAAAAAAAAAAAAAAAAAAAATACCAAAAAAAAATAAAATAAATAAACCAGACTAGAAAATAAGTAAAAAAAAAAAAAAAACAGTCCGTCTGTACTTACATCACGTCTACCCGCCCGCACTTGGCCTTGCTGCTCCTGCCGTTCCTCCGGTGGTGGTGGCGTGATGGAGGATGAGGTCTGAAAATTAAACAGAAAAAATTAATCACATGTGTTTATTTTTTCAAATCCATACGGAAGCATAGTACTCACTTCTTCTGCCTCTTGCCCTGTCCCGGGGACATATTCTTCACCAGATGAAGACATGCTGCAATAAAAAAAAAAAGAGACATAAGTACATAGAAATGTATTGAAATTTCAGCCAGACATTAGGTTTTTCATACTTACATTGGTGCAGCTTGTGCTGTGTGTCCACTAGTGAGCAGTCCTTAAAGTATTGTGGAATCCCAGTGCCCACACCATTTTATCACCTTGTTTTTTTTTTTTTTTTTTACTGTCTAGACCAAATTTCAGTCATGTTTATTTAAAAAACGCATGCGCATAAAAACGCAAGCGTGCGCAAGACCATGCGCAAGTATTGCGCTCCCATAGGCTCCAATGTGGTGTTTTTGCGCATTCCGTGCGCATGCGTTGTTTTAACGAGACAGGGCGGAACCAAAAATGCAACATGTTGCGTCTGACGCGCCTGGCGCGAAAGACAAAAAAACGCATGCGCACGAAAGCGCAAATATGCGCAAGACCATGCGCACATCATGTAAAATATAGGTGCGCAGTGCGCATGCGCACTGGTGCGCCCGATGCGCTGCGCACAAAAGCGCTAATGTGAAACCAGCCTAAGCCAGTTGTTTGCTCTGCTTGGACAATTTGAACATCTCCTTGAAACAATTTTCAATGACCTTCTAGGAAGGTTCAAAGAGCTGAGTATAACTGATTGAAACTATATCAATAGTTGGTATTAATTAATTGGAGTGTTGAAACCATTAAAAATAACTCATAGTATACATTCCACCCCTTGGTTTCAATCACTTTAATTAATTAACCTGCCACTAAACTATACCATTTTTCATTATTTGCATTGCTCATTTATATATATATTTTATTTATTTGCTACCAATAGAAAACCGCTTTGGTAAAAAATAACATCCTGGGCTTAAAACGGAAAAAATCAAAACAAAAACAACATTGGACCAACAGGTAATGAAATATCAAATGTCTGTAGAAATCTTCTTTCTTCGGATCTTCTTGACCGCAATCTTTAAATGGGTCTCTGTTGCAGGGAAAGCACGGGGATTATTATGCCCTCATCACTTTGGGGTGACTTCACTACTTTCGCTGGTTAGCAAAAGAACAGACTCTAAAGAGCAGTCTGTCCCTGCCCTTCATAACATTAACCCCTCGTTTCTCCAAAGCAATTGGGTGAGGGAAGTGCAGGTGTCCATGGCTGAGCATAAGAATACCTTTCATCTTCTATTGCTGCAGCTGTTCAGGGCCTCACTTTATATGCCATTTGCATCAGCTGGCAGTCATGAGGATTCACCCTGGTGACGGTTCAGCATCATCTGGGCTCAGTCTCAGCGCTCAATTGGACATCTTCAGTCTACACACAAGACACAGCCTGCACTGAGGGAAAGTGAAGTTCACAATCATACTTGAAAGTTCCAAAGTCTTGGCTGAGCTAACTCAGTCCAGAGCAACAGTCCAAAATAGCTCAGTCCTGGTGGCTTGTTTTCCACCCCTTGATCAAATGAATCAAACAAAATTACCGTAGGTTTGTTGGTCCAAATTAATTGTGCCCAGAATGACCTTTGAAATTTTCTACTGTAGCAAATATTTCTACTCTAGATAATAATAAATGTTAAAACTCAAAAATAAGTCATAAAATATAATCTTATATTAGGTAGATGGACTCATTTTTCACTACTGCAGGAATGAACTATTTACTGTGCACTGTATTTACATGTTAATTAAATGGCCAAGGTTTCTTCTTTCACTCCTGCAAACAAAAGGTTAATTACACACCCCACCCCCCAATCCAACATGTATGGACTGAAAAGAGAAAAAATAATTCCTTTAAAAACCAAGAATGCTAAACACAGTACAATTAAAATTCAGAAAATGAGCTCATAAAAATATACCAAATAAAAAATAAAAATACCACGTGGATTTTTCTTTGGCTGTGAACCAATTTTAATCAAGGGATATCCATGACAAATACACAAAGCACATACAGTGACAAAGACAAACACTTAGTACAAATAAGTCATCTATTTATCTTGTCAACCCCCCCCCCCCCAGTATATTATCAGTCATCTAACTTTAGGTCAGACTTAAATTCATTGTCTGTACGGTCACTCCCTCTTTGCCTTGTAGATTTCTCTCACAATGGCTCCCACATACAGAATCATCTTATATCTGCTGTGGTCTTTTGCCTTTTAAAACATCAAGGTCTATTATAAACCCTCAGGTGAGGAATGCACATTTATGCATCACCAAGACCAAACCCAATTCATAGATCAGACAGCGCATACATCACAGTATGCTCACAGGAGTATTTCTCATAAAAAACTCTAGAATAAAAACAAACATCATTAGACATCAAAAAATGGCAAAACTGTTCAAACAACAATTTTCAGGGATATTCAATTACTTTTATAATTAGTCCAGGAGGGAATCTTGGCTGGGGGTGTAGTATGCCATGGTATTGGAAGAGTGCAAGGGGCAGTTACAGTGGGGGCTTTGCATGCCTCCATCAGGTGTCCCACCTCTATCTTTCCAACCCCCTATCTCATTTGTCGCCACCCTCTTGGGTCTGGCAAGTTGCAATTTACCTTTCCTCCTCAGATCTTGCCATCTCCTCAACAGGTCACTTGTAGAGATCCCATCTATCTCCTGGAATGGAACCCCACTAGCTATCAGGTCACTAAACAACTCCGTCCTGCTCTTTCTAATTTGAGTATCATCCTCTTTACTCCTTTCTTGATCTACTCTCTTTACTGTACTATTTTTTGATACTTTTGCTCTCTCTCGAGCTGATAGCTGGGAGATTAGATTGCATGCTGTGTAGACAGTAGTGGAATTTCCCATAAGTGCACTGAACATAGTGAATAATGGGGCTTTGTAAGCAGCTGGGGCACCTTCTATGAACTTATTCTTCATCAATACTGTCAATACTGCAGCATCTGGTCCCTTCCAATCCTCAACAACAGCAAAGTGATCATTCAGATCAGGCAAAGGATTGCGAGTTATGCCACCTATGCATGCAATTTCTCTCAATCTCTGAACTCCATCTGCTAGAGTCTCCCATCGTGTCTGTGGTATTAATTCCATGGGAGAGTCATACACTTGTGCCACAGAATCCCTCACCAAATGCAACAAAGAGTAGTGTCCCTTGCACGTCTCATTTTTAGACGCACCATAGGATCAGTACAAATACTAGAAAGTCCTACTGCCTCAAGACGGTTCAAGATTATAGTATCGGCTCCCTGATCCCATAATCTGAGAATCCATGCTAACAAAGGTTCTCCTGCTTGCTGCCTGTACCTGGTAGCTAATTCTGTTAATTCTCCAGCTGTATAATTCCTAGTAACTTGGGTCATTGAAGCTTCTGCTCCTGTAGCTGCGTTTCCTGCATCCATCCTATCTCCACTACGCTGTGTGACTTCTCTCCTAGTTTTAGTAGTCACAATCGGTCTGGCTTGCTTTTCTTCCCTATTTGTCTCGCTGTCAGAGCCTTCCCATTCTAGCAAATCTGACCATTTCTCACGTGCAATCATGGTGCTAATCTGTGCAGTACAAATATCTGACACTGGCCGCTGTCTCCTCCTGCGCCTATTCTTATTCACATTTTTTATTACATAAGCTTCAAAATTCCTTTGCATATTGTCATGCTGTTTCATTTGGTCTCTCAAGGCTGATTGCAAGCTAATCCTTTGCTCTATAGCTGTATGCAGCTCTAAACGCAAACTGTCTATCTCCTCCTGTAATCTTTGGGACACTTGAACAAAAATCCATCCAACGGCTGCTGCAGCTTTCTGCTCTTTTGCATCATACCTTGAGAGATCAAATTTTGCAGCCACTTCCTGGGGATTTGATAACTGCTGTCCCTCCATATACTTGTTACATTCCTGTGCCATTGGGGTCCACTTTCCTGGTAACACCCATTCTGGCAAAGATCTGACACTACTCTCAACTGCTTTCCTACTCTTAACAAACTTATTCAATTTTGCAAACATTTTTATTCAAAACAATCCCGCTTCTGACACCAATTTGTATTGTAAGGGTTCCAATGGATTGTGATGAATAAGAAAATGCTCACACAAGAATTGAATTTACTAAATTGATTTACTTAATAAATGATAAGATTAAATAATAAACAATATAAAACTATAAATACAAATGCATTAATCAGAAACAAGCATTATTCATACGTTACATTATTCAGATAGATGTCGCTCCATGAGCCCGAGAGAGATTGAGCACATGTGTCCTAGTTCTTTTAAAATGTCCAGCTAAAAGGTGTGTCCAGCCCCACCATGTGGGGAATGATGTCACAAGTCTATTGTCCATTGGCTATAAACACTTCCCCTCAATACCTGTTTTAACCAGTATATAATACAAGAAGCTAGAGGAGGGGGCATCCTATGTGCCACATAGCAGAAATACAGCAAACTGGAGGAGGGGCTTCAGAGCACAAGATAATCTAATTATGGCAATGAAGGTCCTTTGTTGGTAGATAAGTGTAAACCAGTTATTTGCTCTGCTTGGACAATTTGAACATCTCATTGAAACAAGTTTCAATGACCTTCTAGGAAGGTTCAAAGAGCTGAGTATAACTGATTGAAACTATATCAATAGTTGGTATTAATTAATTGGAGTGTTGAAACCATTAAAAATAACTCATAGTATACATATGGGGAATCTGTCAGTAGAATCAACCCTCCTCAGCCATCTATATGGACATGTAGGTCATGGGTAGCTGAATAAAATTATATCTGCATACCTGCAATCAGATGTCTTATTCCAGAAAAATCTAAGGGGGAAATTTTCTCTCCGGTTCTGATGATTGGGGCATTTCGGAGATTCGCCCCCCCCCCATGTTTTTCTCAATAAGTAAACGAGCCGTTCAGCCCATGCATCTTGACACAGATTTCCTTGAGAATTTGCCTCCAGAGCTTATTTATCTCACGATGCCATCTATTTTGTGAAGTACACCAGTCCTTCCTGCCGCAAAGCAACCTCACAACATGATACTGCCTCCCCTGTGTTTCACAGTTGGGATGGTGTTCTTAGGCTTCCAAGCTTCTCCCTTTTTCCTCCATACTAAATAAAAGGGAGAAGCTTGGAAGCCTAAGAACACCATCCCAACTGTGAAACCCAGGGGAGGCAGTATCATGTTGTGAGGTTGCTTTGCGGCAGGAAGGACTGGTGTACTTCACAAAATAGATGGCATCATGAGAAAAGAAGATTATGTGGCAATATTCTGTGGTTTATTCTGATTCCATGTCGGATATTGAGAAATACATACATGTGCCCTTTTATGTAGTGTATGTAAACTTTTGGTTTAAAGTGTATATACTGCATATATAATAATGTGCCAAATGTAGGTGGAGGGCCCAGGATCATGGCTAAATATATGTATACACATAGATGCATGTATGTGTATATGTATATACAGTGGGTACAGAAAGTATTCAGACACCTTTACATTTTTCACTCTTTGTTTCATTGCAGCCATTTGGTAAATTCTAAAAAGTTCATTTGTTGCTCATTAATGTACACTCTGCACCCCATCTTGACTGAAAAGAACCTGAAATGTAGACATTTTTGCAAATTTATTAAAAGAGAAAAACAGAAATATCACATGGTCATAAGTATTCAGACCCTCTGCTCAGACACTCATATTTAAGTCACATGCTTTCCATTTCCTTGTGATCCTCCTTGAGTGGTTCTACTCCTTCATTGGACCCCAGCTGTGTTTAATTAAACTGATAGGACTTGATTTGTAAAAGCACACACGTCTATATAAAGGCCACGTCACACACAGCGATATCGCCAGCGAGATCGCTGATTTTGTGACGCCACAGCGATATTGCTGTGTGTGACGGGGATCATCGTCCGCCCCCCCTGCCGGGTATCGCTGATCACGTTTGATCGTCCTGGGCCATTTTTTGATCGTTGGTCTCCCGCTGGCCAGCGCGCATCGCTGCATGTGGCAGCGAGAGACCAGCAATCAGCGAGGCTGGATGCTGGTTTCCAATGTAAACAGCGGGTATCTACAGTAAGAGCCGCACGGCTCTGGGATACCCGCTGTTTACATTGGAAACCAGCTTGCTCGCTGGTTCTCATCGCTGAAGGGGCTGTCTATGTGACAGCTCAGCAGCGATCAGCCTAACGATGTCCCAGCGATCCCATCCATGTCGGATCGTTGGTGGGATCGCTGGGACATCGTTATGTGTAACGGGGCCTTAAGACTTTATCCCCTTTACCCCCAAGGGTAGTTTGCACGTTAATGACCGTGCAAATTTTTACAATTCTGACCACTGTTCCTTTATGAGGTAACTCTGGAACGTTTCCATGGATTCCGGTGATTCTGACACTGTTTTCTGGTGACATATTGTACTTCATATTAGTGGTAAAATTTCATTCATATAACTTGTGTTTATTTGTGAAAAAAATGGAAATTTGGCAAAAATTTTGAACATTTTGCAATTTTCCAACTTTTAATTTTTATGCCCTTAAATCACAGAGATATGGCACTCAAAAAGCTTAATAAGTAACATTTCCCACCCGTTTACTTTACATCAGTACAATTTTGGAGCCCAAATTTTTTGTTAGGAAGTTATAAGGGTTAAAAGTTGACCAGCGATTTCTCATTTTTACAACACCATTTTTTTTGTAGGGACCACATCACATTTGAAGTCATTTTGAGGGGTCTATATGACAGAAAATACCCAAAAGTGACACCATTCTAAAAACTGCACCCCTGACGGTACTGAAAACCACATTTAAAAAAATGGCGCATGGCAGAGCTCAGAAGGGAAGGAGCGCTGTTTGACTTTTTCAATGCAAAATTGGCTGGAATTGAAATTTGAAGCCATATCACGTTTGGAGAACCCCTGATGTGCCTAAACAGTGGAAACCCCCACAAGTGACCCCATTTTGGAAACTAGACCCACAAGGAACTTATCTAGATATGTGGTGAGAACTTTGAACCCCCAAGGGCTTCACAGAAGTTTATATCGCACAGCCGTACAATTAAAAAATCATATTTTTTCCACAAAAATGAACTTTTCACCCCCAATTTTTATTTTCCCAAGGGAAACAGGACCCCAAGAGTTATTGTGCAATTTGTCCTGAGAATGCTGATACCCCATATGTGTGGTAAACCACTGTTTGGGCGCATGGCAGAGCTCAGAAGGGAATGAGCACCATTTGACTTTTTCAACACAGAATTGGCTTGACGCCATATCGCATTTGGAGAGGCTCTGATGTGCCTAAACAGTGGAAACCCACCACAAATGACACCATTTTGGAAACTAAACCCCCCAAGGTACTTATCTAGATGTGTAGTGAGAACTTTTAACCCCCATGGGCTTCACAGAAGTTTATAACGTACAGCCGTAAAATTAAAAAATCATTTTTTCCACAAAAATGATCTTTTCACCCCAATTTTTATTTTCCCAAGGAAAACAGGACCCCAAACGTTATTGTGCAATTTGTCCTGAGTACGCTGATACCCCATATGTAGGGGTAAAACACTATTTGAGCGCATGGCAGAGCTCAGAAGGGAAGGAGCACCGTTTGACACAAAATTGGCTGGAATTGTGATCAGGCGCCATGTCGCGTTTGGAGAGCCCCTGATGTGCCTGAACAGTGGAAACCTCCCACAAGTGACCCCATTTTGGAAACTAGACCCCCTTAGGAACTTATCTAGATGTGTGGTGAGAACTTTGAACCCCCAAGTGCTTCACAGTAGTTTATAACGCCCGGCATGAAAATAAAAAAAATCATATTTTTTCCACAAGCATGATCTTTTAGTCCCCAATTTTTTCTTGTTTCCAAGGATAACAGGAGAAATTGGACATCAAATGTTGTTTTTCAATTTGTCCTGATTATGCTGATACCCCATATGTGGGAGAAAACTACTGTATGTGCACACGTCGGGGCTCGGAAGGGAAGTAGTGACGTTTTGGAATGCAGACTTTGATGGAATGGTCTGCGGGTGTCATGTCACGTTTCAAGAGCCCCTGATGTGCCTAAACTGTGGAAACCCACCACAAGTGACCCCATTTTGGAAACTAGACCCCCCAAGAAATTATCTAGATATGTGGTGAGCACTTTGAACCTCCAAGTGATTCACAGAAGTTTATAATGTAGAGCCATAAAAATATAAAAAATCATTGTTTTTCCACAAAAATTATATTTTTGCCCCCAATTTTTTATTTTCCCAAGGGTAACAGGAGAAATTGGACCCCAAAAGTTGTGCAATTTGTACTGAGTAGGCTGATACCCCATATGTGGGGGTAAACCTCTATGGCAAAGCTTGGAAGGGAAGAAGCACTGTTTGACTTTTTCAATGCACAATTGGCTGGAATTGAGATCAGACGCCATGTTGTGTTTGGAGAGCCCCTGATGTGCCTAAACAGTGGAAACCCCCCAATTCTAACTCCAACCCTAACCCCAATGCACCCCTAACCCTAATCTCAGCCCTAACCTTAGCCCTAACCCTAGCCCTAACCCTAATGGGAAAATGGAAATACTTTTTTTAATTTGATTATTGTTCCCTAAGGGGGTGATAAAGGGGGGTTTGATTTACTATTTATAGCGGGTTTTTATGTTTGGCAGCTGTCACATGCTAAAAGATGCTTTTTATTGTAAAAATAGTTTTTGCATCACCACATTTTGAGAGCTATAATTTTTCCATATTTTGACCCACAGTGTCAGGTGAGGTCTTATTTTTTGAGGGACAAGTTGACATTTTTATTGGTACCATTTTCAGGCACGTGACATTTTTTGATCACTTTTTATTATGACGTTTGGGACGCAGAAAGAACAAAAACCAGCATTTCATGAATTTCTTTTGGGGGGGTGTTAACACCATTCCGCGTGCGGTAAAATTGATAAAGCGGTTTTATTTTTCAGTTCAGTACGATTACAGTGATACCTCATTTATATCTTTTTTTATGTTTTGGTGCTTTTCTGAAATAAAAACAATTTTAAATAAAAAATAATTATTTTTGCATCGCTTTATTCTGCCAGCTATAACTTTTTTATTTTTTTTGCTGATGATGCTGTATGGCAGCTCGTTTTCAGCGGTACCATGTTTATTTATATACATCTTTTTGGTTGCGTGTTATTGCACTTTTTGTTCTGCGGTATGATGATAAAGCATTTGTTTTTTGCCTTTTTTTTAAGGGGTTCACTAAAGGGGTTAACTAGTGGGACAGTTTGATAGGGTGGGTCGTTACGGATGCAGCGATACTAGATGTGTATTTTTATTGTTTTTATAATTTACAAAAAAAAAATTAGGGATTTTTTTTAAATTTATATAGGATTTTTTTAAAAATTACTTTTACATATGATTTTTTATATTATTTTCATGCACTATGCTATTTATTTATTTACTGCATGATATTCAAATATTGTTTATGTCTTTGATTTTTCCTGAAAACAATATGTATTGCAGGATGGAAGTCACAGTACGGGAATTCAACTTTCACTTGTCTGGCCTAAGTGATAAAACTGTCACGACTGCAGCCGCAGATGCAGCCCAGCAGGCGCCTCAATGCGGATGGTGATTGGCGGGCATCCCCCGGGGGAAATTTTTTTTTGTTAGGAAGTTATAAGGGTTAAAAGTTGACCAGCGATTTCTCATTTTTACACCACCATTTTCTTTTAGGGACCACATCACATGTGAAGTCACTTTGAGGGGTCTATATGATAGAAAATACCCAAAAGTGACACCATTCTAAAAACTGCACCCCTCAAGGTGCTCAAAACCACATTCAAGAAGTTTATTAACCCATCAGGTGCTTCACAGGAATTTTTTGCATGTTTAAAAAAAAAATGACTTTTTTCACAAAAAAAATTACTTCAGGTTCAATTTTTTTATTTTACCAAGGGTATCAGGAGAAATTGGGCTGGAAAAGTTAAGTTATTGTGCAATTTGTCCTGAGTACGCCGATACCTGATATGTGGGGGGAACCACTGTTTGGGCGCATGGCAGAGCTCGGAAGGGAGGCAGCTCCGTTTGACTTTTTCACTGCAAAATTGGCTGGAATTCAGATTGGATGCCATGTCAAGTTTCGAGAGCCCCTGATGTGCCTAAACAGTGGAAACCCCCCACAAGTGACCCCATTTTGGAAACTAGACCCCCAAAGGAACTTATCTAGATATGTGGTGAGCTCTTTGAACCCCCAAGGGCTTCACAGAAGTTTATAACGTACAGCCGTACAATTAAAAAAAAAAAAAATATTTTTTTCCACAAAAATGATCTTTTCACCCCCAATTTTTAATTTCCCAAGAGTAACAGGACCCCAAAAGTTATTGTGCAATTTGTTCTGAGTACGCTGATACCCCATATATGGGGGTAAACCACTATTTGGGCACATGGCAGAGCTCGGGAAGGGAAGCAGCGCCATTTGACTTTTTTGGCTGGAATTGAGATCGGACGCCATGTCGCGTTTGGAAAGCCCCTGATGTGCCAAAACAGTGGAAACCCCCCAATTCTAACTCCGACCCTAACACTAATGGGAAAATGGAAATAAATAATTTTTTTTTCATTTTATTATTTTTCCCTAACTAAGGGGGTAATAACGGGGGGTTGATTTACTATTTATAGCGGGTTTTTATGTTTGACAGCTGTCGCACGCTAAAAGACGCTTTTTATTGTAAAAATAGTTTATGCATCACCACATTTTGAGAGCTATAATTTTTCCATATTTTGACCCACCGAGTCATGTGAGGTCTTATTTTTTGCGGGACGAGTTGACGTTTTTATTGGTACCATTTTCGGGCACGTGACTTTTTTGATCGCTTTTTATTCCGATTTTTGGGACGCAGAATGAACGAAAACCAGTGTTTCATGAATTTCTTTTGGGGGGGTGCGTTTACACAGTTCCGCGTGCAGTAAAATTGATAAGGCGGTTTTATTCTTCGGGTCAGTACGGTTACAGTGATACCTCATTTGTCTTTTTTTTAATGTTTTGGCGCTTTTATTCAATGAAAACAATTATATTAAAATTAATTATTTTTGCATCGCTTTATTCTGCGAGCTATAACTTTTTTATTTTTTCGCTGATGATGCTGTGAGGCAGCTCGTTTTTTGTGGGACAAGATGACGTTTTCAGCGGTACCATGGATATTTATATGCGTCTTTTTGATCGCGCGTTATTGCACTTTTTGTTCAGCGGTATGATAAATCATTTTTTGCTTTGTTTTTTATTTTTTAAGGGGTTCGCTAAAGGGGTTAACTAATGGGACAGTTTTATAGGGTGGGTCATTACGGACGCGGCGATACCAAATATGTGTACTATTGTTTTTTTTATTTTCAAAAAATGAATTTATTAGGGAATATTTTTTTTTAAAATTTATTTAGCGATTTTTTTTTTTATTTTACTTTATTACACTGTCCCAGGGGGGAACATCACTGTCATGTGACAGATCGCTGATCTGTCACATCACAGATCGCTGTGACAGATCAGCGATCTGACACAGGCACTGCTGCAGGCTTCCTCATGCCGGCGCTCTGCGGGCAGTGAGGAAGCCGGCTCCCTGCAGGCCCCCGCCACCATGTTGGATCCAGGGACCTGCAGGGAAGGTGACCTCCGCAGCGGCGCTGCACTTCGCGCTGCTGTGGGGGTCGCAGGGAAGCACTGAGGGAGCCCCCTCCCTGCCGATGCTTCCTTTAACCCCCGGTACACCGTGATCATGTTTGATCACGGTGTGTCAGGGGTTAACGTGTCAGCTGACAACCGGCCGCGATCAGCTGCGCTCCCCCCGTGGATTGCATTAGACGTACTATTCTGTTCTTGGGACTTAGGTCCCAGGTCACGTGGACGGAATAGTACGTCTAATGTAGGAAAGGGGTTAATACTATATAGTGGGGAAAATATTTCATACACTGTCAATTTTGCAGGTTTTTCCACCTACAAAGAATGGAGAGGTCTAATTTATATTGTAGGTACACTTCAACTGTGAGAGATAGGATATCAATATTAAACCATAAAATCTGATTTTAACATAATACATGCAATAAAATGCAAATTAAGTATTTGATCAACTACCAACCAGCAAGAATTCTGGCTCTCACAGACCTATTAGTTTTTCTTTCAGAAGCCCTCCTACGCTGCACTCATTACCTGTATTAAGTGCACCTGTTTGAGTGCATTCCGATATTACCGGACACCTGTCCATACACTCAATCAATAACATGCCAACCTCTCCACCATAGCCAACACCAAAGGGCTGTCTAAGCACACCAGGGACAAAATTGTAGACCTGCAAAAGGTTGGGATGGGCTACAATTGAATAGGCAAGCAACTTGGTAAGAAGGCAACAACTGTTGGCACAATTATTAGAAAATGGAAGACACACAAGATGACTGTCAATCATCCTCGGTCTAGGGCTCCATGTGAGATCTCGCCTTGTGGGGTAAGGAGGATTCTGAGAAAGGTCAGGAATCTGTCCAGAACTACACGGGAGGACCAGGTCACTGACCTGAAGAGAGCTGGGACCACAGTCTCTACACCGCCATGGATCAAAATCCAGCAAGGCACGCAAGGTTCCCCTGCTCACGCCGGCACATGTTCAGGTCTGTTTGACGTTGGCCAATGACCACCTGGATGAACCAGAGGAGACATAGGAGGAGGTCTGAGTAGGTCTCCAAAGGGGACATGATGACTGTACCGTATTGAAGGGAGGATGGATGGGGTCATGTATTGCAAGATTTTGGCCAACAAATGTGATTTTCTGGTTTGTTTTTTTTTTTTTTTTTTTAAGATTCAGTCTCTCACAGGTGACGTGCACATACAATAGAGATTATAGACCTCTCCATTCTTTGTGGGTGGGAAAACGTGCAAAATCGACAGTGTACCAAAAACTGATGTTCCCCACTGTAGGTGAATTCTTACCTTTAAGGATTTCTGCAAGCAGCAAATCAGAGAAACAGAAAGTAGCGTGCTTAGGCCTCTTTCACACATCAGGTTTTCGCCGTCAGGCGCGATCCGGCGCTTTTGACAAAAACCGGATCCGGCGAAATGCAATGCCGGATCCGGTTTCCCCCCCATTGACTTGCATTAGAGCCGGATCGAGCCGGATGGCCATGCGTTTCATCCGGTTTTCGCCGGATCCGGCAATGTGTCGCGATCCGGCGTCTGGAAAAAACGGCTACTGTAACGTTTTTTGTCTCCGGCGAAAAAGCCGGACACGCCAGATCCGGCGTGTCCGGCTTTTTCACACAATGAAAGCCTATGAGCGCCGCAATGCGCCTGATCCGGCGAAAGCCGGATCCGGTGGCCGGATCCGTTTTTTTTGGTCTGAGCATGCTCAGTAGCTCTGCCCACAAGACATATATAAAAGCAAGACAGTGGGACCCTCAGCCACACCCAACATGCCACCCAAGCCAAGAACCAGGAGCAGGGGAAGGCAGGAGACATCTGCAGCAGCACCATCAGCACCACCCCAAATGGAGCATCATGCTGAACAACGGGAGGGGAGTCCTGCAGCAGATGAGAGACGGTAATTATCAAATCCCCCATTCCTCCAAACTAGGGCCATGGAATATCAAGATATTCATTGCCCCTTTGTTTCTCTTTATTCAACAGCCGCCCAAGAGATGCAGCAGCAATGGCAGCAGCAGGAACACCACCCACAGCCATGGAGTCTGGCCAGCAGGAAGACAGCTCATCTTCTTCTGGGAGCCCTCCCTCGCATCGTCAGCGTTTGACGGTAAGTTTTTATTTCCAAAATCCATCATCTCTGTAATATATGTCTATTCATTGCCTTTTATTTCAAAACAGGAATCACAAGATGAAGAGGAGCTCCCAGAAGAAGAAGGAAGGGGTGGACAGACACCTGGAGTGGGCTCACAATTGGTAAGATTTTGGCATCAAACGCAGAAACACAACATCACACTACACACAACACATAGAAAACAATGTTCTGCAGACCACACACAGCAAACAAATGCCTACATCCAAAGACATAACATTTTTTGTTTTCTTCTCTAGTCTTCCCAATCTGGTGCTCGGCCAAGAGGTCCTCGCAGTGCCTCCCAGGGTCGTCGGCGACAGCAACGCGGCGGTCACCAGCGTGTAAGTATAAATGTTTTTGCTTTGTTTTTTTGCACTTTTTATTTCATTTCTTTTGTGGAGGCTAATTATGTTATTTTTGTCTTTTTCTTTAACAGCCTTCACAGCGTGCTCCCGACTCTGACGGTGAGGATGGAGGAATCGATGTGGACCACCTCATCGATCTCGTCAGAGAAAGGGAGCCTCTCTGGAATATGGCTGACCGCCGCCACGCTGACCTTATCGTTACCCGACGACTCTGGGAGGAAATCTGTTCGCTCCTTGTGGACCGCTGGGAGGACCTCGATGCTCGGGCCCAGATTAAAGAGCGTAAGTATATACAGTACCGGTTGCTTGATTTAAACCAGTGTTTCCCGAACTCCAGTCCTCGTGGTCCCCATGGATCATGTGTTCAGGATTTCTATTTACTTTGGAAATCCTGAAAACAGGACCCCTGGGGACCATGAGGACTGGAGTTTGGGAAACACTGATGTTGTATACTAACCACTTTGTCCTTTCTCGTTTCAGGGGAGAGAATTGTGAAGCGGTGGCGGTCTGTGAGGGATCATTTCAAGAAGGAGTTCAATAAAGAGATGCGGGCCCCGAGTGGATCTGGAGGACGCAGGAGCAAGTACAAGTACGCACGAGCCCTGTCGTTCCTCCGGGATACAATGGTCACCAGAAGGTAAATATTACACACCACATGTGACAAAAAAATGTTTAGATGTAACTTTTTTTTTTCAGCCAGGGCCATACCATGTCACTATTTTAATTGTTTTTTTTTCTCTTTATTCCACAGCACGGTGAGCAGCACTCGGGACCCTTCTGAGGCGATCCCTGAGGAGACCGGCACCAAGGGACACTTCAACCGCCCCGGTACATCTGCACCTTCCCAGCCTGCCCACACATTCGACCCATCTGTCCCATCCACCAGCACAGGAGCATCGTGGCCGCCTACATTACATGAAGCTGCTGGTGAGGAGATCGCTTTCCCTTTACCCCACCCTTCTGCCCCTGCCACCTCTAGTACACCTGCGGGTACTGGGCGGCAGCGGCAGAGGGGTCAGGAAAAGAGTTGTGCGCCAGAGTTCTTGCATCTGAATGCATCTTTCCAGAACTGTCTAAAAGTCTTGTCAGAGCAAATCTCCGCAGGCTTTCAGCAGATCAACTCCAGCATTCTGGAGGTGAAGACACTTCTGCAAACCATGCATTCAGAAGCAAGATCTTCGCCAAACCACACCTTTTTCAGGTCTGTTGTGGAGCGCATGGAAACGCTATCTCCTACCCAGCAGATGCATGTAATGCATTCATGCCACGGTGCTCTCCAGCACGTTACCTCCCAACCTCCTCCTCCCACCACAGTAGTTCCTCCACCTGCACCCCCTCCAGCCACTTTCCATCCTCCCCCTCCTATTACATCTGCACCCCCTCCAGCCACTTTCCATCCTCCCCCTCCTATTACATACCATCCACCTCCCCAGTACCAGCAACCTCCCCAGTACCAGCAACCTCCCCAGTACCAGACATCTCCCCACTTCCAGCAACCTGCCCCGTACCAAACTCCTTCCCCGTACCAAACTCCTTCCCCGTACCAAACTCCTTCCCCATACAACTTGCCATCAACATCATCTGCTCCTACAGTCCCTGCCCAACCCTCCACTCCACCGCCCACCACCTCTTCTGCCTCCCACATGTCCACCCATTCTGTAGCTTTTTCCACACCATCACCTCTAACTGTTCCTTCCCCACCACGATCCCAATCCTCTCTCCACACTCCCAGTGTCGAAGTGTCCCGCAGCCCCTCCAGCAGTATTTCCACCCCACACTACACAGATTTATGATGTGTTTTGTAATAAAAATGCCCAGTTGGTTTCAAACCTTTATTAAAAAAGTTTTTTTAACTTTAAAAACAGTTTATAAAAAAAAAATATTTTAAATAAAAGTTAAATTATTGTTTACACTGGTTGTCTGTCATTTCTTTCTGCGGCGAAATATGTTTAAAAAAAAGGTTAAATACAGGGTATTTAAAAGGTAAAAAGGTATTCAAAACCAGGTATATAACTGTGGGTAAATTTTAGCTTTTTGCCACAGTTGTGTTCCTGGTTGTGTTTGAAGCAAAGTATTTCACCTAAAAAGTTGTGTTTATTGTTGGTGATTTCCTAACAATGTACACAACTTTTGTTAAAAGGTGAAATACTTTGCATAAAACACAACCAGGTACACACCTGTGGCCTAAAGCTAAAAATAGAGACCATGACAAGATAGTCAACTTTGGTTGGCAAAGGTATATACTGTTGGTACAGAAGGTACACAAGTTTGGTTAAGGGCACAAATCTTTCACACTCTGTCATCCTGCCAGTGTACTCTGCCTTGAGGTGACATAAAGTATAATGCAAAATTGTCCCTCATTACTGAAACCGTCACAGAACTTCTAGTGGTAATGTCATGGTAATCTTGCAAGGTGGTTTCTTCAGAGGTGTCCTCAATGGAAATGGGTTCCTTGCAGATAACAAAATTGTGGAGTACCACGCAAGCTTTGATCACCTCGTCCACAGTTTCTGTCTTGAGGTTGATCGCAGTCAATAGGACCCGCCATTTGGCTGTCAGAATACCAAAGGTACATTCAACCATTCTTCTTGCTCTTGCGAGGCGTTAATTAAAAATGCGTTTTGTTCTTGTCAATCCTCTGCTAGAGTACGGTTTCAAAAGGTGTTCTGACAGCTGGAAGGCTTCATCCCCTACACAGACAAATGGCATAGGTGGACCAGATGTTTGCGGCAGCGGTCTAGGTGGTGGGACCTGGAAGGTGTTTCCATACAGTTTACGCCCCATGGCAGACAGTTTGAAAACTTGAGAGTCATTGGAGCGGCCATAGGCCCCAATATCAACAGCAATAAATTTGTATTCCGCGTCAGCGATGGCCATGAGGACAATTGAAAAATATTTCTTGTAATTGAAATATTCCGATCCCGATCCGGCTGGCTTTACAATGCGGATATGTTTCCCGTCCACAGCGCCCAAGCAGTTGGGAAACTGACATATCTGTTGAAACTTTTCTGAAATTTCAATCCACCTCTCTGTTGTGGGCTCTGGTAAAAACTCTTCAGCTAAGGAGTCCCACAGTGCACGGCATGTGTACTTCACTATTCCAGATATGGTGGAAATCCCGAGTCTGTACTGGAAATGCAGTGACGAAAGGGATTCTCCAGTTGCAAGAAATCTGTGGGGAATTAAAAAACAATCAATTAGTTTTAAATCACAGCATTACATACCAAAACTCAGCTATAACACTTGGAGATACAAACTACCACCAACAAGATTGCAGTGAAAGTGTGCTCTGATGCGAGCACATCCAATAAATGTGGCTTACCTTAAAGTCACCATCAGACGCTCTGCGGGTGAAACAGAGAAGCGGCAATAGGTGTCCGCTTTTCTTATGAGGTGTGCAATGCGCTCCACCAAGTAATCAAAATTCTCCATTTTCATCCGAACATATCCAAAAAATTTATCCGGGTTTCGTCGAAGGTCCATGCAGAGTGTAGAACAGACCCCACGCGTCATTCTCTTGGCTGTGATGGGGTGGATCCACAAACGTCGTCTACGATGCCTGATGCGCTGCTGTCTCGCTCTCTCCTTCTCCAGAACAATCACCCTCAAACGATTCGCCTCCGCTATAAAATCCGCCAAATTCTTCAAAATATTTCCAATCACAACATCCATCTTCGCCAGTAACTTGCTCTTCTCTCCAACCTGCACTTTCTCCTCTACAACCTGTCAAAGAAGGGCTGTAGGAACACGCTATATATAGTTTTCCAGTAGCCAATCCCGTTCGGAAGGCCACAAGGGGTGTTTTTAAAAACCGGATCCGGCGTAATCCGTCGAAAAACGGATAGAAAAACGGATGAACCGGATGAGACGGATCCGGTTTTGTCTGTCAAGAACAAGACGGATCCGGCAGAAAACCGGATCCGTCACATCCGGTTTTACAAAACATTTGCCGGATCCGGCGTTCCGGCACGACGCCGGATCGCACCTGACGCCGAAAACCTGATGTGTGAAAGTAGCCTTACCCTTAACTCACAATCTTCATTTACAGCTAAATTGCTTGGTTTCAAGTCCTAAAATATAGCGAAAATAAATATGTCATTACATGATGGGGAAACATTATATAGAGTAACATATGAAAGGATTAGTGTCCAATAAAGGAAAAAAAATACCAAACCCCGACTAAACAAATATCCAAACGGCATTCACTGGAGAACAATGAGAAGCTATAGAAAATTACACACATTTTCACAAAGGATGCCCAGGTGACTTAAAAGTGCAGCATAGGTGAGAAAAATGAGGGATAAGTACTATTGGTGCACTGTGTGGCTATCTCTGGGATTCCCAAATGTCAGTATTAAGGGGGTCCCTGGCCCCTGTCTTGCACTGCAGGAGTGGTACATGAGGTGGAGGAGAGGCAGCCATGCATGTGTGTCTTTATCTTTAATGCAACTTTAATACCACAAAAGGCCAATTACCGTAAGTTATTTGGAGAAGAGGACCATTCTCCTGATAGGTTCTAGTCCAAGAAGTGGAACTGGCAGCCATCATACATTTATGGCAGATACTTTCAATAAGGGTTCCAACGTTAATATGCCTTTACTTTTTACTCAGGTCCTTGAGATTGGTTTAAGGCGACATTGAGGCCCTCAAACCCTTAAAGATTATGGAAGAATGTTATATACCAACATAGCTAGACCTTTCCTAGGACCGGATATAAATGAATGAACATGGTGAACCATACAAAGACTAACAGACTAGCAGGGACACATGCTGAAAATCGGAATATGTCCCTAGCTACGTGACGTAGAGAATAGAACAATAGCACATTCATCAGGGTCTCATATATCATATCTTGTTCGGACTGGGACAGTCTGGTTTCATAACAACCGCGAACTTTCACCTAACTACAAAATTTAACTCGTAAGCAACAAAATGGCGTCGCAAGCACTAAAATGGAGGTCTGGAGAACAAGATGTCCCGTACAACTGAATACTGTACTTCACAATCCCCCTAGATAAATTTTGTTAACTAATATGCAGCATCAGAGGTGCTATCCCAAGCCATAAGCTCAAGGGGTACTGGTCTTCACATGGCTGATGCCATGTTATCAGTCATGGCTGTTGCAGCGCACCCATCTCCCCGTATGCTACAATTTACAAATAACAATTTTTGATGATGGTGGTGGAGATCTTTTGAAGGTAGCCATGCGCTTGGCTTCAACATCTTCATCAAGTAGCCTTTTGAGATTGGTATAGAGAAGAGCAGGGGCAACGATGCCTTTGGTATCATCGCTAGCTATCCTAGTGCAGAATTTCCTAATACATACAGAAATACACCAAAGAACAAGTTTTAGTATCACATATACAACAAGGATACAGGCAACAATATACATCAAGCTTTGTAAAATCCCAGTTATCCAGCCCCCAATTCCCTTAAATCAATTGGCTGGATTGAGAAAGGAGAAGGTGTCAGACCACCAACTGTCCTTATTACGATCATTGTCTTTATCATATTGATCTCTGAGCCTTTGAATATCTTCTAACTTTAACTTTAATTTCTACCAATAATAATACAGAAAATGCAGAAAACCAAAACATTTTGCCCCCTTTATTTGCTATTGGCTTGTTGGGTGATGAGGAGGACTTGATAGGGACCGTCATACAAGGGTTCTTGTCCAGGCCCGGATTGGCAATATAACCAACCGGGCATTTTCCCGCTGGGCCGCTGTCATGTGGGCCGCGGGCGGCAGCGCCCAATCATCTGGCCGCTTGCCAGCTGCTGCGGCCACTGTTGCTCCCGCACTGCAGGGAGATAAGCCGCCACGCCCCCCATCCTCGCCTTAGCATGAGACCCCCCCACCCCCCCCGCAGCCACTCACAGCGTCGCACTCGCTTGCCTGCTCGCTCTGTTCGCAGGACCTGTGATGAGGTCACAGGAGGGGAGGAGTCAGGGGGTCACATGATCAGGAGCCTTTGTCCAGACCCCCGACATGTCACCCCTGACTCCGCCCCTCCTGTGACCTCATCACAGGTCCTGTGCGCTCAGCCTTGCCTCTACCGTCTGCAAGACTCTGCTTTGCTGTTGCCATGGTGCTGGTTGAGGTAAGTATGTGTGGGGTCAGGATTTACAGTGTGGATGTAGCAGAGCCGTGTGTGTACGAGGTGTACGGAGCGGAGCCATGTGTGTACGAGGTGTACGGAGCGGGGCAGTGTGTACGAGGTGTACGGAGAGGAGCAGTGTGTACGAGGTGTACGGAACGGAGCCGTGTGTGTATGAGGTGTACGGAGCGGAGCCACGTGTGTACGAGGTGTACGGAGAGGAGCCGTGTGTGCGAGGTGTACGGAGTGGTGCCGTGTGTGTACGAGGTGTACGGAGTGGTGCCGTGTGTGTACGAGGTGTACGGAGCGGAGCCGTGTGTACGAGGTGTACGGAGAGGAGCCGTGTGTACGAGGTGTACGGAGCGGAGCCGCGTGTGTACGAGGTGTACGGAGCGGAGCCGTGTGTACGAGGTGTACGGAGCGGAGCCGTGTGTACGAGGTGTACGGAGAGGAGCCGTGTGTACGAGGTGTACGGAGCGGAGCCGTGTGTACGAGGTGTACGGAGCGGAGCCGTGTGTACGAGGTGTACGGAGAGGAGCCGTGTGTACGAGGTGTACGGAGCGGAGCCGCGTGTGTACGAGGTGTACGGAGCGGAGCCGTGTGTACGAGGTGTACGGAGCGGAGCCGCGTGTGTACGAGGTGTACGGAGCGGAGCCGCGTGTACGAGGTGTACGGAGCGGAGCCGCGTGTACGAGGTGTACAGAGAGGAGCCGCGTGTGTACGAGGTGTACGGAGCAGAGCCGCGTGTGTACGAGGTGTACGGAGCGGAGCCGCGTGTGTACGAGGTGTACGGAGCGGAGCCGCGTGTGTACGAGGTGTACGGAGCGGAGCCGCGTGTACGGAGCGGAGCCGTGTGTGTACGAGGTGTACGGAGCGGAGCCGTGTGTGTGTACGAGGTGTACGGAGCGGAGCCGTGTGTGTGTACGAGGTGTACGGAGCGGAGCCGTGTGTGTGTACGAGGTGTACGGAACAGAGCCGTGTGTGTGTACGAGGTGTACGGAGCGGAGCCGTGTGTGTACGAGGTGTACGGAGCGGAGCCGTGTGTGTACGAGGTGTACGGAGCGGAGCCGCGTGTACGAGGTGTACGGAGCGGAGCCGCGTGTACGAGGTGTACGGAGAGGAGCCGTGTGTGTGTACGAGGTGTACGGAGCGGAGCCGTGTGTGTGTACGAGGTGTACGGAGCGGAGCCGTGTGTGTACGAGGTGTACGGAGCGGAGCCGTGTGTGTGTACGAGGTGTACGGAGCGGAGCCGTGTGTGTACGAGGTGTACAGAGCGGAGCCGCGTGTACGAGGTGTATGGAGAGGAGCCGTGTGTGTACGAGGTGTACGGAGAGGAGCCGTGTGTACGAGGTGTACGGAGCGGAGCCGTGTGTGTGTACGAGGTGGACGGAGCGGAGCCGCACGTGTACGAGGTGTACGGAGAGGAGCCGCGCGTGTACGAGGTGGACGGAGCAGAGCCGTGTGTGTATGGAGTGGAGCCATATGTGTACGGGATGTACGGAGCGGAGCCAAGTGTGTACAAAGCGGGCTTTTCCCACGGACACAGGAGTACACGGCAGAGCCCCGAGGAGCATTTTAAAACAAACACATGGCGTTCCACCTGAAGTGACGTGCTGGAAGCTGACCGGAAATGAGATAATTTCTTGAGGAGATTGTGACGGAACCAGGAATTCTTCAGATCCATCACCGTGTTCTCCTCCGACAGCGCAGACAGCAGGTTCGCCTTGGAATCGGGGATGCCGGCCATGTGAGCGGATCATGATAGGTCCTGCACCGGGAGGCTCAGGTAGGCACTACAATGGGAGCCGGGCTGCTATAGTATCTTTATAGAATCTTTCTTTATTTCTTTCTCTCTTTCTCTATTCTTTCATTCTCTGTTCTGTCTTTCCCTCATTTTCTTTCTCTCTCTAATCTTTCTTTTTTCTCTCTCTGTTCTTTCTTCCCCTCTTTCTTTCTTTCTTTCTTTCTTTCTTTCTTTTTCTTTCCTCTCTTTCTCTCTGTTCTTTCTTTCTTTTCTTTACTTCTTTCTTTCTCTCTCTGTTCTTTTCTCTCTCTCTGTTCTTTCTTTCTTTCCCCTCTTTCTTTCTCTCTCTGTTCTTTCTCTGTCTCTCACTGTTCTTTCTTTGTCTCTCACTGTTCTTTCTTTCCCCTTTCTTTCTCGCTCTCTCTGTTTTCTTTTTTCTCTCTCTCTGTTTTCTCTCTTCCTTAGTGCCAGTCAGTGTGCCCATAATGCCAGCCACTGTGCCCTCAGTACCAGTCAGTGTGATCAGCAGTGCTAAATGGGTGCGATTAGGTGTGGACATGGGTGTGACTAGTTGTGAAATGGGTGTGGCTGCGCGTGGCCAAAATTTGCGCGCGCCGCAGTCTTTCTCCATCTTCCCCTTCTTCAAGAGGTTGGGAGGTATGATAGGGGCGGCTATGACCAGGGGGTCTGGTTGCCCAATGGATAGCAGTTCTGCCAGGAATTCTGTCACCATGCCTACAAAAGGGGACAGAGCTTTGGGAGGAGTACTGTACCTAAAAGCAATAAATAGGACTGAGCTGAAATACTGGGCACAGCTCTGATTACACGTTATATAGTCGTGTTAATCTCCTCTCACTTCTTGTAACCTACAAGTGTACAAAGATATTATATAGTCACCATGTGACTAGTGGGCCTGTGTAACTTCAAATGCCAGGGCTGAATTTTAGTCCCAGTCCGGCCCTGTTCTTGTCCATGCTTTCTGACATGCCTTTTCACAACTACCAAATCACCAGGCTTCAGATTATGACAGGTGTCGGTTTCTTTTTTTTTTAAATTCTGTACTTTCAAATTTAAACCACACCATAAGACACAACACCATTTTACAAGTACAATTGGCGAAGTATTGCTTAGGAGTCGGTCCAAGGTGAAAGGGAGGGAAAGGGGGGAGGCAAAAGTGGGTGGGAAAAAGGAAAAAGAAAGAAGGGAATGGTAAAGAGGGATACAAAGTATTGAACAATAACAATAACATCAACAAAAAGTAGTCGTCGGCATGAACACTAGCAGTTGATGGGTGTATTTATGAAAATAGAGTAGATGGGCTGTTCTTATAAGCAACCGTGGGACCAGATACCCTAGTATAAAGGCCATCAGGTCCAAGTAAGACTTCATGTGGTATTAGATTTCTCACCCAGAGGATCCTCCCCCAGATATCCAGTCCACGGGGCCCAGGTCGACACATAAGATTTATGGTTAAAGATCTCCCAGCTAGACAGCTCCTCCAGGCGAGAAATCTGATTTATCTTAACATGCCACTCCTCCAATGTGGGGGGGGGGGGCAGCATCTTTCCAGTGTACAGCTATCAGCTCTTTTGCAGCACTTAGCATCAGTGGGAGTAGACCATGCTTTTTTGGTAAGAAATCCTTTGACGGGCACGAAAGGAGAACTTCCGTAGCCCTGAGATTAGACTTTATTAGTTGCAATTTCTTAAGAACTAGCTCAACACCGTCCCAAAAATGTCTCAGTTTGGGACAATCCCAGAATATGTGTGTGTGATGTCCTCCAGAGTTGAGGCATCTCCAACAAGCATCATTATCAGCAAGACCCATCTGAAAGAGCTTCGCTGGAGTCCAGTGCCACCTGGTCAATATTTTATAAGAATTTTCCTGCAAAAGTACACACCTAGAGAATCCCCGTGCACTAGACAGCATTCTAGATACTTGTTTCTCTGTGAACGTAGTGTTAAGTTCCATTTCCCAGGAGTAAATAAATGAGGGCTTAAAATGTACTCCCGGAGAGATCAGGTGTGAATAAATAGGAGATAAGATTTTTAGCCGTGGAAGCGGAAGTTTGACCATAATATCTAGCCAGGACCAATTGGATTTGGTCGGGAATTTCTTCCTAAACTGCAGTGGCGTACGTCGAATGTGTTGGCTCTTAAGAAAATTGGTTGAATCATTGCACTTGGTGGCCAAACTCCTCCCTGTAATATTTTATTACCATAAAAGCTATTCAGTGTATCTCTAGGGAGGGTAGACCATAGATTATAAGGATCTTGAAAATCAAAATCTATTAAATGAGGTATTGAGCCAATCGGCGTTAACGTCGAGGGAAAAGTGTCCTCCGGTAGTTCCCCCAACATCAATCTTTTGATACGTAATGTAGTAGAAGTTATCCCGTCTAGTCTAAGAGCGGCCAGTGGTTTAGCCCTAGTCCAGAGATAAGGCAAACCCCTCGGGCCCAGTAAAGCCAGGTCGACTCAAGTTCCCTCCCCACCATCAGCGCAAGACACCACCTTTAACCATCTGCTAAGGTGGATTGCTTTATAATATAAAAGGGGGTCTGGGACTCCCAATCCACCAGAGGAGACTGGATAAGTAAGAAGCCTATAAGGCAACCTAGCCGGTTTAGATTTCCAGATAAATTTTCCTATTAGTGACTTTAATGACCCGAAAAAGGTCAGGGGTATCTGAATCGGTACCATATTCATGGCATACAAAACGATAGGCATGATATATGCCTTAAACACATTGATGCGACCCATCCAGGATAAAGTGGGTAGCTTATATTTATGCATCAGGTTGGTAACTTTTTTCATTAAGGGGATGAAATTACTTTGAAATAGGTTAGTGGGGTCCCTAGTTATGAATATTCCTAAATATTTAATAGAGCTATTGGCCCAAGAGAAAGGAGTCTGTGTACGGATAGTGGAAAGTTGAGAATGAGGGAGAGTAATATTTAACGCTTCAGATTTGGTTAGATTCATTTTAAAATTGGAAAGGGAGCCAAACTGTTGAAAAATTTGGAGGATGATCGGGAATGCCTGAGACGGGTTGGATATGAGAAAAAGCAGATCGTCTGCGAAAGCTAGCGTTTTAATTGTCCACGGACCCACCGACAACCCCTCTATGCGTTGTTCTTGTCTGATGCTTTGTATCAAAGTTTCTATGACTAAAATGAACAAGGATGGGGACAGAGGGCATCCCTGCCTAGTCCCGTTGTGAATCTTAAAACTGTTTGATAGGGTGCCATTTATCCTGACCCTGGCCGTTGGTTGAGAGTAGAGGGAGAGAACTGCTGTTATATATTGAGGAGGGAAGCCAAATTTAATCAATACCTGTTCCATAAATCTCCAGCACACTCTGTCAAAAGCCTTCTCGGCATCCGTTGACAAGAGTACCAAGGGGACCCGCCGGGACTTGGCAAACATTATAGACTGTACGGCCCTAGTGGAGTTATCTTTCCCTTCCCTACCCCTCACAAAGCCCGCCTGATCCTCATGAATTAATTTGGGTAAAAAGTTGCTTATTCTGCCCGCTAGTATTTTTGTCCACAGTTTTATGTCAGCATTAAGCAATGAGATTGGTCTGTAGCTGGTGCACAAACTGGGATCCTTACCCTCCTTTGGGAGAACCGCAATATATGCCTCCAAGGATTGCTTAGGGGGAAGCTGGCCCTTCAAATAGGAATTAAACAAGGTCACCAAATGGGGTAAGAATGATTTTGTGAACTTTTTATAGTATATAATGGGGAGACCATCCGGGCCTGGGGCCTTTCCATTTGGAATGGTAGAGAGGGTGTCCAAAATTTCTTTAGGGGTAACCGGAGCAGTTAATAAAGTTTGGCCTTCCGGGGTTATTTTAGGTAGATTTAGTGGAATCAGGAACTCTTTGATTTTTTCTATAGCTGTTATTGGGTCTTGCATGCTATCTGGTATGCTTAAATTGTATAAACTATCATAAAAGGATCTAAACTCCTTGGCAATGTCAGCGGTCTCGAAAATTGAAGAGCCATCCAGAGCTTTGAGTTGCCTAATAAACGTCTTGTCCTGCTGCTTTTTAAGCAGTGAAGACATAAGCTTACTACTTTTATTGCCGTGGAGATAGAACCTCTGTTTGCATCACATATAGGTTTTGGCCGATTGGATATTTAAAAGATTTTTTAGCAAATTCCTAAGGTCCGTCAGTTCAGTTTGTATCTTATTTACTTGAGATCTCTTGTGCAATCTTTCCAAGGAATTAATTTGGTGTAAAATAGACACAACCTGTTTTGTTCTTTCTTTTTTGAGATGGGAACTCAAAGCTAAAAATTCTCCCCTCATTACCGCTTTATGTGATTCCCACACCACAGGTATGGGCGGGCCAGAGTGTAAATTTGTCTGAAAAAATAATTCGAGAGTGCCAGTCAGTTTCGTAATGTGGGAATCTGAATCTAATAATGTCTCATTAAGTGACCATGACTTGGCTGGCCGCAGAAGGGTTACTATACCTATGTCAAGGAAAATAGAAGCATGGTCCGATAGAGAGATAGTGTCTATAGTCGCATTTTTAACTAATGAGAGATTAGTTGTTTGTGTCAATAGATAATCAATTCTATGATAGCTACCACACGGATGGGAATAAAAAGTGTAGTCTCTACCCGAAGGAAAGAGTGTCCTCCAGGGATCTATCAAGTGTAATTCTTGGAAAGAAAGATGTAGTTTTCTCAGTGCCCTTTGAGAAAGGGTCGACTTGCCCGTGGAAGTGTCCAGGGATGGATTGAGTGATACGTTAAAATCTCCCCCCATCAGCAACAAACCCTCAGTAAATAGTTTTAAGGTATTCATTGTTTTGCACAGCCATCCAATCTGATTCCTGTTTGGAGCGTATAGGTTACATAGAGTAACTTTAGTATTGGCAATAAGGCCCTTTAGTATAATATACCTTCCTTCGGAATCTGAGAGGCAATTATGCAAGACAAAATAATAATAATAGCAATACTCACTCCTCTAGACGCCGACCCACCCGTAGTATGATACCAGGTCGGGTAACGGGATCTAGACATATCCGGTACTCTCCCCACTTTAAAATGTGTCTCCTGTAGGAAGACCACACTAGCCTTTTTTGCATGTAGACGGTTCAATACCTGACTTCTCTTACACGGGGAGCGTAAGCCCTTTACGTTGTATGAAGCCACTACTATAGTGGCAAAATTTTCCTTATCACCCATAGTAAAATAGATGGAGCAAAAGAAAAAATAAATGATAAAGTGCCCTATGCCGACGGGCTACAAAAAATACAAAATACAAGGTAAAGTAACAGTAACAGATAGAAAACAATAACCAACTACCTGCCTGCGGCAGGAGTAGGGGGTCAAACATACCCCCCATGACAGAGCAGGGAATTACATCCCCAACACACGAGTGATATATGTCAGCTTATAAGGCAGTTAAATGAAAGCAGCAACACATTAATAGATGCCAATCAAGGCAAACCAAAGTGATCTAAAACATTGCAGGGTTATACAGAAATTTCCGGGTCCATATGCAAGAAAATACGGCTAGACCGAGTACAACAGAATTCAGGGGGGCATCTCTTTCCTCGCCCCAGATTTCCCTCGTTTAGGGGGCATGCGTCTCTTCACTGAGGCCCAATCCCCCTGACCTCCTGTATAAGCATTGATAGGAGGAGGCGTGCAAAGATCCATATCTAAAGGTAACCATGAAGGAATATCAATAGGAGCAATGTCAAAAGTGTCCCATATTTTGTTTAAATCTTCGGGACTCCTCACTGTTATTTGTTTGCCATCCCCATTTACCGATATTCCAAACAGAAATAGCCATTTATAGAGAATTTTACACGAGCGTAGTATTTCCAATAAGGGTCTTAGAATTCTTCTCTTTGCAAGAGTCGATGGCGCAATGTCTTGGTAAAGTTGAATAGCAGATCCTTCATAGGTGAGATTTTTAACGTACCTTGAGGCAGACAAAATAATATTGGTGTCCACATAGCTCAACAAGCCACAGATCACATCCCTCGGGGGTTCAGAAGGTTTAGGCCTGGGTCTGAGCGATCTATGGACCCTCTCTATTACAATTTGGTCGCATTTTTCTTGCAGAATTAGGAGGGCAAAGATTTCTTTCGTGGATTTTTCTAGTATTTCTGCAGAGACACTTTCAGGCAAGCCTTTAATCCTTATATTTTTTCTGCGGCTCCTATTCTCTTGATCTTCTAAAGCCAGAAGAGAGTTATTAAGCTGTGTTCTGTGGTAGTCCAAATGATCTCTCATGGCATTGGAGTGGCTAATGAGAGAGGACTGAGATGATTCAAGGGACTCCACTCTATTACCAATGTGTGACAAATCTGCTCTCATACCAGATATCTCCGTAACCAAAGGCTTTAATGCTTGGGCCAGAAGTTTTTTGAATACTGATCTAGAGAACTTCCCAGAGTCTGAATGGGTAATATCGCTGCCTGAGACATCATCACTTGAGTCCGAGTCCTCGACCTGTTCCTCCACCTCAGCATTTGCATGCAGCTTTTTTGGTGTGGGCCTAGCCGACCCAGGTTTATTTTTCAGAAATTTCTCCATTTCGTTTTGCCTGCCCTGATGTACACTAGTAGCCAGCGGTTTTGCACGCTCTTTATTAGATTTAACCATAATGCTGAATTAAAGCGTGCATTTGAATCACTCCTCGTGCATTCAGGGAAAGCCTCCTAATGCATGTTCATAGGTGAAGATAACCCCATGCGTCTTGAAAGGTGGAGCGCTGGCATGAGTGAATAAGACGGTATCCGTGCCCTGATGTGGTGCTCTATATATAAAGTCTCACACTGCTGTAGTATAAAATTAGGCCGGTCTTAGCATCTCTGAAAGGGGGGAGCGGTACCCCCCAAACCCCCAGTCGCTGTATGCCGCAGGAGCGACCGTCTCAGATTCCCTAGGCAATGCACCAGGAGCTCCCATCACTGCGGCCACCCTCTGTTCACCAGCCAGGCACTTGCGACCAGCTCACCTCCCTCTCCTCCGGTAAGCCAAACTTCTCCTTCCTTTCCTTGTTAGTCAGCGATCTCTCCTCCAGCATAGGCCACGGCCCTCCACCACCTCCAACGGCTCTCCGCAGACTGCTGACCGGCCCACCTCAGGAAGAAGCAGCAAAGATGGCGCCTGACCGCCTCTGGCGCCAAGGCCCGTTCCCCGCGACCGCTCTCTTCACAGAGAGCCGCGGTTCCCTCCTCGCCGTCCTCCACCACCTTCTCCAAGCCCAACTCTCTCTGGGGGGCACACAGACACCCTCGTTGGGGTCCGAAGAGGGCTTACTTTGTGGCTGGCAGCGGGAGCTACAGCAAAGCACGTCCTCCCCACAAGCGATCCAGACCACGCCCCCGACAGGTGTCAGTTTCTGATGAATCTGGAAGAGAAAAAGAAACTAGAGCATGGTTGTTAGCAAGATTTTTACTAAGCTGAAAAACATACAGTTGTGGCCAAAAGTATTGACACCCCTGCAATTCTGTCAGATAATACTCAGTTTCTTCCTGAAAATGATTGCAAACACAAATTCTTTGGTATTATTATCTTCATTTAATTTGTCTTAAATGAAAAAACACAAAAGAGAATGAAGCAAAAAGTAAAACATTGATCATTTCACACGAAACTCCAAAAATGGGCCAGACAAAAGTATTGACACCCTCAACCTAATACTTGGTTGCACAACCTTTAGCCAAAATAACTGCGACCAACCGCTTCCGGTAACCATCAATGAGTTTCTTACAATGCTCTGCTGGAATTTTAGACCATTCTTCTTTGGCAAATTGCTCCAGGTCCCTGATATTTGAAGGGTGCCTTCTCCAAACTGCCATTTTTAGATCTCTCCACGGGTATTCTATGGGATTCAGGTCTGGACTCATTGCTGGCCACCTTAGAAGTCTCCAGTGCTTTCTCTCAAACCATTTTCTAGTGCTTTTTGAAGTGTTTTGGGTCATTGTCCTCCTGGAAGACCCATGACCTCTGAGGGAGACCCAGCTTTCTCACACTGGGCCCTACATTATGCTGCAAAATTTGTTGGTAGTCTTCTGACTTCATAAAGCCATGCACACGGTCAAGCAGTCCAGTGCCAGAGGCAGCAAAGCAACCCCAAAACATCAGGGAAACTCCGCCATGTGTGACTGTAGGGACCATGTTCTTTTCTTTGAATGCCTCTTTTTTTCTCCTGTAAACTCTATGTTGATGCCTTTGCCCAAAAAGCTCTACTTTTGTCTCATCTGACCAGAGAACATTCTTCCAAAACGTTTTAGGCTTTTTCAGGTAAGTTTTGGCAAACTCCAACCTGGCTTTTTTAAGAAGTGGGATCTTCCTGGGTCTCCTACCATACAGTCCCTTTTCATTCAGACGCCGACGGATAGTACGGGTTGACACTGTTGTACCCTCGGACTGCAAGGCATCTTGAACTTGTTTGGATGTTAGTCAAGGTTTTTTATCCAACATCCGCACAATCTTGCGTTGAAATCTCTTGTCAATTTTTCTTTTCCGTCCACATCTAGGGAGGTTAGCCACAGTGCCATGGGCTTTAAACTTTTTGATGACACTGCGCACGGTAGACACAGGAACATTCAGGTCTTTGGAGATGGACTTGTAGCCTTGAGATTGCTCATGCTTGCTCACAATTTGGCTTCTCAAGTCCTCAGACAGTTCTTTGATCTTCTTTCTTTTCTCCATGCTCAATGTGGTACACACAAGGACACAGGACAGAGGTTGAGTCAACTTGAATCCATGTCATCTGGCTGCAAGTGTGATTTAGTTATTGCCAACACCTGTTAGGTGCCACAGGTAAGTTACAGGTGCTGTTAATTACACAAATTAGAGAAGCATCACATGATTTTTCGAACAGTGCCAATACTTTTGTCCACCCTCTTTTTAATGTTTGGTGTGGAATTATATCCAATTTGGCTTTAGGACAATTCTTTTTGTGTTTTTTCATTTAAGACAAATTAAATGAAGATAATAATACCAAAGAATTTGTGTTTGCAATCATTTTCAGGAAGATACTGAGTATTATCTGACAAAATTGCAAGGGTGTCAATACTTTTGGCCACAACTGTATAATACTGCAAAAATAAGATTTTTCTGATTTAAAGTTAAAGTGTAATGCGTGCTTCAATCTATTGTTGTCACTCTTGCACCATCTATTTGCACATTTATGTCTATCTGTGTGTTACTGGAACCTAGTATGATCTGAAGTCACCTTAAATCCCCTGTGCACAATGTACAGACATTAAATTTTCTTGTCTTTGAGACAAACATTGTGCATGTAGGCAGGTTCACAATGCCACCCAAATGTTGTAAGTACTTTAAATTGGTAGAAGAACAAGATTCCTTTACATATTTGTATGCCAGCTTTTTATAAGTATTCTTCCATTCCTAAATAACGGCGCATTGAATTTAATATTACATGTATAGATATGACTGTTAATATCTTTTATAAAATATACATAAAATGGTCATACATTAGCAGTTTATAGCAGAAGATGTTGTGAATTCTCTTGCTCGGAGTTCTGAGCCAAAGCTCCCTCTGCTCCCTCTGGTGGTTACTGAGAGTAGTGGAGCTGGCAAGGTGGATGGAAGATCCCCACCTGACGACGATAATTGGAAACCTGGGATTACTAGCTGGGAGCATATAATTGAGCTGGCTGCTCTTTGAGGTTGCTGGTGATTTCCTCCCTGTGCATTTGGAGTTCTTTTGTCCCCTGCCTGATCTACATTGTTCAGCTAAGTGATTCTTTTGCTAAACCTTTGCATCTAATCTGGTTTTGCCTTTTTTTTGCTTTCTGCTTTGTTGCTAGGATTCAGCATGCTTCCTGCTGAGGGCAGCGCTGGGCCCTGCTTCATATGTTGCAGCTTGTTCAGTCCCCTGTCATGTTAGTATCTTTTTGCTTTGCTTCCAGTTCATACCAGAGTGCTGATCTAGCAGGGGTGAGGTCATGTGACCTCAGGTTTTTTTGTATATCAGAAGTGTTGGACTTTTTTAGGGTTTTGTGCGTGATTGCAGACAGTATCTTTTCTGTCCTGTCCTGTCTAGACAGCTTGGGCCCCCCCCGTTTGCTCAGTCTGTTCTCTGCCTGTGTTTGTGTCTAATCTTGTCTCACCGACAATATATGTTTAGGGGCTGTCAATTCCTTTGGGGATCTGCTCCAGGGCAGTTTAGATTTCACCTTTCTGTCTTTAGGCTTAGATAGTTCTCCGGCTGTGACGAAGCGTCTAGGGCATCGTAGGAACGCTCCATGGCTACTGCTAGTTATGTGGATAGGATCAGGGGTCTGCAATCCACTTAGTTACCAACCTCTCTGGTCTTCTGGTGGTTTAGCCTGTTCCTGCCATCCTCCTCAGTGACCCATTCATAACAGAATCACCAGCCTAACCGCAGACTCTAGGGTACTCAAAAGAAGGAAAGAATTGTAAAAAAAAATTTTAATATAGAGATGAGCGACTTTGCCTTTTGAAACCCGACTTTCGCAAAAGTCGGGTTGAACGAAATCGGCCGACTATAGGGAAAAGTCGGAGGTCCAACTGAAACACAAAACCCAATGCAAGTCAATGGGGAAGCAAAGTCGGCAGGGAGTGGGAGTGGCTTTAGGACAATTCTTTTTGTGTTTATTCATTTAAGACAAATTAAATGAAGATAATAATACCAAAGAATTTGTGTTTGCAATCATTTTCAGGAAGAAAACGAGTATTATCTGACAGAATTGCAGGGGTGTCAATAATTTTGGCCACAACTGTGTATATATAGGGGAACTGGGTCAACCATACCATAACTGGTGCTATCATACTATATATATAGATATATATATATATATATATATATATATATATATATATAAATATGAGGAAATTGGGATCCAGCAAAAGGATGAAAGTTCACCAGATTTGTAAAAACTTCTTTATTGATCCATTATGTCATAAAAAATATAAGGAACTCCAATCAATTAATAGCATTCCAGCAAGGGACTACACGTTTCAGCACTATGTGCCTTCCTCACGGTCCTATTTGAACTGAGCTCCAACACTAGCAATATATCCTCCTTTGTGGAACATATTCAAATGACCCTTAATTAAAAACAGTGGAACAAACCAATTAAAAACATCTGAGTAGATGGTTGAAACTCAGTTCAAAAATGTTGCCAGAACTCCTTTATGGTGAGCTGGCTATATGTTTTTCACATTGTTTGAATATTGCTTTGGGAGTATTAGCCAAGCACCCATAATCAAATTATTGAACTTGAAGTTCTATTACATATGACTAATCCCATTAGTAAAAAACCTTTTTTTGCTATGGAAGCGGATTACTGCAATACAAGACGCAATAAACTTGCCTTGATATTTAATGATAATACTAATGGAGTGGATACAGCATCAGAGGGATTGAATTCCATCATGTATAAATTGGAACATATTATGATAAAGGAACAGAAATTATGGTGGGACCACAATTCTCTCACCTGTTATTGGGAGAGGAAAATGATCCCACGTGGTCTGAGATTAAAAAAAGTGGCTACAACAGCTTACAATAATGAATTCCAGACCAAATGGGAAAATGTCCTTAGTGAATGCTCTCTCAACCTTATAAAATTAATTATTGAAGAAGAGGAGATGGAACTTACAAAACTCAGTGATGAAATTAAGATTGTGAAAGATTCTTTGGAAATTTATCAAGGCAATGATTCTTATAAATTACTATATGACAAAATGCAACAAAAATTAAATAAACTGGAGGATACCATTATTGAGACTAAAAAAAGAAAATACACACGAGATTTGGAGGATTACAACAATAAATGTGTTTACAATTGGAGCAAGAATCTGTCATCAATATTAAAAAAATGGAAACCCTGGTTTAGGAAGCATAAAGTGACTTTTCAAAAAATTCAAGAAAATATGGACACTACTTTTGGTGATACTTCGGATAATTATTCAGATTCATCAGTGGCTTGTGCATCCAACAATAGTATGGAAAAAAGAAAAAAATCTTACCAAAGAAATTACAACAAAGAGGGAGCCAAACCAAAACACGGATTAGAAGGAGAGGAGGAAGACGCCATAAGAGAACAGGCTTACCAGGACAAACTCTGGAAACGGAAAAAGTAACTGTACCAGTCTATAATCTTTCCAGTTATATTCTTTCAGCACCGCAACTTTCACTTTTGTCAAAAGGACTTAGTTTTTCCTCGGCATGTAAATTCAACGTATATGACACAGTGTTGGATGTTAATCGTCTAGCACGTTGTTTAACCCTAAAATGTCATTTTGAGGATAACATTTGTACTGATAATCCTTGTCCTATAGTAAATAGGGATGTTGAAAGGTTTCTTACGTTTGAAGAACAGGTGGGTTTGTATAATTTGAGACAATTGGAATCTGAAAGATCCAAAGAATACCAGATTAATTTAAATAATTCTTTTCACGTAAAAAATACAAATTTTTACCCACTAAAATCTAGACCTCCGATGCTCGATGTTTTTCAAGAAGCGGTGGAAAGGGATTTGGTGGAATTAAATAACAGAGTTGAATTGACCCATCATAATCTGACATTTTATGAGCGTAAAGCTCTTCAGGAATTGAGTAAGAATAAAGATCTAAAAATTGTTCAGTCGGATAAGGGTGGATCAATTACTATTCTGGATGTTGGTCTATATAAAAAACTTAATTTAATCGCATTGGGTAACTCTAGTGTGTATAGGAAATTAAATGAAAATCCTACCCTCCCTTTCAATAAGGAAATGAAAAAAATTTTGCAGGAAGGTGTATGTACAGGAGTTATTTCAGAGAAATTGAGTGAAGCTTTATATTGTGTCCATCCTATTACACCTATTTACCACTCACTCCCCTAGGTGCATAAGGAAATTTTTCCTCCCCCACTAAGACCTATTGTTTCGGGGATAGGATCTTTTAGTGAGCGCCTTGGAAAGTGGGTGGACCATTATTTACAACCCCTTGTGGCTTTGACTCCTAGTCATTTGAGAGATAGCAAAGCAGCTATTAATATGGTAGAAAAAATTGAGTAGGAGAATGATTTTCTGTGGCTCTCATGTGATGTTATTGGACTATATCCATCCATTCCACATTCTGTTGCATTGGAGAGCCTCAAATATTACCTATCTAAATATAGTGAGTATACATTTGAAATTCAACATTTTTTGTTGCTTGCAACACATTTTTTGCTCACTCATAACTATTTTGTTTTTGATGAGAAATATTATTTACAGATACAGGGAGTGAGCATGGGGGCCAAATTTTCACCATCCTTAGCAAATTTAACTATGTCAGTATGGGAGGAGAGATATATTTTTCATCTTAATAATCCATTTGGTTATAACATTTTTTGGTTTAGTTGGGACGTTTCATTGATGATTTCGTTTTTGTGTGGAGGGGAAGAAGGATTTAGTATCCTCCTTCTTTTCATATTTAAACAACAATAGTTTTAATCTCAAATTCACATGCCACATGAATGAGTTGTCAATTAATTTTTTGGATTTGACCTTGAAATTAGATTCGAATCGAAAAAAAGTGTTGGTGGAACCCTATCGTAAATCTACAGCTGTGAGCAGTATATTGATGGCAAATTCATGTCACGCTAATCATGTAATTAGGAATATACCTACTGGTGAATTGATTCAAACGAAAAGAAATAGTACAGAAAAAGATACTTATATGAAAGAATCTGAACTTTTGGTAAAAAGATTAAAATCTAGGGGTTACCCGAACTGGTCTCTAAAAAGAGCGAGAGGCATAGTAGACAATTTAAATAGACAGGAATTGTTGGAATATAAAAATATCAAAGAAAAAAACAATGACTTGGGTATAGTTTTTAGCACCAAATTTAGTCCACAGTATCAAGAAATAGTCTCCATTATTAAAAAACATTTGTCCATTTTAGAACAAAGTGGTGAATTGAAAGAAATATTAAAAAAACACTCAATTAAATTTGTTGCGAGGAGAGCTCCTACTATAGGTTCTATGTTGACGGCAAGTTTATTTACTGATCCAGACAAAAAATTGAAACAAAATTGGATGAAAATTGTAGGCTGTTATGGTTGTGGTGCAAAAATCTGTAAGTGTTGCAAATATATTGTCAAAACAAAAACATTTTCTTCTATAAAAAATGGAAAAAACTTTGAGATTTTTTTCCTTTATCAATTGTAATGCAGAAAATGTAATATATCTTATTGAATGCAATATTTGCGGACTTCAATATGTGGGTTGCACCACTAATTCATTGAAACAGCGTATGCGAAAACATTTGTCGGATTCGGTTAATTTGCCTATTGCAGGAGACTCTGCGGTTTCTAAACATTTTGCTAATGTGCATAAAGGAGATTTAAAAAGTTTTTCCTTTAGGGGAATAGAGGTGGTTACAAAACCACATAGGGGTGGTGACTTTAAAAGTAAAATCTTATCTAGAGAAAGTAGGTGGATCTTTTTTATTAGAGACTAGAGTTCCAGACGGACTGAATAGTAGAATGGATCTCATTACACAATATTAGGTATATTTTTTTTTTTTTGTGAAGGAGGAAAAGAGGAAAGGGAGAGGATAAGAAAAGGGATAGAGTTCATATATGAATTTACAAAAGATTATATCTTTATCTTAAACCTACTCTATGATATTATACCTTCTGAGAGTTATTTTTGTGATTGTTTCTGATGTTTAGATCATGCCCACTATATGATGCATTTTTTCATGTATGTTTATATATTGTTGTTTTTTGTGGCAGTTATTCCATATCATTGTTGATTCATTACTAAATGTTTATATCATTGGTCTATGTATAAAACATGTTCAATATAGGCATTTTTCTGGCAACATTTTTGAACTGAGTTTCAACCATCTACTCAGATGTTTTTAATTGGTTTGTTCCACTGTTTTTAATTAAGGGTCATTTGAATATGTTCCACAAAGGAGGATATATTGCTAGTGTTGGAGCTCAGTTCAAATAGGACCGTGAGGAAGGCACATAGTGCTGAAACATGTAGTCCCTTGCTGGAATGCTACTAATTGATTGGAGTTCCTTATATTTTTTATGACATAATGGATTAATAAAGAAGAAGTTTTTACAAATCTGGTGAACTTTCATCCTTTTGCTGGATCCCAATTTCCTCATATTTCTATTTGTTGGGGCATACTCCCTGCCTGGATCCGTGCCTGGTTTAAAAACAACAGTATCACTGTGCTTGAATGGCCAGCAAACTCGCCTGACCTTAAACCCATAGAGAATCTAAAGGGTATTGTCAAGTGAAAGATGAGAGACACCAGACCCAACAATGCAGATGCAAAAGGAGCCCTGACCAAGTATTGAGTGCATTTAGTGAACATACATTTTAGTAGGCCAACATTTTGGATTTTAAGATAATTTTTCAAGCTGGTGTTATAAAGTATTCTAATTTACTGAGATAATGACTTTTGGGTTTTAATTGGCTGTAAGCCATAATCATCAACATTAACAGAAACAAACACTTGAAATAGATTACTCTGTTTGTAATGACTCTATATAATATGTGTTTCACTGGAATTAATTAACCTTTTGATGATATTCTAATTTTGTGAGAAGCAACTGTATATAGGGGGAACTGGGGCAATCATAATTTATATATGGGGAGAACTGAGGCTATGATACTCTATATATGGGGAGAACTGGGGCCATCCTACTAGATATACGGAGGAACTGGGGCTATCCTACTATATATATGGGGAACTGGGGCCATCCTACTATATATATGGGGGAACTGGGGCCATCATACTATACATATGGTGGGAACAGGGACTCCATCAATGTAGTAATCTAGATTCTGAAAACCATATCTATGCTGTAAACTTGGTTCTGTTCCTGTATCTATATACCAGACCTAGTTGGTTCTGGTCTGATATCTCTGCAGCAAGCTTGATTCTGCTCCCTTATCTCTGTAGTAAGCTCAGTTCTTCCACCATAGCTCTCTAGTAAGCTCGGTTCTGCTCCCATATCTCTGTGGTAAGCTCAGTTCTGCTCCCATATCTCTCTAGTAAGCTTGGTTCTGCTCCCATTATCTCTCTAGTAAGTTTGGTTCTCGTACTCTATCGATGTAGTAATCTAGATTCTGGCACCATATATATGCTGTATGCTTGATTCTGTTCCCGTATCTATGTAGTAGACCTAGTAAGCTCCGTTCTGCTCCCTTATCTCTGTAGTAAGCTTGGCTCTGCTCCCTTATCTCTGTTGTAAGTGTGGCACTACAGGAGTCCGGTTGCAACAAGGGCATTGCCTTCCTCACAGGGGATAATGTCAGGCCTGAAGCAAGGAGGGATCCCCTGCCCAGGTATACACAGCATGCAACACAGATCCTGCTCTAGGCCAGCAGGGGGAACTCTGAACCTGACTTGAGGGGAGCTGCTCTCTCTGGTCAGGAGGAGGAAGTCAGTGAGTGCTGTGAACTGGACGAGTGAGAAGCTTGTCCCCAGACTAGAGTGCATTCTGAGTCAGAGAGGAAGATAAAAGTATAGGGAAGCTTGGGAAGAGGAGTTGTGACCACGCTCATCCCAGAGCTCAGTGCTAGAACTGGACCCCAGAGTCTGTGGCTGCAGAGCACTACAGTCTCATCAGCTAAATCCGGAGGACAGATTGCAGGTCTTCTGGCCCCTATCACACACCTGAAGGCACAGCAGCAGGATAGAGCCCGGAGATGCCATGAGGAGCGACTCCTGTGAAAAGCTGAAGCTGCCTGTCATGCGGGTAACGTTTTCTAAAAGACAGTGAGAGGAACAGAGGACTGAGCAGAGCTTTAGGCAGCAAGGACCTCAAATAGAGCAGCGCAGTAAAGAGGCCTCCAAGCCACCTGGCTGAGTGGATCCTAAGTTGCTTCGGGCTGCCTGGACCTTCATTGACACCTGTAACCAGTGCTCCCATCGGCACCTCTATAAATTCAGTAAAGGTAAAGGAAATACAACCTTGATGTGTCCTCAGATTTGTTTGCTATACCATCTGCCCTGCACTACATCCACCATCATCTCATCACTTACACATACAATTACCCTGGGGCCTAGCTCTACCTGTGGAGAGCTGTAACAACTCTGCTGCATCACCATCAGCCCCAGCGGACTCTGAAGCAGGGTCAGCTAACACCTTATTTGCCGAATACCACAGGTAGCATCATGAACTAATTTCCTTTTAAATCATCCACTATAAACTTTATTGAACATTTTCATTGGATGCCCAGGGCCACGGACCGGGTCACCGCTATCGTGACACTTCCCCTTTAAGAACTGCCGGGTAACGAGTTCCCCACGGCCCTGGTGGGCGCTCCATAAGCTCAGTTCTGGACTGATATCTCTGTAGTAAGCTGGGTTCTGGTCTGATATCACTGTAGCAAGCTCGGTTCTGCTCCCTTATCTCTGTAGTAAGCTCGGTTCTTCCCCCATATCTCTCTAGTAAGCTTGGTTCTGCTCCCATATCTCGGTAATAAGCTCGGGTCTGCTTCCATATGTCTGTAGTAAGCTCAGTTCTGCTCCCATATCTCTGCAGTAAGCTCGGCTCTGCTCCCATAGCTCTGTAGTAAGCTCGGCTCTGCTCCCATAGCTCTGTAGTAAGCTCGGCTCTGCTCCCATAGCTCTGTAGTAAGCTTGTTTCTGCTCCCATAGATCCTTAGTAAGGTTGGTTATGTTCCCATATCACTCTAGTAAGCTTGGTTCTGCTCCCATATCTCTCTAGTAAGCTCAGTTCTGCTTCCATATCTCTGAAATAAGCTCAGTTCTGCTTCCATAGCTCTTTTGTAAACTTGGTTCTGTTCTCATAGCTCTGTAGTAATCTCGGTTCTGCTTCCATAGCTCTGTTGCAAGCTTGGTTCTGCTCCCTTATTTTTGTAGTAAGCTTGATTCTGCTCCCATAGAGCTGTAGTAAGCTTGGTGCTGTTCCCATATCACTCTAGCAAGCTCGGTTCTGCTTCCATATCTCTCTAGTAAGCTCTGTTCTGCACCCATAGCTCTGTAGTAAGCTCGGTCCCACTCCTATATCTCTGTAGTAAGCTTGGTTCTGCTCCCATAGCTCTGTAGTAAGTTCGGTACTGCTCCCATAGCTCTGTAGTAAGCTCGGTTCTGCTCCCATATCTCTCTATTAAGCTTGGTCCTGCTCCCACAGCTCTGTAATAAGCTCAGTTCTGCTCCTGTGGCGCCCCTGAGGCTCAGTCGCCACAGAGGTACTGCACCTTCTCCTAAGGTGTGGTGCCCCACCATCCAGGTAAGTTGGAGGCTCTTGACCACGCTCCAACACTCGCACCCCACACAATAGAGTAGTTCAGCACAGCCACATTGCGGCTCTTTGCTTAGAGAGGCAGAGCACCTTTGGTGGTTCCCTGCTTGGAACACTAGACGTGCTGGGAGGTGGGTGGAGTTCAGAATATATATATGAGTGGGATGGTTTAGGATGACAAGTCAGTCTGACAGGAGGTCAGTGAGGAAGGAAACCACTCAGGAGGAGTGGGGATCCCTGGAAGAAGGGATGGAGGAAGAAGTGCTGCAGCTGCCTCAGTGACCAGAGCCAGCTGGCACGGGAAAGGAAAGGAAAGAAGAAGAAGGACGTTGACCTGAAGCCTGAGCTTCCATAGAAGGGAAAGGACAAGGGAATGTAGGAGTAAAAGGGAACACAGAGGACGTGGGTTAGAGGAAGAATCCTGCCTAGAAGTTCTAAGCGCAAGGCCGGGACCCGGTCCCCGAGGTTGTACGAACGCTAATGGTTCTGCAGCAGACACCGGTGGAGTAGTGGGCTGTAAATGCACTACTCCCATCTAAGTCTTGAGGGTGTGGCGCCCCTGAGGCTTCAGTCGCCACAGAGGTACTGCACCTTCTCCTAAGGTGTAGTGCCCCACCATCCAGGTAAGGTGGGAACTCCTGACCACGCTCCACACCTGCATTCTACACACAGGATAGTTCAGTGGGGCCACCTAACAGCTTTAGGCTGGGGGTTAGCAGAGCACCCCTCGTGGAACCCTGCTTCGTAACACGAGATGTGCTGGGAGGCGGGTGGAGTGAGATGATATAAAAGAGTGGGAAGAGTGAGAGTTAGGGAGGAGTTGGTTGGTTAGTTGGAGAGAGAAGAGAGAAGATGGGTGTCTGAAGGACGTGCTGCAGCAGGTCCCAGTGATCTGGGCTGCTGCCACGAAAAAGACAGAGAAAGAGATTGATAAGATTGATAACCTAACCTTCCATAAGAGAGATAGAACAGATCGGAACGAAGGAGAATAGAAGGACGGTGGGAAGCTGGTTGAAGAAAGATAGAGAACCCTTCCAGTCCAGAGAGCGCAAAGGCCGGGGCCCGGTCCCCGAGGTTGATTGGATCTTTATGTCCGGCAACAGACACCGGAGGAGTAGTGATCCGCTAACGCCTTGCTCCCATCATAGACTTGGGACACAACAGCAACTGAATAGAGAGCCGGGACGCAGTGAGGAGTCCCCGAAGCAGGCTACAGCTGTCTGTCATACAAGTAAAGACTAGGAACACCTAGAGAGAGGCATTCCAGGGTAACTAAGTACTGAAGTGCTTCGCACCTAAAGGCGCATTGGAGGAGTCGTTCAGTAAGGTACATGTTGGCGGAGTGTGGAAGGGAGAATCCTATCCTGCCTGGAGGTTGGCTGGAGCCCTGACCTGGAGAACACAGTACGGAGGCAGGCAGTGGAGTGAACGGCAAACAGTGAGTAAAGCATTGGAACCGCATACTCGGGTTTCCTCCAGTTATTCCCGCACCACTACACCTGGGTACCAGCCTCCATACCATTCTGCGCCTCTCCTCATCCATTGCACCTACACTGCCCTGGGACTACAGCTCCACCTGTGGGGAGCTACACCATCTTTGCTGCACCACACCATCAGTCCCGGCGGATCTGCATGCAGCGTTGGCTCAACATCTTACTTGCCAAACACCACGGGTGGCGTCACGAACTATTCTAATAAACTTTAACACCATTAACATCACCGCCATTGATATTGGGCGCCCAGGGCCACGGACCGGGTCACCGCTGCTGTGACACATTCCCACCTTGACACCGGCCCGGTACCGAGTACCCCGATGCCCTGGGTGTGCGAGGGCGACCCAATTTTGGCGTCACGAACAGGATGACGAGACCCGATGCCATCGGGTTCTGTGTGCCTTGGATTTACAACTTTTGAAAATGTGCAGGAGACCAAATTAAATAGACTGTAAAATGGACATTAGAAATGGCCGCTGGCGCGGAGAAGAAGGGCGTGAAGAGATGGGAGGTCCTAAGAAAAGACCGCGAAGAGTCTTGGGCCGTCCCTGCCTGAATTACTATGTGACCGATGCATGGCTCACCCCCCCCGAGGGGTTCGTATACTGGCTTGGTATGGAGGCGCTGGAAGAAGATGCCGCCCCCAGAAGGAGGGGCAGAGTAAGCCTGTGGCGAGCAGAAGGGAGGAGCAAGGAGAACGCCAGAACGCCATCATGAAAGCAGATGAGAAGACAGAAGAACAGGGAGGGGAGAAGTCACTCTCCCCTAGGCCGCCTAGGCGGAGGTTGCGACCGCTGATTCATCCTCAGCTGCGTCCGCCACCGCCTCACAACAGATATTTTCATTGGGGGAGCCCCATCCTGAGGAGATACATGAGGGCTCTGGAACAGAATGGAGGACCGGGACCGTGTCTCTGCCTGGATCGGGCGCGGTGGCACCGGCCTCCGCCGTCAACCCCAGCTGAGACCGGCCTGGTCCTGGCACGGATCCAACTGCGGCCTACTCCACCAGTCACTCCGGGAGTTGCGGCTGCTGCCATCTACCACCAGGAACCGGAGCCGGAACCGCGGCTGGAAACGCCAGGTATGATCGCTATTCCCGGTCTGACCCTGGTTTTGGGAGCGGAACCCACAGATAGGAACAGGCCCACTGACCTTCGCCGACGATCCCCGGCTGCAGTGCCTATGGGGGAGATGATCAAGTTGTTCCTGGCTGGCAGCCTCGGGCTGCGGCACCATCTCCTGAACTTCCTATGGAACTGGAGGGACCCATATCCCCGCAGACAGTAGAAATCTCCATGGCCCTTTCCCTGGGCCCCACCAGTCCCTATCCCTCTCTATGGGAGATTGAGTATATGCGGCTAGCAAGTAGTCAACGGGACGAAGATACCACCTCTGAGAACATTTCCAGTTCAGCTACCAGAACCCCAGGAGTGGACCACAATTGAAATAATTTACTAAATCTTGTTACCCAGGAGGGTTTGTTGCACCAGTTGTGCCTTTGCCTTTTTGTTCATCATATTGCCCAGTTTTGATTGGCAGTGTTGTTTTTGAAATGGAACTGTGGAGATCATAGACGCTGATTAATCCAAAAACTTTTATTGTAAATAGTTGCACCTCTTTAGGTGCCCTTTCTTGGTTTTACATATAAAGACACTTTGCGAAGATAATGTTTTTGCATGGACACTTTTCGAAGAATGATGTCTACCTCAAAGGACACTGCAAGAAAGCCCGGCTGGGAGCAAAGTTCAGCACTTTGTGTCACGCTGCTGCCGCCGCAGTCCCCGCCGATACCTTCTCTTCTGCCGCAGTCTGACCACTCTCTGGCGGCCTCCACGCCGCGGTCCCGGCTGCCTCGGCCTTCTCCGCGCTCCTCCTTTCCCCGTCTCTTGTTCCCGGTGCCCGCTCCTGCTCGGTCTCCTGTGTCCCGTCGGGCGCGCGCCCCGGTCCAGCTTCCTGTTCCTCGGCGGGCACGCGCGCACACTGTGGTCAGGAGCACGCACGCTCTCTACCCCTCCTGAGGCCGCACGCTCTCCTCACCTTGCGCTGGGAGGGGCATGACCCGGAAGCCCCTGTCACGACTCCCTATATCAGGCCGCCTCTTCCTGCTGGCGGTGCCTGATTATCACTTGTGCCCTGCTAAGTGATTCTGGCCCTTGTCTCTGTGTGCACCCCCGTTGCCTCCCTGCCTGTAGCTTACTTGTCTTCTCCACTGTCCTCTCTCCTAGGATCTGGAAGTCTGAGCTCGTGCTCCTGTCTGTCCTGGTCCCCTGGCTGAGTTCTCCAGTTCGTGCCTGCTTCCTTCCGTCTCGCCTGTGTTCCTGACCTGTCCGCCATCCGTATTCCTGTTTCTGGGGAGGTCCACCGCCAGCATCTCCGGCCCCTTGCCAGCTCTCCTGTATTCTCTCTGGGTACCAGCTGCCGTGGTGATAGTTACCCGCAGGGCCTGCCCCAAACACTCCCAGCTCGCCCGTGGGAGGTTCGTTGCCACGGTCCAGCGGGTCCATTCCAGGAGATCTACCTAAGTCTCACATCACAGAATAATCAGGCCATGGATCCCGCTGGTACCCTGACCCCGACCCAGAAGGAACTTTTGTTCCTCCAAGAAAATCAGGCGAGGATCATGTCATTCCTCAAATCTATGGAGTCCCGTCTTTCCTCTTTGCAAACCTCCGATCCAGGGACTGCCTCTCAGATCTCCAGCCTCCAGCAGGAGCTTGCCCAGCAGCGCGACACCCAGGCCCACATTCTGAATTACATGGCTTCGGTGGATAAACGCCTACTAGCTCTCCAGACCGCTGCTGCTGCCCCTGTTCAGGTGGCAGTTCATTAACCAATGCCAGCTGCATTTTAACTTGACGCCCCTGCAGTATCCTACCGACCGGGCCAAGGTGGCCTTTGTGGTATCCCATTTGGAGGGTGAGATGCTGGCTTGGGTAAATCCCTTGTGGGAACGTGACGACCCGTTAGTCTCCCAGCTTGCGACCTTCTTAGAGACCTTTTGTAGAGTCTTCGATGAGCCCGGTCGCCTGGTCTCGGCCACCGAGTCCTTATTTAACCTCTGCCAGGGTGCTCTCTCTGTGGGGCAGTACGCCATCCAGTTCCGTACAGTGTCCTCCGAGCTTGGATGGAACAACGAGGCCCTAGTGGGGGCTTTTTGGCGTGGCTTGTCGGCTCGAATCAAAGACGAGTTGGCTGGGAGAGACACACCCACGTCTTTGGAGGACCTCATCTCTCTGGCAACGCGAATTGATCTGCGTTTCCAGGAGCGCTCCCGCGAAGCCGCCAGGGAGAGAAGGCCTTCTCGTTTTTCCCCTTCTCCACGCAGTCCTCCTCGCCCGCGACCTACCACCGTGGCGTCAACTTCGGAGCCCATGCAAGTGGACCGACTCAGACCAGCGGAGCTGCGTCGCCAGGAGAGACTTACACATGGTCTTTGTCTCTATTGTGGCAGCGCCTCCCATCTTCTGCATTCCTGTCCAGTGAGGCCGGGAAATGTCTCCGCCTAGGACAGGTAAGAGAGGCCTCCCTAGGTGTCTGTGATACCTCTCTACCCTTGACCCTCTCTGTTTTGTTTGTCCTGGGATACAAACGTTTTTCTGAGGTGGCCTATATTGACTCAGGGGCTGCAGGGAACTTCATCCAACTCGAGGCAGTAAAAAGATTGCGGATACCTGTCAGGTCCTTGGAGGTTCCCCAGCAGTTAGCTTCAGTCGACCGTGTTCCTCTGCGCGAGACCGTCACTTTGGTCACCAAAGAGGTGGAGTTACAGATCAGGGTCCTGCACCGTGAGAAGATAGCCTTCTTCGTGCTGCCGTCACTGTCCCACACCTTGCTTCTGGGTTTTCCTTGGTTGAGGATACACAAACCCGTCTTGGATTGGCGCTCTGGAGACATTCTTTGTTGGGGTCGTTTCTGCCAGACTAAATGTCTTCTTCCGGTACAACCTCTCAAGACTTCGCTACCTGCCTCGGGTCCAGCGGATCTGCCCCTGGCCTACTGGGCCTTTGCTGACGTCTTTGACAAAAAGGAGGCAGAGACTCTTCCACCGCACCGGCCATATGATTGCCCGATCGAGTTTGTTCCAGGTTCAACTCCGCCCCGGGGGCAAATCTATCCTTTGAGTCCGCTCGAATCCCAAGCCATGACTGAGTACGTTCAGGAGAATTTGTCCAGGGGCTTTATCCGGAAGTCATCTTCACCCGCCGGAGCAGGTTTCTTTTTTGTCAATAAGAAGGGTGGGTCCCTTCGCCTGTGTATCGACTATCGGGGTCTTAATGAAATCACTATCAAGAACAAATACCCCCTACCTCTCATCCCCGAGTTATTCGACCGGCTGCGAGGGGCGCGAATCTTTACCAAACTGGATCTCCGTGGAGCCTACAATCTCATCCGTATTCGCTCCGGAGATGAATGGAAGACCGCTTTCAACACCAGGGATGGGCACTACGAGTATCTCGTCATGCCATTCGGTTTGTGCAACGCCCCCGCAGTCTTTCAGGTATTTGTAAATGACATTTTCGGAGACCTTCTGTACTCCTGTATGGTCGTATATCTGGACGATATCCTCGTCTTCTCTCCCGATCTGCCCGCCCACAGGAGAGATGTCCGTCGAGTACTGTTACGCCTAAGGGAGAATCGCCTATATGCTAAGTTGGAGAAATGCGCCTTTGAACAGTCCTCCCTTCCATTCCTAGGATACGTCATCTCCGACTCAGGCTTATGCATGGACCCGGAGAAAGTATCTGCCGTGCTTAACTGGCCGCGTCCCCATGGGGTAAAAGCCATTCAGCGATTTCTTGGCTTCGCAAATTACTACCGGCAGTTCATTCCTCATTTTTCCTCTTTGACTGCTCCTATCTCCTCTTTGATCCGTAAGGGAGTAAATCTGCACGCCTGGTCTCCTGAAGCCGAGAACGCCTTCTTGTCTCTGAAACACGCATTCGCCACGGCACCCGTGCTCCATCGCCCAGAAGCCAATAAACCTTTCATCCTCGAGGTGGATGCTTCCGCAACCGGGGCCGGAGCAGTTCTGTCTCAAAAATCTCCCTCTGGTAGACTTGTTACGTGCGGTTTCTTTTCCAAGTCCTTCTCCACTTAGGAGCAAAACTATTCCATCGGAGACCGGGAACTGCTTGCCATCAAATTAGCTCTGGAGGAATGGAGGTACTTATTAGAGGGAGCCGTACATCCGTTTACAATCTACACGGACCATAAAAATCTGGCTTACCTTCGATCGGCACAGAGACTCAATCCTCGGCAGGCCAGGTGGTCCCTGTTCTTCGGCCGATTCGATTTTGATCTGCACTTTCGTCCCGGCAACAAGAACCTCAAGGCTGACGCTTTGTCCAGGTTCTTCCTTTCTGCAGATTTAGAGGAGGAACCCACACATATCTTGGATCCCTCCAGGCTCATCACGGTGGCACCTCTCTCTCTCGTCTCGCCGCCACGTGGTGAGACTTTCGTGCCAGAGAAGGACGGAAGACGGATCCTACACATGCTTCCAAACTTGCTGGTCATGTCGGCTTTAAAAAAACACTTCTCCTTGTCTCCCGCTACTACTGGTGGCCGACTCTTCCCCTGGATGTCCGAGATTTCGTCGCTTCCTGTCCATCCTGTGCTAAAACCAAGGTGCCTAGGCAGTTGCCTTCCAGTCTTCTACATCCGCTTCCAGTTCCATTGTCCCCTTGGCAACACATTGCCATGGATTTCGTTACCGATCTACTCAGGTCTGCAGATTGTACCGTCGTCCTTGTGGTGGTAGACAGATTCTCTAAGATGGCACATTTCATCCCTCTCCCCGGGTTACCTTCAGCACCAGACTTGGCAAAAGTTTTCGTTCACCACATCTTCCGTCTCCATGGACTACCCCAACATATTTTTTCGGACAGCGGAGTCCAATTCACCTCTCGATTTTGGAGAGCCCTATGCAAGTCTATGGATGTCACACTTGACTTCTCATCTTACCATCCACAGTCCAATGGTCAAGCAGAGTGGACTAACCAGAATTTGGTGAACTATCTCTAGCACTTTTCTAATGCCCACCAGGACGACTGGTCAGACTTACTCCCATGGGCAGAGTTCGCCTATAATAACCACGTCAGCGAGTCTTCTGGCAAATCTCCTTTTTTTGTTGTCTACGGTCAGCATCCAGGTGTACCTCTACCAGTTCCCTCTGCCTCAGTTGTACCGGCGGCTGATCTGTCTGGGGATTTCTCCAGGATCTGGCAGGAGACCAAGGCCGCTCTCGAGTTAGCACGCGACAAGGTAAAGAGACACGCAGACAAAAGGCACCTGGATTCCCTGTCATATCACCCTGGTGATAAAGTTTGGCTGTCCTCCAAGTGCATTCATCTCAAGATCCCTTCACATAAACTGGGTCCCCGCTATATTGGACCCTTTGAGGTATTGACTCGTATTAACGACGTCTCCTACAAACTGACTTCCCGCCTCACTCTGCATCCCCAATGCTTTTCATGTCTCCCTTCTAAAACCGGTCATCCTCAATCGCTTCCAAACTTCTGCCACTCAGTCGCCGCCGCCTGTCTCCGCTGACAATGAGTTTGAGGTTAAAGACATTTTGGCCATGAAGAAGCGAAGGGAGAGGACCTTTTTTCTGGTCGATTGGAAGGGCTTTGGTCCTGAGGAGAGGTCCTGGGAGCCTCGGGAGAATATTCGGGCTCCTCGAATTTTGGCTAAGTTTTTTTCCACTCTGCGGAGGGGGGTGCGTAGGGAGGGGGGACTGTCACGCTGCTGCCGCAGCCCCCGCCGATACCTTCTCTTCAGCCGCAGTCTGCCCACTCTCTGGCGGCCTCCACGCCGCGGTCCCTGCTGCCTCGGCCTTCTCCACGCTCCTCCTTTCCCCGTCTCTTGTTCCCGGCACCCGCTCCTGCCCAGTCTCCTGTGTCCCGTCGGGAGCGCGCCCCGGTTCAGCTTCCTGTTCCTCGGCGGGCGCGCGCGCACACTGTGGTCAGGAGCATGCGCGCTCTCTACCCCTCCTGAGGCCGCGCGCTCTCCTCAACTTGCGCTGGGAGGGATCATGACCCAGAAGTCCCTGCCACGACTCCCTATATCAGGCCGCCTCTTCCTGCTGGCGGTGATTCCGGCCCTTGTCTCTGTGTGCACCCCGTTGCCTCCCTGCCTGTAGCTTACCCGTCTTCTCCACTGTCCTCTCTCCTAGGATCTGGAAGTCTGAGCTCGTGCTCCGGTCTGTCCTGGTCCCCTTGCTGAGTTCTCCAGTTCGTGCCTGCTTCCCTCCGTCTCGCCTGTGTTCATGACCTGTCCGCCATCCGTATTCTTGTTTCTGTTTCTTGGGAGGTCCTCTGCCAGCATCTCCGGCCCCTTGCCAGCTCTACTGTATTCTCTCTGGGTACCAGCTGCCGTGGTGATAGTTACCCGCGGGCCTGCCCCAAACACTCCCTGTATAGGGGGTGGTCCACCTGGCCAGCTCGCCCGTGGGAGGTTCGTTGCCACGGTCCAGCGGGTCCACTCCAGGAGATCTACCTAAGTCTCACATCACACTTTGCAAGAATCTTTGAATGTTTTATGATAACCTATTTGATAATGTTGTGTCTTGTGGAAAGTAAATGTCTTTTATAGAATATTTGATACAGGGAATTAGAAAAGTTTTGAGATAGAATGTGAGAATTGAATAAAGACTGAAGAATTGAAAGTGACAGGTGACAGGCCAAGTACAGATGGTCAGTGTCTTGCATCCAGTAGAAAGAGAGAGAAAGAATAATTGCACTTTGAACTATGAATTGCAATTAAGTAAATTTTTGATACTAAGATAGGAAGTTAAGCTGTTTGTAATGTTTAAGAAATGTGCCTCCTACATTAGGAAGATTAGATAAGTATTGTTGAATAGCATTTAAAATTTTTTGTGTGTTCCTGTATTGTACCTTTTGTTGTCTTACAACCCGCGGACGTGCTGTGTTTAACGGGGGGGTATGTGGCGCCCCTGAGGCTTCAGTCGCCACAGAGGTACTGCACCTTCTCCTAAGGTGTAGTGCCCCACCATCCAGGTAAGGTGGGAACTCCTGACCTCCACACCTGCATTCCACACACAGGATAGTTCAGTGGGGCCACCTAACAGCTTCAGGCTGGGGGTTAGCAGAGCACCCCTCGTGGAACCCTGCTTCGTAACACGAGATGTGTTGGGAGGCGGGTGGAGTGAGATGATATAAAAGAGTGGGAAGAGTGAGAGTTAGGGAGGAGTGGGTTGGTTAGTTGGAGAGAGAAGAGAGAAGATGGGTGTCTAAAGGACGTGCTTGAGCAGGTCCCAGTGATCTGGGCTGCTGGCACGAGAAAGACAGAGAAAGAGATTGATAAGATTGATAACCTAACATTCCATAAGAGAGATAGAACAAATCGGAACGAAGGAGAATAGAAGGACAGTGGGAAGCTGGTTGAAGAAAGATAGAGAACCCTTCCAGTCCAGAGAGCGCAATGGCCGGGGTCCCGGTCCCCGAGGTTGATTGAATCTTTATGTCCGGCAACAGACACCGGAGGAGTAGTGATCCGCTAACGCCTTGCTCCCATCATAGACTTGGGACACAACAGCAACTGAATAGAGAGCCGGGACGCAGTGAGGAGTCCCCGAAGCAGACTACAGCTGTCTGTCATACAAGTAAAGACTAGGAACACCTAGAGAGAGGCATTCCAGGGTAACTAAGTACTGGAGTGCTTCGCACCAAAAGGCGCATTGGAGGAGTCGTTCAGTAAGGTACGTGTTGGCGGAGTGTGGAAGGGAGAATCCTATCCTGCCTGAAGGTTGGCTGGAGCCCTGACCTGGAGAACACAGTACGGAGGCAGGCAGTGGAGTGAACTGCAAACAGTGAGTAAAGCTTTGGAACTGCATACTCGGGTGTCCTCCAGTTATTCCTGCACCACTACACCTGGGTACCAGCCTCCATACCATTCTGCGCCTCTCCTCATCCATTGCACCTACACTGCCCTGGGACTACAGCTCCACCTGTGGGGAGCTACACCATCTTTGCTGCACCACACCATCAGTCCCAGCAGATCTGCATGCAGTGTTGGCTCAACATCTTACTTGCCAAACACAACGGGTGGCGTCACGAACTATTCTAATAAACTTTAACACCATTAACATCACCGCCATTGATATTGGGCGCCCAGGGCCACGGACCGGGTCACCGCTGCTGTGACACATTCCCACCTTGACACCGGCCCGGTACCGAGTACCCCGCTGCCCTGGGTGTGCGAGGGCGACCAAAGGGCACAACAGCAATACGGATAGAGAGCTGGGACTTAGGAGTAGAGAGTCCCCGAAGCAGGCTACAGCTGTCTGCCGTGCAAGTAGAGTTCTTGGGAACATCTGTCAGGAGGAACTCCAGTGTAACACGGTACTGGAGATCTTCACACTTAAAGGCGCTTTAGAGGAGACGTTCAGGAAAGGCACATAAGTTGGCGGAGTGTGGAAGGGAGCTTTCCATCTTGCTGGAGGTTGACTGAGTCCCTGACCCGAAGGACACGGCACAGAAGCGGGCACTACAGACTGTGAGTAAAGCTTTGGAACTACATGCCCTGGTGTCCTCCATTCCTTCCTGCGTCTGTCTGCCTGACACTGCTACATCCCCTGCGCCAGACACTACATCACCTAAGTGTCTCCACATCTACACCACCCTGGGACAACAGCCCTGCCTGTGGAGGGCTATACCATCATTGCTGCACCACACCATCCGTCCCAGAGGATCTGCATGCAGCGTCGGCTTAACACCTCCCTTGCCGAACACCATAGGGACGAACTATTCATCTAACTACATTTCACTATTCACATCTTCCTATTACTTGGGCGACCAGGGCCACGGTCTGGGTCATCCGCTGCTGTGACACGTCCCACTGACACCGGCCCGGTACCGAGTACCCCATGGCGCTGGGAGGGCGACCCACTCCCATATCTCTCTAGTAAGCTTGATTCTGCTCCCATAGCTCTGTAGTAGTCTTGGTTCTGCTCCTATAGCTCTGTATTAAGCTTGGTTCTGCTCCCTTATATTTGTAGTAAGATCGGTTCTGGTCCCATAACTCAGTTCCCTTATCTACGTAGTAATAACATAGTAACATAGTTTTGAAGGCTGAAGGAAGAACTTATGTACATCTAGTTCAGCCTATTTTTAGTGCAGCTGTTCTGCATTGTTGATCCTGGGGAAGGCAAAAAACCCAAAGAGTAGAAGCCAATTTTCTCCATGGGGAAAAAATTCCTTCCCCTAAGCTGGGTCAATCATCTACCTATAATATTATGTTATTCATAACCTTCTATACTGTTACACACAAGAAAAGCATCCATTCCTTTCTTAAATTCATTCAGTGAGTTGGCCATCACCACTTCCTCAGGAAGAGAATTCCAGAGCCTCACTGCTCTTACCGTGAAGAACCCTCTTCTATGCTGGTGCAGAAATTGTCTTTCCTCCAAATGAAGAGAATGCCCCCTTGTTCTTGTCACAGTCCTTGGTACAAACAGTTCATTGGAGAGATCTCTGTATTGCCCTCTGATATACTTGTACATATATATTAGGTCTTCCCTAAGTCTTCTCTTTTCTAGAGTAAATAGACCTAATTTTGATAACCTTTCTGGGTATTGTAGTGAACCAACTTCATTTATCATTTTAGCAGCCCGCCTTTGAACCCTTTCAAGTTCAGTAATGTCTTTCTTGAGCACCGGCGTCCAAAATTGCACACAATACTCCAAGTGTGGTCTGACGAGTGTTTTGTATAGAGGGAGAATTATGTTTTCATCTCGTGTCCCCAGACCTCTTCTAATGCATCCCATGACCCTATTTGCTTTGCTGGCAGCTGCCTGACATTGGGCACTCCAATTTAGCTTCTTATTGACTAAGATGCCTAAGTCTTTTTCCATGTCTGATTTCCCCAGCAGTTTCCCATTTAGTAAGTAATTATAGCATCTGTTTCTCCTTCCCATGTGCATAACCTTACACTTATCTGTGTTAAACCTCATTTGCCATTTTTTCAGCTCAATTCTCCAATTTACTCAAATCTGTCTGTAGTTGCAAACTGTCCTCCTTTGTGTTAACTACCTTACATAGTTTTGTATCATCTGCAAATACTGATATTTTACTGTGTAAGCCATCCACTAGATCATTAATAAATATATTAAATAGTAGGGGGCCCAATACAGAACCCTGTGGTACCCCACTAGTAACCCTGGCCCAATCTGAGTATGCCCCATTAATAACCACTCTTTGTTTTCTGTCACTAAGCCAGCCAGCTTAATCTTGGTTCCATTTGTGTCTGTGTAGTCAGCTTGCTTATAATAATATTGCTTATTATAATATGTATTCGCTGTGTAGTGGTGATGGTAGTGGACATTGTGTAGCCATATTTTAAAGTAGCATGTTGATAATATTGGTCTTTGCATTGTGTATTTTTGGTTAGCAACATTGGTATACTGTAATTATGTATGTATAGATGATATTTTAAATGGCTTAGGGGAGATATATGGGGAAATATGCACTTTGGGGCTTGGGCCCCTGATCTTAAAGGACTCTAGCAATGCTCCTGGTTTATTGTATGAGGTGTGTATGTGGTGTGTATATAGTATGGTGTGTGTGTGTGTATATAATATGCTATGCATTATTTTTCAACTGGCTAACATGGTACCAAACCCCTTTTTTTCTTTTATATAATACTAGCTGAAGAGCCCGGCGCTGCCCGGGCATAGTAACTAACTGTGGTTAGTTATAGCAAATTATAATTATCCTCCATCCCATAGTCCTGTGCCCATATACCCATCATACATATCCACGATCCCATAGTCGAGTGCCCATATACCCATCACTAGAGTTGAGCGAAACGGGTCGAAAAAATTCAAAAGTCGCCGACTTTTAGCAAAGTCGGGTTTCATGAAACGAAACCCGACCCTAGGATGAGGTCGGCCACGAGGTCGGCGACTTACGCGCCAAAGTCGCGTTTCAAAAGTTTGTTTTGCGCTCTTTTTCAGCCAATCAGGATCCACGGACACTGTGGGCAACGTGATGACATAGGCACGGGTCACCACCATCTTTCAGAAGGGCATGCAAGTGATTGGCTTGCTTTGGTGGGCGTCACAGGGGGTATAAAAGGGCGTGCACGCCGACCGCCATCTTACTTCTGCCGATCTTAGCATAGGGAGAGGTTGCTGCTGATTCTGTAGGGAGAGCGTTAGGCAGGGAAGAAGACCAAAAAACTGCTTCTGCTGCTAGCGATTTGGCCTGCACAACACACCAGTCACTGTGTGTGCAGTGCAAGGGGAGGCTATATAGTGGTGTATCAGTGGTGTTGGTTGTTGGGCTGCCTTCTAAGGCTTCCTGACAGGCTGGCATTGCTGTTTACCCACTGCTCCGCAAACTGCTTTTTTAAAAGCAATCCAATCTCACTTATCCTCTAGTCACTTTGGTCACAGCTGTGCCATCGAGCCTGTCACATAGCGCGCAGATATTCATTGGGCCTCACACAATCCAAAAGTGTCCAGTGTCCAAAAGTGTGTGCAGAGATTCAAACTCTCACTTATCCTCTAGTCACTTAGGTCACAGCTGTGCCATCGAGCCTGTCACATAGCGCTCAGATATTCATTGGGCCTCACACAATCCAAAAGTGTCCAGTGTCCAAAAGTGTGTGCAGAGATTCAAACTCTCACTTATCCTCTAGTCACTTAGGTCACAGCTGTGCCATCGAGCCTGTCACATAGCGCTCAGATATTCATTGGGCCTCACACAATCCAAAAGTGTCCAGTGTCCAAAAGTGTGTGCAGAGATTCAAACTCTCACTTATCCTCTAGTCACTTAGGTCACAGCTGTGCCATCGAGCCTGTCACATAGCGCTCAGATATTCATTGGGACTCACACAATCCAAAAGTGTCCAGTGTCCAAAAGTGTGTGCAGAGATTCAAACTCTCACTTATCCTCTAGTCACTTAGGTCACAGCTGTGCCATCGAGCCTGTCACATAGCGCTCAGATATTCATTGGGCCTCACACAATCCAAAAGTGTCCAGTGTCCAAAAGTGTGTGCAGAGATTCAAACTCTCACTTATCCTCTAGTCATTTAGGTCACAGCTGTGCCATCGAGCCTGTCACATAGCGCTCAGATATTCATTGGGCCTCACACAATCCAAAAGTGTCCAGTGTCCAAAAGTGTGTGCAGAGATTCAAACTCTCACTTATCCTCTAGTCACTTAGGTCACAGCTGTGCCATCGAGCCTGTCACATAGCGCTCAGATATTCATTGGGCCTCACACAGTCCAAAAGTGTCCAGTGTCCAAAAGTGTGTGCAGAGATTCAAACTCTCACTTATCCTCTAGTCACTTAGGTCACAGCTGTGCCATCGAGCCTGTCACATAGCGCTCAGATATTCATTGGGACTCACACAATCCAAAAGTGTCCAGTGTCCAAAAGTGTGTGCAGAGATTCAAACTCTCACTTATCCTCTAGTCACTTAGGTCACAGCTGTGCCATCGAGCCTGTCACATAGCGCTCAGATATTCATTGGGACTCACACAATCCAAAAGTGTCCAGTGTCCAAAAGTGTGTGCAGAGATTCAAACTCTCACTTATCCTCTAGTCACTTAGGTCACAGCTGTGCCATCGAGCCTGTCACATAGCGCTCAGATATTCATTGGGCCTCACACAATCCAAAAGTGTCCAGTGTCCAAAAGTGTGTGCAGAGATTCAAACTCTCACTTATCCTCTAGTCACTTTGGTCACAGCTGTGCCATCGAGCCTGTCACATAGCGCTCAGATATTCATTGGGCCTCACACAATCCAAAAGTGTCCAGTGTCCAAAAGTGTGTGCAGAGATTCAAACTCTCACTTATCCTCTAGTTACTTAGGTCACAGCTGTGCCATCGAGCCTGTCACATAGCGCTCAGATATTCATTGGGCCTCACACAATCCAAAAGTGTCCAGTGTCCAAAAGTGTGTGCAGAGATTCAAACTCTCACTTATCCTCTAGTCACTTAGGTCACAGCTGTGCCATCGAGCCTGTCACATAGCGCTCAGATATTCATTGGGCCTCACACAATCCAAAAGTGTCCAGTGTCCAAAAGTGTGTGCAGAGATTCAAACTCTCACTTATCCTCTAGTCACTTAGGTCACAGCTGTGCCATCGAGCCTGTCACATAGCGCGCAGATATTCATTGGGCCTCACACAATCCAAAAGTGTCCAGTGTCCAAAAGTGTGTGCAGAGATTCAAACTCTCACTTATCCTCTAGTCACTTAGGTCACAGCTGTGCCATCGAGCCTGTCACATAGCGCTCAGATATTCATTGGGCCTCACACAATCCAAAAGTGTCCAGTGTCCAAAAGTGTGTGCAGAGATTCAAACTCTCACTTATCCTCTAGTCACTTAGGTCACAGCTGTGCCATCGAGCCTGTCACATAGTGCTCAGATATCAGTGGGCCTCACACAATCCAAAAGTGTCCAGTGTCCAAAAGTGTGTGCAGAGATTCAAAATCTCACTTATTCTCTAGTCACTTAGGTCACAGCTGTGCCATCGAGCCTGTCACATAGCGCTCAGATATCAGTGGGCCTCACACAATCCAAAAGTGTCCAGTGTCCAAAAGTGTGTGCAGAAATTCAAAATCTCCCCTGTCCTATAGACACCTTGTACCTTGTTTTACATACTATATAGTTTGTTGGATTTTGTCTACATTTCTACCAAAAATGAGGAAGGCTGGTGGAAGAGGCCGTGGAATTGGGCGGGGGTTGGCAGCTGGTAATGATGGTGTTGGTGGTGGATCTGATGGTAGAGGCAAGAGCAAAATAGGACCGAATGCAGGAGGTGTTGAGCCTGCGTCATCGTCTGGCTACATAAGGCCTCGAACGCTTAGTTTTCTAGGAGTTGGCAAACCGCTTTTAAAGCCAGAGCATCAGGAAAAAGTTTTGTCTTACATTGCTGACTCAGCCTCCAGCTCTATCGCCTCCTCTTCTTCAGTTGTAAAAAGTAAAAGCACTGAGTCGTCATTGGAGGCTCATGTTCATGAACCACACCTTTCCTTGTGTCCTTCACCCCAACCAAGATTGAAGGATGACGCAGGCCATACTACTGATTACTCCATGGAGCTGTTTTCACATACCATGCCTGGATTATCAAGTGAAATGGTGAATTACCCAGGCCAAGATGAATGTGACATGGAGTGCACTGATGCACAGCCGCTGATGGATGATTCTGCTGGTACATTCACTCAGAGCACTACATTGTCCTCACAGTGTACAGAGCCAGATTCTGACCCTGATGAGACTCAGGTGCCCCTTCCCGCACACTATACCACCATACACGGTGACACAGAGGAAGGCGCACATGACATAGAAGAGGAGGTGATGGATGACCCAGTTGTTGACCCAGATTGGCATCCATTGGGGGAAGAGGGTGCTGCTTCCAATAGCTCAGATGAGGAGCATCCACAGCAGACATCGACATCACAACAGCTGTTATCTGGCAGGCCCGGAGCACTCCAAAGACAGGTTCCAAACATCAAAAGAGTTGCTGGACAGCTTGTCCAGAGGGTCAAAAGATCACAGCGTGCTAGGCCGCAAAATGTCTGCCAAAGTAGGAAGAGTGCAGTGTGGCACTTTTTTGAACAAAATCCTCATGATCAGGCCAAGGTTATCTGTAAGAAGTGCGCAAAGACCTTTAGCCGAGGGAAAAATCTGAAAAATTTGAATACCAGTTGCATGCTTAGACATTTAACCAGCATGCACTTGCAAGCATGGACACAACACCAAACCTCAAGTGCCACATGTGCAACTGATCACAACGAAGGTAGTCAGCAACGCTACATTGTTTCCCCCACTGTAAGCCCACCGGTTAGCACAGCAGCAAATGTTGAGGTGTCGTTGCAAGACCACAGCAGTCAGGGAATCCCACTGTTATATCAACGAAAGACTGATTCTAGGCCATCAGAAAGAACACCAACTCCATCACCATCAACAACCCTCTCTCAGTCCGCCCTGTCCACCGCTACTTCCACCATATGCAGCTCTCAAGTCCAGCTCACCCTCCCAGACACTATGAGTAGGTCAAGAAAGTACTCAGTCTCTCATCCGTGTACACTGAGTTTGAAAGCCCACATTGCCAAATTAATCTCGTTTGAGATGATGCCCTTTCGGTTGGTGGAAAGCACAGCTTTCCGCGAACTCATGGCCTATGCAGTACCACGCTATGACCTACCCAGTCGCCACTTCTTCTCTCGCAAAGCCATCCCAGCCCTCCACCATCATGTGAAAGACCGCATTGTCCATGCACTCAAGCAGTCAGTGAGCGGAAAGGTGCACCTCACAACTGATGCATGGTACAGTCGGCATGGCCAGGGCCGTTACGTGTCCATCACTGCGCACTGGGTTAATGTGGTGGATGCAGGGTCCACAGGGGACAGTGGTGGTGGGACAGTGCTGCCTAGCCCACGGTATAGGAAACAGTTGGCTGTAGGCGTTCAACCCTCCTCCTCCTCCTCCAGAAGCGAAAGCTCGTCCACAGAGCGCAGTCGTACGAGCACTCCATCTGCAGCTGCCACTGTTGCACACGATGTGTCCCCCTATCGAGCAGCTAGTGGAAAGCGTCAGCAGGCTGTGTTGCAGATGATGTGTTTGGGCGACAGACACACCGCCGAGGTGCTGGCCGAGTACTTGAAGCGACAAACTGAGTCATGGCTGGGCAGTGTACATCTTGAGGCAGGCAAGGTAGTTAGTGATAACGGCCGTAATTTTGTGGCAGCCATAGCCCTTTCAAAACTCAGCCACATACCTTGCTTGGCTCATACCTTGAACCTGGTGGTGCAGTGCTTCCTCAAAAATTATCCGGAGTTAACAGCCCTGCTCCAGAAGGTGCGAAGACTGTGCGCGCACATCCGCCGGTCGCCTGTACACTCCGTTCGTATGCAGAAGCTGCAGCGATTGCTCCACCTTCCCAACCACCGCCTCATTATCGACATTGCAACAAGGTGGAACTCCACCCTGCACATGGTGGAGCGGCTGTGCGAGCAGAGGCAGGCCATAATGCATTTGTGGGAGGATACACGGCCAGGCACTTTGAGTGCAGACATGGAGTTGACAGGTGTGCAGTGGTCAAAGCTGAAAGACCTCTGTAAAGTCCTTCAGTGTTTTGAGGAATGCACACGGCTGGTAAGCGCAGACGACGCCATCCTAAGCATGAGCATCCCACTTATGCGTCTGCTCATGCAAACTTTGACGCACCTTAAGGAGCAGGCGTCTGCAGCCAATGTTGATGAGGAGGAAGAGGAGGAGGGAATCCTTGATGACATTCAGCCATTGTCTGCTCAGGGACCTCTCCTGGACGAGGTGGAGGAAGAAGAGGAGGAGGAGGATGATGATGGGGATGATTACTTAGGGGAGGAGGATGCATCTCGTGGGGCAAGTGAAAATGTTGGCGTGGCAAGGTCTGGTACAGGGTTTGTGCGTGACTGGAGGGATGTGGATTTGCCAGAAAGTGCTCCTCCAACCAGCACTCGCAGTGCATCATTGACACCGGGAACATTGGCCCACATGTCAGATTATGCCTTGCGGATCCTAAAAAGGGACCCCCGCATTGCCAAAATGATGAACGATGATGACTACTGGTTGGCCAGCATCCTGGATCCACGCTATAAAGTCAAATTACAAAACATCATGCCACAGGAGAACCTTGACCTAATATTGGCTAATAAACAAGCAACTCTGGTAAATCGGTTGCTTGAGGCATTCCCAGCACACAGCAGCGGTGATGGTTCTCACACGAGCCGTACGGGCCGGGGGCAGCTTGGCAGAGGTGTTCGTGGTGCACACAGCAGAAGTGGCGTTGGAGACGGGTTTCATGACAATGTTGTGGACTGATTTTTCAAATACCGCTCACACAACTGGTAATACTGCATCGATGGAAAGTGACAGGAGACAGCAGTTGTCAACCATGGTTACAAACTACTTTTCCTCCCATATCGATGTTCTCCCACACAGGTCATTCCCCTTTGACTATTGGGCCGCTAAACTGGACACCTGGCCTGAATTGGCACAATATGCCTTACAGGAGCTCGCTTGCCCATCTGCAAGTGTGCTATCGGAAAGAGTCTTCAGTGCAGCTGGATCAATCCTGACAGAAAAAAGGACCCGTCTGTCAACCCAAAATGTGGATGATCTAACCTTCATTAAAATGAACCATGCATGGGTTTCCAAGGATTTTGTCCCACCTTCCCCTGATGACACATAGGGTGACAGAAAAATGGCTTGCTTTGGTCCACCTCTTCACGGGACTTGACCGATTTCGCCTTTTGCATCAGCTGAATGTCCAACATCAACATATGCCACTTTCTAAAACTCCCTAACTGTGCTGCCTCCCCCTCCCATGGCCGGGGTCACCACCTAGCGCACGACACCATGCGAGTGCCGTTGCCCTGGACAGGTGGGTAGGCCGACTCTTGGGCGCGGGCACTGGCACAGGGTCCCTCATAGTGCAATCAAGTGTCTCTGACGGTGGTGGTGCACACCCGCCGTCAGACACACCGCTGTACTATGAGGGGCCCAGTGCCAGTACCGACGCCCACGAGTGGGCCCCCCTTGCTTGGGCAGGGCCCCAGCATTTGCAATCTTTACTTCTCCCTGCTCCTCCGCTGTGTAATCTGGGCTGTCAAATCCATACTGTGCCTGACACCGTCTGAGCCTGCCTCCTGAGACATATATTTTGAATGTGTACGCTATCCATACATGTTATCCGGGGATACGGTACCCTTTCTAACCTTTGTGCAATCACGTGCAATCTATACTGGGTCTAACACCGTCTGAGCCTGCCTCCTGAGACATATATTTTGAATGTGTATGCTATCCATACATGTTATCCGGGGATACGGTACCCTTTCTAACCTTTTGGCAATCACGTGCAATCCATACTGGGCCTGACACCGTCTGAGCCTGCCTCCTGAGACATATATTTTGAATGTGTACGCTATCCATACATGTTATCCGGGGATACGGTACCCTTTCTAACCTTTGTGCAATCACGTGCAATCCATACTGGGCCTAACACCGTCTGAGCCTGCCTCCTGAGACATATATTTTGAATGTGTACGCTATCCATACATGTTATCCGGGAATACGGTACCCTTTCTAACCTTTGTGCAATCACGTGCAATCCATACTGGGCCTAACACCGTCTGAGCCTGCCTCCTGAGACATATATTTTGAATGTGTACGCTATCCATACATGTTATCCGGGGATACGGTACCCTTTCTAACCTTTGTGCAATCACGTGCAATCCATACTGGGCCTAACACCGTCTGAGCCTGCCTCCTGAGACATATATTTTGAATGTGTACGCTATCCATACATGTTATCCGGGGATACGGTACCCTTTCTAACCTTTGTGCAATCACGTGCAATCCATACTGGGCCTGACACCGTCTGAGCCTGCCTCCTGAGACATATATTTTGAATGTGTACGCTATCCATACATGTTATCTGGGGATACGGTACCCTTTCTAACCTTTGTGCAATCACGTGTAATCCATACTGGGCGTGAGAACGGCTGGCAAGCTACAGCACCTGTGGTTTGCACACGTAAGTTTTTCATTTTTTCAGGAATGACGGTTAGGCCTAATTCCGGAACTGCAGTTGACCTGCACTTACTGGGAAATCATTGTTCGCGGGTGGAGTCGAATTTAACCATAGGCTCCACTCCTGGTGTTGCCCTTCTGGACATTCCTTTAAGGTTCAGCTTTGCAACCATACTGCCCACGTAAAACAAACACTTTGCCTTCATGAACGCTGTTTGGAGGGTCATGACTCGTGGGAATAACGCCGCCCAATCAGTTAACCTGCTAGAGAGATCCTTCGTTGCTCCCAAGCATGACATCACACTCCCTAGGAGGAAGGTAATGACACTGTGGCGACCGTACTCCTGGGGGCGACACAAGTGCACTGATGCCCAGCGACTGCTCGATGAATCTGCTGGTACATTGACCCAGACCACTACATTCCCCTCTCACGCTACACGGCCTGAATCTGACCCTGATGAAACTCAGGTTACCCTTCCCATATACAGTTCCATCTTACACGGTGACAAAGAGGAAGCTGCAGATGAAAGTGCAGGGTCGGCCCACCCACCGTCAGACACACCACCGTACTATCGGGCCCTGTGCCAGTGCCGTCGCCAACGAGTGGGCCCCCCCTGCTTGCTCAGGATCACAGCACTTGCAAGGTTGAAATACTGTGCAGTGAGATGGAAGATGGGGACGACGAGGAGTCCAGACTAGTCCAGGGATTCCCTAGCGAGGAGACTTATTTGATTGTTTTCAATGTTGGGACAGCAATTTTTGGGGAGCACTATACTCTGGAGAATGATAGATGGGGCCCACCATACACTGGAACATTCCAAAGGTGGACATCAGACACTGGAGCAGCATTTACAGGGCCCATTATACACTAGAGCATTAGAAATGGGGCCCATTATGTTTGGAGCATTATTTGGGCCCATAAGACAGTGGAGCTTCATCCATGGGGACCAACATATACTGTAGCATTATGTGGAGCTCATCATATACTGTTTCAAACCTCAGACATTATATGGGACCAATGATTCTGTATGGAGAAATAGATGGGCCTCGTCATGAGATGTAAAAAGTGAAGTATTTTTCATTGTACTATACCGCTATTTCTCTGCCGTATCGGAGCATGATCATTGATGAGTTGTGGTATGTGTTAAAGGGGCGCTCTTTCGCCCAGGGCACATGAAAACCTGCAGCCAGCCCTCCCCCCCCACAACTTTAGCCAAATAACCCCCATTTTTCAGTGCGTAACTTGTATTATGAAGTTAATTAAGGTTGACAAGCTTAAGTAAGAAGAATTGATGCTTTTGGCATTCAAATGGGCACTGTAGGTGTGTTTCCTGTCCTCCTCTCACTGCCGACTTTTATTCCCCATTGACTTACATTGGGTTTCGTGTTTCGGGACGACCCCGACTTTTCCCTATAATCGGACGATCTTGCTCGACCCGACTTTTGGAAAAGTCGGGTTTCACGAAACGAAACGCGACCCTAAAAAACCAAAAGTCGCTCAACTCTACCCATCACACATCCTCCATCCCATAGTCCCATGCCCATATACCCATCACACATCCTCCATCCCATAGTCCCATGCCCATATACCCATCGTACATATTCACCATCCCATAGTCGAGTGCCCATAAACCCATCACACATCCTTCATAACATAGTCCCATGCCCATATACCCATCATACATATCCTCCATCCCATAGTCCCGTGCCCATATACCCATCATACATATCCGCCATCCCATAGTCCCGTGCCCATATACCCGTCATACATATCCTCCATCCCATAGTCCAGTGCCCATATACCAATCACACATCCTCCATCCCATAGTCCCGTGCCCATATACCCGTCATACATATCCTCCATCCCATAGTTCAGTGCCCATACACCCATCACACATCCTCCATCTCATACTCAACCATTATGACATCATAATGAGCGGCGGGGCTTGCAACCTATGATGACATCAGCGTCGCCATGGCAACCATTATGACAACATAATGAGGGGCGGGGCTTGATACACACACACACACACTTTTTCCCCATTATGTAGATAGGGGCAAAATTGTTTAGTGAATTTGAACGCGTGGGGCTAAAATTTCGCCTCACAACATAGCCTATGACGCCCTCTGGGTCCAGACGTGTGACTGTGCCAAATTTTGTGGCTGTAGCTACAACAGTGCAGATGCCAATCCCGGACATACACACATACATACATACATACACACACTTGAGCTTTATATATTAGATGTGGCTTGTGTATATATTGTATGTGGAGTGTATATAGTATGTGGTGTGTATACATAGTATGTGGCTTGTGTATGTGTAGTATGAGGTGGGTATGTGGCATGTATATAGTATGTGGCTTGTGTGTATATACAGTAATATGTGGTGTGTATATAGTATGTGGTGTGTGTATATAAAATGTGGCTTGTGTATATTGTATGTGGTGTGTGTATATTATATGTGACTTGTTTATGTATATAGTATGTGGTGTGTGTATAATATGTGGTGTGTATATAGTATATGATGTGTGTGTATAGTATGTGGCTTGTGTGTATATAGTATGTGGTGTGTGTATATAGTATGGTGTGAGTATATAGTGTGTGGCTTGTGTGTGTATATATGGTATGTTGTGTGTATATAGAATGTTGTGTGTATGTTATATGTGGCTTGTATGTGTGTTTATAGTATGTGGTGTGTGTATAATATGTGGTGTGTATATAGTATATGGTGTGTGTGTATAGTATGTGGCTTGTGTGTATATAGTATGTGGTGTGTGTATAGTATGTGGTGTGTGTATATAGTATGGTGTGAGTATATAATGTGTGGCTTGTGTGTGTATATATGGTATGTTGTGTATATAGTATGTTGTGTGTATGTTATATGTGGCTTGTATGTGTGTATATAGTATGTGGTGTGTGTATAATATGTGGTGTGTGTATAGTATGTGGCTTGTGTGTATAGTATGTGGCTTGTGTGTATATAGTATGTGGTGTGTGTATATAGTATGTGGTGTGTGAATATAATGTGTGGCTTGTGTGTATATATGGTATGTTGTGTGTATATAGTACGTTGTGTGTATGTTATATGTGGCTTGTATGTGTGTATATAGTATGTGGTGTGTGTATCTAGTATATGGTGTGTGTATCTAGTATATGGTGTGTGTGGCTTGTGTGTGTGTGTGCAAATAGTATGTGGTGTGCTATAACATATGACGCTGCACAGTGTCCTTACAGGACCACCTGTATAACCGTGGCTCTGGAATACCCTGTGACATATTTGAGAAAGATTCATTGAATCAATACATGAATACATGACTTATACCTATGGAAATAAATACAAATCATCCATTTTGCTTGAACTGAATTGAGTGTGCAGGACAGAGGAGCAGCACCATGCAAAGGAGCAGTGAGGGACCTACAGCCGCTAAGGCTGGACAGAGCCCTGACTTCAACCCCATCCAACACATTTGGGATGAACAAGAATGGAGATTGCTAGCCAGGACCACCCATCCAGCATCAATGTCTACTGTCACAAATGCGATCCTGATTGAAGGGGCAAAAATCCCCACAGACACCTCCAAAATCTTGGAGAAAAAGACAAACTCCACATTAATGCCTATGAATTTAGAGTAACATGTTATAAAATTCCGTATCCCTACACTTATGTCCATATGTATAATAGCAATATAAGAAAAAAATTGGATTATACTCTTCTTTATACATGTGTTCATGTGTGTGTGGAGTGGGGGGGGGTGCAGGGGTGCTGTTTTCTATAATTTGCTGTATCACATTATTTACATATATTTATAAATCCTCCAATACTTTATTATACAGGATTATACTGGATCTGATTGTCTCCTGCAGCCATTCTAGAATGTTGTGACATCACAGGATCGGAGCTATTGTCAGCCGCTCTGCTGGAACTCCTTTGAGGGTTGCAGTTGTGGATGAGAGTGAGTATTCGCGTCTGATGCTCCTGCCCTGCCCTTATTATTCTCCATTTCCTAGCTATACAAGTTTCCGATTTCTTGTGATAAGCTTCCCCTATTTCCCAATTCTCATGTCCCATACATTTTTAGAAAGAAAACCTTATATTTGTTAATTAGTTACAGTAATATTTACTGTTGATAAAGTTGGCATTTGAGATTAGGCTATTTATATGGAAACCTCTCTATTTGTCCTATTCAGGATTGTGCGATTGGTTCTAGGAGAAGAATGTTCAGCACAAATGAAAGACCGATCTATGTAAGTTCCAAATAAGAAAAGCCGTGGAATTCAGAATAGTGATAGTAATGCTGTCTCTATACGTCTATATAATAATGAATTTCTGTTGTCTGATGTCCGTTCTTTATACACTTTCTTTTTTTGCATGGTATCCTGATGTATTAATAATATTTTGAGATAGTTATGATTATTTGATTGCTGTTATGTATTTTTTTGTGGAGTTGTAGCAACCAAAAACCTGCAACGTTGGCATTTTGATTCCTTTTTATGCTTTACAGTTTCTACAGATTAGGTCAGTTAATTTTATATTTTCATAGGTCAGACTTTTCTGAACAGATTGATACCAAATATGTGTTTTTCTTTTATTTTTCCCTTTCTTTAATATTAACTGGAGGAAAGGGGGTTGATTTGAATTTTTATCTTTTTACATTTTTAAAAACTTTTTTCTTTCATGGATAGAGATGAGTGGACCCCTGGTTGTTTGGGTCCAGCGGGTTTGGCCGAACTGTTAAAAAACTCGGACCCCATTCACTTGAATGGGAGCCCGAATATCCAGTGTCTGCCATGCACTACTACTACAAATGACAGCGTGAACCCACCGCTGAGATCGGCGGTACAAAGTTTACCTCCAGTCACTGGTGTCGGCTGATGAGACATCTGCTCCCATCAACTGACGCCAGCTGCTGCTAATAACATTGAGAGCAAGTGATGACTCATGCTCTCTAAATAAATAATTAAAAAAACAATGTGTGGCTTCCCCTGTATTTTTGATAACCTGCCAGGCAAAACTGACAGCTTGGGGCCCCAACGCTCAGCTGTCAGCTTCAGCAAGGCTGGGTATCAAGTATAGAGGGGCTCTCAGGGCTGGAAGGAAGACTGAGATCAGCTGCAGCCCGGACTTCCTCTTCATGTTCAATCTGTACGAAGGTGGGGACAATGATGCCAGCGCTGATTGGGCGCCGAGCACCACGTGTCACAACACGGCACCAGAGCTCTGGGGACCGCAAGTGCTGACACTGCTGGAACAGCACCAGCATGGGAGGGGAGTCTAAGCTTTATTATTTTATTGGGACCAAACATTTAGTTCAAGAAGGAATTGTCCAAGTAGTGGACAACTCTTTTAAAGAGTTAAATCTTTGTAGCATAATAATAATAACCTTTACTTATATATAGCGCTAACATATTGTGCAGTGCTTTGCATACATTATCATCGCTGTCCCCAATGGAGCACACAATCTACTTTCCCTATCAGTATGGGGAGAACATACAAACTCCTTGCAGATGTTGTCCTTGGTGGGATTTGAACCCAGGACCCCAGCGCTGCAAGGCTGCAGTGCCATGAAATACACACAACTCTTTGTTACATTACGGCAGATGTAGTAACGCAGCGATGCCAGTTTACCCCCATTTTTAAACCCAAATAAATATGTACAGAATGGACGCAGCTCCAGAGATTCCTAATACACAACTAATGTATAAATATATTCCACATATCTTATAGTTGTCAGCCGATGCCGCCCTGAGTTGTCAGCAGATGCCGGGTCACATAGCAGGCGTGCTGTTTATGGACTGTATGAATGCTGCATGGGGCACGGACTGGCGCTCTGCTCATAGATTTATTAATACTAGCGCAGTCTATCTTGTGGGATAATGTCACATTCATTGTCTAGTGTAACGGGTGTAATGGAAGCCTATGAGTATGTGATGTACAGGACAATGTAAGAAGATGAAATATTTCATAGACTTTTTACACTTCTCTGTTTTACTTTTACAGCCTGCAGTGATTGACATCCCATGTAAGTATCACATTCTTCTCACATGCATTTATAGCATTTATGCCTGGCCATGTCCCCCAGTGCCCTGCTCCGGTCTGTGCAGTGTGGGGCTAAGGTTTTCTACAGCAGGCGCGATCTATTGCTGCCTATCGCGCCTGCTGAGCCGAGTCTCAGGCTGAATGGTGGAACAAGAAGCTGATGGTAAATTTATGATGATGGTTGGGTTGATGGGGAGACAAAGCCACCACTCCCCAGGACTCACGGGTCGTGTGGCCCCCCGCTATTGATGTAACGCCCCTGCACTCCAGTAGGGACTGTACAGCCGAAACCTGGATGCCAGATCAGATCCGATATTGTGTAAGGAAGTCTCTGTACAATCAGGTTGTAAAGGAAGGGCTCAGTCACATGTGTGTCTATGTACCAGGGGTGCTGCCAGTATTCTTACTGGCCCTTATATTCTATGGAGCTGGTAACATGTCAGCTGTGGGGCGAATTGTGGATCACACTCACCCACTGACTACTAGGAGAAACTTGGGAAACTTCCATCAGGTTTTGGTTTTCTTTTTGCATACAATAGAAAAGGATGAGATACTGATGGTAAAAAAATGGACACATGGACTAAAACTAGATGAAAATTGGAAGCAGCGCACTGATGAAAATTAGTTTGGGTTTGTGCAGAAAAACAAAGACGTGTGAATACGACCCAAAAATAAGTCGTCCGCTGCAACTGTTATTAAATACTTCAATAAATCTAATTGCAAACTGTTGTTTCTTTTTCAGCTGAAGGTGTAAATCGCAGGTAAGAGTCTTTCTCATCATTGTACAGTGTGTGGGGCGCATGCGCCACCTCGGCTCCATGCTACAGGGGCATCTCTGGCTGGAGGGTCCGGGGAACGGACCCCCAGCAAACAGCAGCTTATTCCCTATACTGTGGATTGGGGATAAATAAGTGGGAACATCTATTTTAATAGTTCCCATCAATTACTAGTGTTACCATACCTTCTAGTTAACCCTTATCTAATCTATGCATTGATGTATTTCCTTGTACTATAGGATGGACTTCACAGGATTATGTAAAATTACCACACAGAAGATCAGATATATAGAAAAGATCACAATTTTGTAAGTGATAAAAATGTAACGCTCTAATATAACCCAACCTTCTGGATTCCATAATGATGGAGCTGTCTCCTTATCTCTGATGACTGAGTCATTATATTCTGGGAGGGATGTTCCCCTGTAGATCCTGTCTGCACACAATATCTGTCTACACAGAGAGCCGCCATGTATTGGGCACCGCTCATGGATCGTACTTTACAGCACAAAGATGCCACAACACAGGGATTATTATTTCACTTGTTCAATGGTAGGAGGAGAAAACTCAGGAGCCATTATGGTAGTATGGCTTCTTAGAAAGGAAGGACGTATACCTTCTCTAGGGATCTGTATTCAGAGCTCATCTGACAGTTTTCCCAATGAACAGTGTATAGTTAGGAAATCACCACTAAATTAAATTCATTATGTTTGGAATAATCATCTATTGTAAATTTAAAAAGGGAAATAATAAAGACAAGAAAGGCCATGGGATCTTTTTCTGCCAATAATCTTCTAGTTCTCTCGGTATCCCCGTACAGAAACATCCTCTATTGGCAGCTGCTGCCAGACAGAATTTGAGGATTTCAAGAGAATCTATCACCAGGTTTCTGCTGCCGCATCTAAAAGCAACAATTTCAGCAATGTTTCTCATTACTTGGCCGCTTACAATTTTGATAAAATTATTTTATCTGCTGCAGATCTAGCAGTGCTCTGAATGTTGAGCCCTGTATAACTCCGCCCACACCACTGATCGGCACCTCAATGTACACTGTGCATAGGCAAAAGACTGCCAATCAGGGGTGGGTGCAGAGCTCATAAATAAGGAGGACTACATGGCAGCAGGTTTACTAGTCCTCTAGAGATAATCTTCTGCTGATAAAAGAGTGATTTTATCAAAGCTACAGCAAACAGCTCCATGATTATGGATGCGCATTCACCAGAGACGTGTCGATGTCACATATCATGTAAATTGCGTCGCTGATTCTATTTTATCCTCTATTGAGCACTTTTGGTGAATAAAGGAAGAAGTTTGTTCACAAGTTCATTGAGATGGATTTTCTCCTGTTTAGGTTACAGCAAACAACCCAACAAGTGACACATCCCTGGAAGCAAGGTTTCCAGCTCTAAGTTATGCTACTCTCAGATTAGGAGGCAAAATCCTGGTGACAAATTCTCTTTAAAGGGAATCTGAAACCAAGTTTTTGCTACATAATCTGAAAATGGTATGATGTAGGGACAGAGAAAATGATTCCAGCAATGTGCCACTTACTGGGCTTCTTGGTGCAGTTTTATTAAAATCCTTGTTTTCTCTGGTACAGATCTCTCAGTGCTCTGAATGTTGAGCCCTGTATAACCCCTCCCACACTACTGATTGACAGCTTTCTAGGTAAATTATACTTTGCCAGAAAGCTGCTAATCATCGGTGGGGCGGAGTTATACAGAGCAGGAGGACTACATGGCATGAGGCAACTAGTCCTCTAATGATAATATCCTGCTAATAAAACAATAATTTTATTGAAACTACAGCAAGCAGCCCAGTAAGTGACAACTTGCTGGAATCATGATCTTTGCCCCTACACAATGCTGTTCTCAGATTAAACAGCAGAAACCTGCTGACAGATTTTTTGTATCTCTGGAATGTAGTCAATGTAAAATGTTGGTAAAGAAAGTACCTAGAATGGAGGGAGGAGGGGAGGAATGAAGCCACATTTGTCATGATCACTAATGGTATTGAACATCCTAACAATTAATGGTATTTGTACCTTTCAATATGAGATATATATGTTCCATGTACCATAGGGAGCAGACCATACAGTGGCCGGAAGAAGAGGCTAGCACGGAGATCATGGAGATGGAGATTATACATCTGACTCTGTAAGTGCTGAGATTTATTGAGCTAATAACAGCAAACCTCACAGATTGCACAGTGATTTATAAAATTACTGCCTCCCACTGTGGACTATGACTTACTGGGGGTTTAGTTACACTTTACACTAAGTTACAGGGAAACTATCAGAACTTGACTGGGTAGAACAATAGTGACCAGCAAGATTCAATTAAAACCCCCTACTTTACAGGGGGCTAACCACCGCTCCATGTAGGTGACTGAGGCAGTGCTGCCCCCAATACAGACATGGCTGAGAGCACTGTGGTACCTGGAATAATAGGATGCGGCACTGACCAGCACTGTGGGCTCTCCACTCTCAGGATCTGTGGGAGGACGAATGGTAGTCGGACCCCCACCGGGTCAGAGAGTGGAGCTGTGCTTGCGCAGTATATTTCTTACATGCGCTTGCACATTGTTCATCGGCAATCTACACATGCGCCGTGACGATAGATGTATATACACGCACATATATATAGATATACATAATATGAGTGTGTATATATGTATATATATATATATATATATATACACACACACAGTATATATATACACATATATAGAGAGAGAGATAAATATATATATATACCTTATCATGTATGTATTTATTGATAGCTCAATTATTACATATAAATAAATGAGTATACAGTTGAAACCAGAAGTTTACATACACTATATACAAAGGCACATATACATGTTTTTCTCAATATCTAACGTGAAATCAGAATAGACTTTTCTTATTTTAGGTCAATTAGAATTACCATAATTATTAATATTTGCCAAATGTCAGAATAATGAGAGAGAGAGAGAATGCTTTAAAGGGAACCTGTCAGCAGAATTGTGCTGAGTAACCTACACACACAGTCAGGTTGGTGCTGTTACACTTAATAAAATTATACCTTGGTTGATGAAATCCGTCTTGTACTTTTTTAATCCTTATTTTTAGTTTTGTGTTTATGATATGCTTCTGCTCTAAGACGGGGTTGGTGTTTATGGTGCTCTGATAGGTATTCATAATGCAGACTGCTGACAGGTCACTGATCCCTCACTGACCTGCCCCCTAGTTTGCATAATGAATGTGTGTATTTGAAAAAAAAAATGTTACTTCATCAAAAAGGCGGTGCCTCCAGCATCTGCACATTATCACTTGTCAGTTAGTGCCTATTATATTGTGGTGTTGAAAAGAAAAAAAAAAAATCACCATCAAAATGGCACCGTCGGCTGCGCCTGTGCATTTGCATCTATCGTGTACCAATAGATACTACTATAAAAGAGTCGCCTCCTGCGCCATTTTGTTGTAGTGTAACATTTTTTGGCTGTAACAAGGGGTGGGCGGAGGTGTTTGCGCAGTACTATCTATCGGTATGCGATAGATGCCAATGTGCAGGCGCAGCCAGCGGCGCCATTTTGATGGTGAATTTTTATTTTAAAAACAGCAAAATAATAGGCACTAACTGACAAGTGCACAGGCCCCGTAGACGCCGCCATTTTGATGAAGTGACATGTCTTTTTAAATATACACATTAATATATTCACTATGCAAACTAGACGGCAAAAAGAAGCACAAGACGGATTTCATCAACCAAGGCATCATTTTATTAAGTATAAGGCCGGGGGTCACACTGGCGAGGAGTACGGACGAGTGAGAGGCGTTAAAAGCACGCATTACACATGGACAAATTATTCTCTATGGGTTTGCTCCCAACAGCCGTATATTTCTCGGGCGTATTCTACGGTCCGTGCCAATCGCAGCATGCTGCGATTGTCAGCGTACTACGCCCGTAATGCGCCAACGCAAGTCTATGGGTGCGCAAAAAAAAAGGATTACACACGGACCACACATGTGACTTGCGAGAAATACGCACCCAGTGTCTTTTATAAAAGCCGGCAATTCAGTGCGCTATACAGTAAACTCACACTGACAGGTTTAATAAAGAAATGAAAGAATAGATATATACACATAGAATACATACATATATATATATATATATATATATATATACATATACATATACATACATACATACATGTCATTGTGACAAACATATATATATATTTATATTTCACAGAGTTCTTCATAGCAGAATAGCCGCTAATTAAATTGGCGGCTTCTATCAAATCATTCCCCAACCCGACATGAAATGACACATGGTTTACATTCAGTAAAGCATTTCATTTCATGTTTTTTTATATGTCCCTGCCTAATAATTAGATGAGGGTTTGTGTGCAAAATTTGGGAGTTCTAGTTGTTATTTTAAGGGGTTAATTTGTTGTTAAAAAATGCGTGGGCTTCCCATTGCCCTATAGTGGTGGCGAGTGGTTTAATCTAACAAAGGGTTAATGACACCATTCCATTGTAAGGTGACTTTAACCCTTTGTTAGATTAACCCATTCGCCACCGCTACAGGGCAAAGGGAAGCGCGCACATTTTTTAACAACGAATTAACCCCTTTAAATAACAACTACAACTCCCAAATTTTGCACACAAACCCTCATCTAATTATTAGTCTGGGACATATTAAAAAACATGAAATGAAATGCTTTACTGAATGTAAACCATGTGTCATTTCATGTCGGGTTGGGGAATGATTTGATAGAAGCCGGCAATTTAATTAGCGGCTATTCTGCTATGAAGAACTCTGTGAAATATAAATATATATATATATGTTTGTCTCAATGACTTGTGTGTATATATATATATATATATATATGCGCATTCTATGTGTCTATATCTATTATTTCGTTTCTGTTAGAAACTCTGTCATAGGGCTCCATTATATGTCCATTTTTCAGGGCGGCGAGAAAATCTCGCCATACGGATTGCATACGGATGCCATACGGATTACATACGGATGCAGACATGCGCAAAATATGCAACCACACCTTGCTTACGGATGACATACGGAGCACTATTTAGGGGTCATTCATCCGTATTACGCATGTAAACTACGGACCGTATTTTGCATCGGTTAGTGTGACCCTGGCCTAATGGTGCAGACCTGACACTGTCTGTAGGTTACTGAGCACAATCCTGCTGACAGGTTACCTTTAAGGCATTTTTATTGCTTACTGCAAAGTCAAAAGTTTCTATACATTTAATTAGTATTTGGTACCATTGCCCTTAAACTGAATGACTTAGGTCAAATATTTGGGATATCGTTCCACAAGCTTCTCACAATAGTTGGTTGGAATTTGGGCCCCTTCCTCCTGACAAAACTAGTTTAACTGATCCAGGTTTGTAAGTGGCCTTGCTCACACAGTGCTATGAATATGTGCACTAATCCCTGCCTAATGTACAGTATATATGTTCCGTACTATTTCGTGCCTATTGCATACATTCTCTGTACTATTCCCTGCTTAGTGCATATATTCTCCACACTATTGTCTTCCTGGTGCATATATTCTCCACACTATTCCCTGCCTATTGAATATATTCTTTGCACTATTCCCTGCTTAGTGCATATATTCTCCTCACTATTCCCTGCCTAGAGCATATTTTATCTGCACTAATCCCTGCCTAGTGCACATATTCTCTGCACTATTACCTGCCAAGTGTATATATTCTCTGCACTAATCCCTGCCTAGAGCATATATTCTCAGCACTCTTTCCTGCCTAGTGCATATATTCTCCACACTATTCCCTGCTTAGGGCATATATTCTTTGCACTATTCCCTGCTTAGTGCATATATTCTCAGCACTCTTTCCTACCTAGTGCACATATTCTCCACACTATTCCCTGCCTAGGGCATATATTCTTTGCACTATTCCCTGCTTAGTCCATATATTCTCCTCACTATTCCCTGCCTAGAGCATATATTCTCTGCACTACTCCCTGCTTAGTGCATATATTCTCTGCACTATTACCTGCCAAGTGCATATATTCTCTGCACTAATCCCTACCTAGAGCATATATTCTTTGCACTATTTCCTGCCTAGTGCATATATTCTCCACACTATTCCCTGCCTAGTGCATATATTCTCTGCACTAATCCTTGCCTAGTGCATATATTCTCTGCACTCTTTCCTGCCTGGTGCACATATTCTCCACACGATTTCATGCCTAGTGCATATATTCTCTGCACTATTCCCTGCCTAGTGCATATATTCTCTGCACTATTCCCTGCCTAGTGCACATATTCTCCACACTATTCCCTGCCTAGTGCAGATATTCTCCACACTATTGTCTGCGTAGTGCAGATATTCTCATCACTTTTCCCTGCCTAGTGCATATGTTGTCTGCGCTAATCCCTGCCAGTCAGGGTACAGCTTGTATAAGAGTGTCAATTTGGTGTGGCCTGTAAATAACTCCACACACAGCCATTATTGTGTAAACCGCTGGTAACAATAGTGAGTACACCTCTAAGTGAAAATGGCCAAATTGTGCCCAAAGTGTCAATATTTTGTGTGGCCACCATTATTTTCAAGCATTGCCTTTACTCTCTTGGGCATGGAGTTCACTAGAACTTCACAGATTGTCACTGGAATCCTTTTCCACTCCTCCATGACAACATAACGGAGCTGGTGGATGTTGAAGACCTTGCACTCCTCCACCTTTGTTTGAAGATGCCACGCAGAAGTTCAGTAGGGTTTTGGTCTGGTGACATGCTTGGCCAGTCCAGCTCCTTTACCCTCAGTTTCTTTAGCAAGGCAGTGGTCATGTTAGAGGTGTGTTTGGGGTAATTATCATGTTGAAATACTGCCCTGCGGCCCAGTTTCTGAAGAGAGGGGATCATGTACTGTGAAATACTGAAGCAGACCATGTTGGCATCCATGGTTCCCTCAGTGAACTATAGCTACCCACAGATGGCAGCACTCATGCAGCCCCGAACCATGACACTCCCACCATCATGCTTGACTGTAGGTCTTTGTACTCCTCACCTGGTTGCTGCCACACACTTGACACCATCTGAACCAAATATGTTTATGTTGGTCTCAGCCCACAGGACTTAATTCCAGTAATCCATGCTCTTAGTCTGCTTGTCTTTAGCAGTGTTTGCAGGCTTTCTTGTGCATTATCTTTAGAAGAGGCTTCTTTATGAGATGACAGCCATGCAGACGAATTTGATGCAGTGTGCGTCATATGGTTTGAGCACTGACAGGCTGACCCACCACTCCTGTAACCTCTGCAGTAATGCTGGCAGCACTAATACGTCTATTTTGAAAGGACAACTTCTGGATATGATGTTGAGCACATGTACTCAACTCGTTTGTTCAACTATGGCGAGGACAGTTCTCAGTGGAACCTGTCTTGTTAAACTACTGTATGGTTTTGCCCACGATGCTGCAGCTCAGTTTCAAGTTGTTGGCAATCTTCTTACAGCTTAGGCCATCTTTTAGTAGAGCAACAATTGATTTTTCCAGATCCTCAGAGAGTTTCTTTGCCCTGAGGAGCCAGGTTGAACTTCCATTTACCAGTATGAGAATGTGTGAGAGCGATAACACCAAATTTAACCCACCTGCCACCCATTCACACCTGAGATCTTGTAACACTAATGAGTTACGTGAAACAGGGGAGGGAAAATACTAAACTAGGAACAACTTAGCCATTTCACTTAGGGGCGTACTCAGTTTTGTTGAAAGCGATTTAGATACTAATGGCTGCGTGTTGAGTTATGTAAAGGAAATGCCACATTTATACAAGCTGTACTACTTTACTTTGAAGATTTGACACATTGTTGTCCCATGAAAACAAAGTATTTACAAAAATGTGTGGAGTGCACTCACTTTTGTGATATACTGTAGGTCCTGAGGATAGCATATCAATATCTTGTAGCTGGAATGCGCTTTAAAATTGTTTGTTATATCCCCACTCTATATAGGAAGCCAGAGATATACTGCCAGCAGCAGCCAGAGATATACTGCCAGCAGCAGCCAGAGATATACTGCCAGCAGCAGCCAGAGATATACTGCCAGCAGCAGCCAGAGATATACTGCCAGCAGCAGCCAGAGATATACTGCCAGCAGCAGCCAGAGATATACTGCCAGCAGCAGCCAGAGATATACCGCCAGCAGCAGCCAGAGATATACTGCCAGCAGCAGCCAGAGATATACCGCCAGCAGCAGCCAGAGATATACCGCCAGCAGCAGCCAGAGATATACCGCCAGCAGCAGCCAGAGATATACCGCCAGCAGCAGCCAGAGATATACCGCCAGCAGCAGCCAGAGATATACCGCCAGCAGCAGCCAGAGATATACCGCCAGCAGCAGCCAGAGATATACCGCCAGCAGCAGCCAGAGATATACCGCCAGCAGCAGCCAGAGATATACCAGCCAGAGATATACCAGCCAGAGATATACCAGCCAGAGATATACCAGCCAGAGATATACCAGCTAAAAATAACATTCTAATGTTTTAATAAAGCTAGTTTCACCTCTATTGAATTTATGACACCTTGAATTTCACTTTATTGCCTGCACAGAGTTTGATTACATGCTGCTCCCCACACTAGGCAAAATGCTCTCCTTTTTTCCCTAAACTCTCATCCAGCGCTGCCCTCTTCCCACGCACTACACAATCATTGGCTTTTAAGATTAGTGCTGGGGCAGATACTATCATTCATTCCAGCACTGAAACTGACTGAGTAGTGATCCTGTGCTTCCATCTGTGGCAGTGCAGCACCGATCACTACACCTCACACCACAATGGTGATAGCACTGTCACATGTCCTCTATTACTCATGGGTGTAATGATTGCAATTACAGAGGGTGCAACCAGGTCCATACTGAAGGGGGACCCCCACGTCAGGTGTATGTGCATCCAAGTGTGTTGCAGGGTGGAGATAGCAGCTGACATCGACGTGCATGGCAGGAACGTTATCCCGTAAACATATGCTGAAGCAAAATGATGTTTAGTTACAACATAGATCAAGCTGCCAAACTTCTCTTCATGCCTCTGATACAGGTGAGGAGGGTCACATTGCGACCCCTGCAGTGGTGGGACAAGTTCTGATTTTTTTTTTTTCAATCTGCTTGTCGTGATACCCAGGGGATGTATTGTGACCCTAATCACTTTATTTCTGCTGCTATGTCATGTAGCAGCAGCTTATAATGATTTTATGCTGCACAACCTGTGCCATGGCCAAAATCATTGTGTAACCCAGAATCAGTATATAATGCAGTGTACTGTAAAGCCGAATAAAAAGATTTACAGGACTCCATGGGAATCCAATTAGGGTCATGGAAAGTTACACATTTGGTCAAGAAATAGTACACAGTGTATTACATGCCACATTCAGCCAGGATGCTTGTGTCAGAATAATCAAGTCTGTGTATTATACACTGATATATATATATGGACACATGTATGCAGCTGTTTTTCATATAGAAATGTAACCATATGAATATAGATTGATGTAGATACACGGCAAAAAAAAACAAAACGCAGCACTCCAGGCATGAGATAGTGAAATAAACTGTGGTCTTTATTCACCCAGATATGCGCGACATTTCAGCTTTTCAAACTGTGAACTTTTCTCAAGTCATCAACATTCACAGAGTATAAGCACAGTACATATAGGATACACTCTATAATCAGTGATCAATCAATATACATCAGGAAAGAATAGTTGATATGTACAGGGCCGGCTCCAGGTTTTCATGGGCCCTGGGGAAATGGTCTCAGTGGGTCCCTTTAAAACATACCACGATACACAGATACGGCAGAGAAATATAGGTATAGAACAATGCCAAAGATTTCACTTACTTCTTACATTACATGAGTAATAACTATTTAGCTCAGAAACCGGACAGTTTAGTCCTCTATACAGTATTATTATTTATTTATATAGTACCATTGATTCCATGGTGCTGTATATGAGAAGGGGTTACATACAAATTACAGCTATCACTTACAGTAAACTAACAATGACAGACTGATACAGAGGGGAGAGGACCCTGCTCTTTCGGGCTTACATGCTACAGAATGGTGGGGAAGGAGACAGTAGGTTGCAGCAGTTCCGGTTTTGGGCTCCGGTATTATGGGCTCCACATAGCTCTCCATACAGGATCGTGGACCCCATATAATGCTCCAGTATATGATGGGCCCCATACAATGCTCCAGTACATGATGAGTCCAATATATTGCGCCAAGCGTAAAAAAAAAAAAAAAAAAAAAATGAAATGCTCACCTCTCCTCGCCGGCCGCTGCTCTGCTCCAGACTCCTCAGCGTCGCAGTCGTCCGGCTTTTTGCACTGACTGTTCAGAGAAGAGGGAGCACACTAGTCACATCATCGCACCATCTGACCTGAAACATCCCAGAGTGAGAAGATGTGGAAGACACTGCAGCGGATGAACAGGGAGAGGTAAGTATTGCTAGTACTTGGGCCCTAAGCAAGCGGGGGGGCCAACTTGTGGGTGCTGGCACCGGTCCCCATAGCGTGCTGGTGTCCCCAATGGTGAGTGGGCCTCCCAGCCTGCTCAGGGCCCTGACACTTACACAAGAGCTGATGCTGGCCCCCCATATGTATACAGTGCAATAATATCAATCTCCTCATGAGTCATTAAGCATATAACAATAATTGATTTTCATTCTGTGCCAGTTCACAGGTATTGTGCATATAATATTAAAAAATCTTAATTGCTTGATAGAGATAATGTGATAACACAAGTGTTATAATTAATGATTGCTCACATAACTGCTGACGGTAGTAATATACATAGAATGTGCTCTAGGCTCAACTGTGATGTCAGTGATCCCAGCTACTCACTACACCAGGGGCCCAGAGGTGGAGGGGGCACGCCAGCACCAGCAACTATATCAGCTGGATGCAAGTCCTTGGAGCCACATTCTGCTGAAATGTGTTGTGGTGCAGGGGACCCGCCGGCTCCATGAGCTGCAATACATGCCAGTGGCCTATCAGAGACTGGTAGCTGACGTCGGCGTGCCCGTGACTGGTGACACATGGCATTGACATCATGCACCATGGCGAGGATGCTGAAGCTCAACTGCAGCGGCTGTAGAAGCGAACACCGGGCAGCGTAGGGGGAAGACGAGTAGTATTTCTTTTTATGTATTGGAGAACAGAACACATTATCCCAGGAAGGGGCACACTATCCCAGGAATAGTCTCAGTATGGGGGACATTATCCCAGGAAGGGGCATCCCTTACATTTGTTTGGCACAGGGGCCCCAAGCTATCAGTGTACACCCCGGCACTGACTGATTTGCACAAGCTCTCTTCTCTCCATCAAGTTGTGTGGCGCCATATTAGATCAGGGAGCTGCCCTCAATCTGTGCATGTTTACTGCACTCAGTTATATGTAACCGCCATATTGGAGTGGGGAATGCTCACACTCCCGCACAGGCTGTATAAGCTTGTAGATAATTTGAAGATTGCTGTTAGCGTGGGTGGTCAGGAGCGGGAGCTCCGAGAGTGGACCCTCTGGGCCGTGGCACCGAGGGACCCCGGGCGAGCTGCCAGGTGGAACCGACCCCTATACAGGGACCGTTAGGAGCAGGCCCAGGGGTTCGAGTACCACGGTAGCCGGTACCGAGAGGGGCGGCTCAGGATGGACCGGAGTAAGACTGAGACTGGAGTAGGACGGCAGGAGCACTGAAGACAGGACTGGAGTAGGACGGCAGGAACACTGAAGACAGGACTGGAGTAGGACGGCAGGAACACAAGGCAGGACTGGAGTAGGACGACAGGAACACTGAAGGCAGGACTGGAGTAGGAAACCAGGAACACGGGTAGCAGGACTGAGAAGCTGCTGTGAGGAGCAGCCGAGACAGGAACTGCAGGAGCAGAGTGTGCACGATGGAGCGAGGCCAGAGTGTCAGGAAACACAACGATCAGGCGCCTCCCTCAGGGGGAAGCGGCCTGATATGGCCCCGTCTGGTCAGCCATTGGTCCAAAGGTGCTTCCGGGTCAGGGCACAGCCGGAGCATAAGGAGCAGGAAGGAGGCGCGGCCGCGGCCTATGGCGCATGCGCATAGCATGCAGGGAAGGCATCGGTCGCGGGCCTGTCTCAGGTGACCGCCGCGGACGAGAAAGAAAGTCCTACCTCTAACCCTTTTCACAGCGAGGATGTCCTGCACTTCAAAAACGTTGTCGGCACCCACCGGCTGAGGACCAAGATCAAGCGAGGAATGGAAACGATTCAGCACCACAGGCTTCAGGAGAGAGACGTGAAAGGTGTTCGGGATCCGGAGCGAAGCAGGCAACCTCAATTTGTAGGCAACTTCGTTAATACGTCCCAGAATTTCAAACGGACCGATGTAGCGTGGACCCAACTTGTAGGAGGGCAGTTTTAGTCGGACGAATTTGGAGGAGAGCCAGACCTTGTCGCCAACACGATACGGAGGAGAATCCAACCTCTTTTTGTCTGCATAGTTCTTCATCTGATCAGCGGATCTCTTGAGTGATGTGTTGGTCTCAGCCCAAATCTTAGAAAATTCCGAGGACAAGGCATTGGCCGCGGGTACCTCAGAGGCAGGGGTTATCGGAAGAGGGACACCAGGATGTCTGCCAAAAACAATGAAAAACGGAGACTTGGCCGAAGACTCACCAGCATGGTTGTTATAAGCGAACTCTGCCCAGGGAAGTAAGTTGACCCAATCGTTCTGGTGGGCGTTAGAGAAGTGGCGTAAGTATCCCGTAAGTGTCTGGTTGGTACGCTCTACTTGTCCGTTGGACTGTGGATGGTAGGCCGAGGAGAAGTCGAGGGAAACGTTCATAAGCTTACAAAGCGAACGCCAGAACTTGGAGGTAAACTGAACCCCTCGGTCAGACACAATGCGTCGAGGTAGTCCATGAAGCCTGAAGACTTGATGAATGAAGATCTCGGCCAGCTCTGGCGCTGAGGGAAGACCGGGCAGAGGGATGAAGTGAGCCATCTTGGAAAAACGATCCACCACCACCAGAATGACTGAGCAGCCCGCAGAGCAGGGTAGGTCGGTGATGAAATCCATGGCGATGTTCTCCCAAGGAACCGTAGGGACAGGCAACGGAAGCAACAAACCAGACGGAGATCTCCGTGACACCTTGTTCTTTGCACAGGATGGACAAGAAGCCACAAAGTCGAGTACATCTTGGCGAAGTGAGGGCCACCAGTAGTGACGTTTGATAAGGTCAAGGGTCTTCTTAGTTCCGGCATGGCCGGCCAGTTTGGAGGAGTGCCCCCATAGAAGAACCTTTTGCTTGAGATTCTCTGTCACAAGCGTCTTGCCAGGCGGAGGAGTAAGCCAGTTCACTGGAGCCACGGTGATGATCCTAGTGGGATCAATGATATGTGACGGTTCCTCCGTGGATTCGTGTGGTTGGAAGACCCTGGACAGGGCGTCGGCTTTGGAATTCTTGTTGCCGGGACGGAATCGGAGCTCGAAATCAAATCGGGCAAAAAATAAAGACCATCTGGCCTGGCGAGGGTTTAGTCTCTGGGCAGACTGGAGATAGGCCAGATTCTTGTGGTCCGAGAAGATGACAAAAGGATGGACAGCTCCTTCCAGGAGGTGGCGCCATTCCTCCAAGGCCAACTTGATGGCCAAAAGTTCCCGGTCACCGATCGAGTAGTTACACTCGGATGGAGAAAAGGCCTTCGAGAAGAAGCCACAAGGGTGTAGGCGACCGGAGGCGGTTCTCTGGGACAGCACCGCCCCGGCACCAGTCGAGGAAGCGTCCACCTCGAGTACAAAAGGTCGATCGCTCTCAGGGCGATGCAGGACCGGAGCCGTGGAGAAAGCCCGTTTTAGGGACAGAAAGGCCTCCTCTGCCTCAGGAGACCAATCCTTGGAAGTAGACCCTTTACGGGTGAGCACAGAAATGGGTCTTGTGATCGCGGAGAAGTGGGAGACAAATTGCCGGTAATAGTTGGCGAACCCGAGGAATCGTTGTATCGCCTTTAATCCGACGGGGCGAGGCCATTTGAGGATGGCAGACAACTTCTCGGGATCCATCCTTAGACCAGCGTCGGAGATAATGTATCCCAGAAATGGCAGAGAGGTCTGTTCGAAGAGACATTTCTCGATCTTTGCATACAGATGGTTCTCCCGAAGACGCTGAAGCACCAGGCGGACACTCTTTCTGTGGGACGAGAGGTCCGGCGAGAAGACGAGGATGTCGTCTAAGTACACAACCACACAGGAGTACAAGAGATCCCGGAAGATCTCGTTGACGAACTCTTGAAAGACTGCAGGAGCATTGCAAAGACCGAAGGGCATGACCAGGTACTCGTAATGGCCATCTCGAGTGTTGAAAGCGGTCTTCCACTCGTCACCTGCGCGGATACGGACCAGATTGTAGGCTCCTCTGAGGTCCAGCTTGGTAAAGACCCGAGCCCCTCTGAGACGGTCAAACAGTTCCGGAATGAGTGGAAGAGGGTACCTGTTCTTGATGGTAATCTCATTCAAGCCCCTATAGTCAATGCATGGCCGTAGAGTCCCGTCCTTTTTGACGAAGAAGAACCCAGCTCCCGCGGGCGAAGAGGATTTCCGTATAAAGCCTTTGGCGAGGTTCTCTCGGACGTACCCGGACATGGCGGTGGTCTCCGCGGGAGACAGAGGGTAGATTCTGCCCCTTGGGGGGGTTGAACCAGAAACAAGTTCAATTGGGCAGTCAAACGGCCGGTGTGGAGGGAGGACCTCCGCTTCCTTCTTATCAAAAACATCGGCGTAGGAGCTGTAAGCTGGAGGAAGACCCGGGAGGTCTGGAGGTGACCGTGGAGCGGCCGCCAGGCGGACAGGAGTCAGACAGCGAGCTTGGCACGGGTGCCCTCAGCGGAGTATCTCCCCAGAAGACCAGTCGAGAACAGGCTGATGAGTCCTTAACCATGGAAGACCGAGTAGAATGGCGTGAGAGAGCTTAGGTAAAACGTAAAAGGCTATCTTCTCTCGATGTAAGGCTCCGATTTGCAATTCCACCTCTTCAGTGACCAAGGTGACGGTCACCTGTAGCGGTTTGCCATCCACGGTGGCAATCTGAATTGGGTTAGATAGAGTGACTACAGGAATTTGGTATTTGTCTACCTCTTCCGGCTGAATGAAGTTACCCGCTGAGCCCGAATCCACGTAGGCCACCTCGGAACCACGCCTCCCTCCTGAAACCAAAAGCACAGAAACCGTAAGGGGTTGAGAGGAATCATCATCATCACCTAGGAAGGCCTCTCTTACCTGACCTAGGTGGAGTCGTTTCCCTGTCTCTTAGGACAGGTGCGGATATAGTGTGACGAATGACCGCAATAGAGGCACAGACCTTGTGCCCGTCTCTCTCTCTGACGTAACTCGGCCAACCTGAGATGATCTATCTGCATGGGCTCACCCGAAGAGAGGGAAGAAGATCCGACTGAACGTGAGCTGGCCGACTGAGTGAAAGGAGAAACTGACCTGGAGGAGCGCCTGTCTCTCACTGACTCCCGAGCGCGCTCCAGGAAGCGCAGGTCAATGCGGGTAGCCAGCGAGATAAGTTCCTCTAAGGTGGACGGGGTATCTTGACCAGCGAGTTCATCCTTTATTTTACTAGAAAGACCGCGCCAGAATGCCCCCACCAAAGCTGCGTTATTCCAGCCGAGCTCAGAGGAAATAGTGCGAAAGCGAATAGCGTACTGTCCGACCGTGAGAGAGCCCTGGTGTAAGTTAAAGAGTGACTCAGTGAGAGAGGCTAACCGGCCCGGCTCATCGAAAACCTTACGAAACGTATCCAGGAAAACCGGGAGACTCGAAACGACCGGGTCGTCACGTTCCCAGAGCGGGTTTACCCAAGAAAGGGCCTCTCCCTCCAGATGGGACATGATGAAGGCCACTTTGGCCCGGTCCAAGGGATATTGCTGCGGCAGCCATTCAAAGTGGAGACTACACTGATTTAAGAACCCCCTACAGAGCTTGGGATCCCCGGTGAAACGAGGCGGCTTGGCGAGGCGGGGTGTCGGAGGAGCAGCAGACGCAGGGGGAGGAGTCGGCACTGCAGCGGCAGCCTGGAGGGCCGACAAGCGACTATCAAAGGAGGCCATGTAGGACAAAATGTGGGTTTGAGTATCTTGCTGCTGACCCAGCTCCTGTTGGAGACTGGCCAGCTGAGTGGCATTTCCAGGATCGGCCACCTGTAAGGCCGACAAACGGGTGTCCATCGACTTCATGATTGACATAATGCGCCCCTGAGTCTCCCGTAGGAATAGCAACTCTTTCTGGGTAGCAGCCGTAGTACCGGCGGAGTCCATGGCCTGATCGTACTGTTAGCGTGGGTGGTCAGGAGCGGGAGCTCCGAGAGTGGACCCTCTGGGCCGTGGCACCGAGGGACCCCGGGCGAGCTGCCAGGTGGAACCGACCCCTATACAGGGACCGTTAGGAGCAGGCCCAGGGGTTCGAGTACCACGGTAGCCGGTACCGAGAGGGGCGGCTCAGGATGGACCGGAGTAAGACTGAGACTGGAGTAGGACGGCAGGAGCACTGAAGACAGGACTGGAGTAGGACGGCAGGAACACTGAAGACAGGACTGGAGTAGGACGGCAGGAACACTGAAGGCAGGACTGGAGTAGGACGGCAGGAACACAAGGCAGGACTGGAGTAGGACGACAGGAACACTGAAGGCGGGACTGGAGTAGGTAACCAGGAACACGGGTAGCAGGACTGAGAAGCTGCTGTGAGGAGCAGCCGAGACAGGAACTGCAGGAGCAGAGTGTGCACGATGGAGCGAGGCCAGAGTGTCAGGAAACACAACGATCAGGCGCCTCCCTCAGGGGGAAGCGGCCTGATATGGCCCCGTCTGGTCAGCCATTGGTCCAAAGGTGCTTCCGGGTCAGGGCACAGCCGGAGCATAAGGAGCAGGAAGGAGGCGCGGCCGCGGCCTATGGCGCATGCGCATAGCATGCAGGGAAGGCATCGGTCGCGGGCCTGTCTCAGGTGACCGCCGCGGCCGTCGGGTGGAGAGAGGCTGCGGCGTGGGAGCGGAGGGCGACTGCGGCGTGGGAGCGGAGGCCGGGTAAGTATGGCGGAGCGGTGTAACAATTGCTCTGGTTTCTCAATACTAAAACATAGACAAAATAAGCAGAATTACAGATATATCTAGTATATAAAAAAGATGGTATGGAAGTAATAAATAATAGTATAGGAAGAAGAGCCACCTTGTTTGAACAGGGACCTATGTGAACAAAGGGCAATGGCCACATAGCAGATGGAAACTGCAAATACATTGAATCTATCCAGTCTGTTTCTGGTATAAGAAGAAATGGGTGCCATTCGTGGCAGACTACTAGTTAGTATCCAGATGGTTGTCTGTATCTCTCACCCATTATATGTATTATAATTTAGTGCCGTCTACCAAATTGACAGACACCCATCTATGGGTCTCTCATCCCTCCAGTGTGACAAAGGATGGGCCATGTATATATGGAGGATACTGGGTCGATACTCTGAAGCTTGCTCTCGTTTGCAATGTCAGTTTTGTATAGTGCTGCTTTCTTTAGAGGATACTTTTATTGATATATCTATATTTCTATGAGTGCATAAATACTATTATATAAACCCACACAATGATGGATTTCTTACTATCAGACATTAGGTAGCATTCACACAGGCAGGGCTGTCACCAGGAATTTTGGAGCCCCATATTGGCAAAGTTTTTTGGCCCCCTTGAGACTCCGCCCAGGCTCCGTCTCAGGCCCTCCTCCACCCCTTGAACCTTCCACAGTCCCCTGCCCAGTCTTGGAAAAACTCCACTTCTGCATCACGTCCTCACCAATCACACATTAGTAGTTCCCATCGAACACCAGATCACATACAGCCATCGATTTTTTAAGCCCCCACCACAAGGAAGACTCTTTTGATCGGGCCCTACTCTATTAAACATTTCTTAAAATATTCAATACTCTTTAGGTACATTTTTAAAAATGACTAATACCACATACAAGGAACAAATTCTGTCATACCATGGCTGGACCACATATTACCACAATATAATGACCAAATAATATTACATACAAGGGATAAATACCACCACACCATGACCAGACCACATAGTGACCAGATACTACAATACTGATCATTAATTTAAAAAAGCAAAAACACAATACTAATATTACCATAAGGGCCATTATACCAAAGAGCTCTGTATATACAGTAGTGTAAGTATACAGGTAATACAGTGATCACCAGTGACATTATACACAGTCCCACTGTCTAGTCTTGGAAAAACTCCACTTCTGCATCATGTCCTCACCATTCACACTTTTAGGGTATGTTTCCATGGTCCGGAAACATTCACTATTTGCTGTGGATTGGACGCTGCGTACAGCTGCAGCATCCAAATGTTACAGCATATTGGAGGGGATTTTATGAAATCCTGTCTCCACTATGCGTGCAGTGCTGCATCCGGCGGCCCTGTGTATATGGACATGCAGTGCGTCTTTCCAGACCGCAGCATGTCTATTTATCTTGAGGAGACACTCCGTCTCCACAAGATACAGTCATATGTTAAAGTTTGGGCACCCCTATTAATGTTAACCTTTTTTCTTTATAACAATTTTGATTTTTGCAACAGCTATTTCAGTGTCATATATCTAATAACTGATGGACTCAGTTATATTTCTCGATTCAAATGAGGTTTATTGTACTAACAGAAAATGTGCAATCTGCATTTAAACAAAATTTGACCGGTGCAAAAGTATGGGCACCCTTGAACACTCCTAACTACTTTTTACTGACTTCCTGAAGCACTAAATTGGTTTTGTAACCTCATTGAGCTTTGAACTTCATAGCCAGGTGTATCAAATAATGAGAAAAGGTATTTAAGGTGGCCACTTGCAAGTAGTTCTCCTACTTGATTCTCCTATGAAGAGTGGCATCATGGGCTCCTCAAAACAACTCTCAAATGATCTGAAAACAAAGATTATTCAACATAGCTTTTCAGGGGAAGGATACAAAAAGTTGTCTCAGAGATTTCACCTGTCAGTTTCCACTGTGAGGAACATAGTAAGGAAATGGAAGAACACAGGTACAGTTCTTGTTAAGCCCAGAAGTGGCAGGCCAAGAAAAATATCAGAAAGGCAGAGAAGAAGAATGGTGAGAACAGTCAAGGACAATCCACAGACCACCTCCAAAGACCTGCAGCATCATCTTGCTGCAGATGGTGTCACTGTGCATCGGTCAACAATACAGCGCACTTTGCACAAGGCGAAGCTGTATGGGAGAGTGATGCGAAAGAAGCCGTTTCTGCAAGCACGCCACAAACAGAGTCACCTGAGGTATGCAAAAGCACATTTGGACAAGCCAGTTACATTTTGGAAGAAGGTCCTGTGGACTGATGAAACAAAGATTGAGTTGTTTGGTCATGCAAAGAGGCGTTATGCATGGAGGCTAAAAAACACAGCATTCCAAGAAAAACACTTGCTACTAGTGTTGAGCATTCCGATACCGCAAGTATCGGGTATCGGCCGATATTAGCGGTATCGGAATTCCGATACTTAGTTCCGATACTTTTGTCATATCGGATTCCGGAATCGGAATCGGAATAGGAAGTTCCCATCATGCTATGAGCCTGCTTGCTTTGATTAAGCCAATGGGAATCCTCCGAAGTGTGGGCACATCCTGTTAGGCATGTAGGCATGTTAACTATTGGCATGGCTGTGATTGGCTGCCGAAATGATGTCATGATGCACTATAAAAGCCACCGCAGCCGCCATTTCTGGTCACTCTGCTGTGAATTCAGTTAGGGACAGGCTGCTGTAGAAGACTGTGAGGGACAGTTAGAAATAGCGATTCCACCAAACATCTAGTGCTTTACCCAGGCTACATAAACCACCACTGTAGCCTTCTTTGCCCTAGCAGCAGTGTTCACAGCTGTCTGCAAGGGCTGTGTGAGTGCAGCTCACGCTGTGGAGTGGGTCCTGCAGCCACGTCAGGCTGTAGGCCACCCAGTGTGATCACTGCTGCCTCATACATCTTTTATTTTTTGAGCTGCATTTTTTACATAATTTCAATCTAGTGTGCTTCCATCCGTATCCATATACGTTGGTTGCAAACACTAGTAGTAGACAGCGGAGCCTTTCTGCAGCCTTTCAGTGCTAGTGTCCACTTTGCTGCACTGTTCACGGCTGTCTGAGAGGTCTCTGACTGTGTGTGAGTGCAGCTCACGCTGAGTAGTGTGTCCTGCAGCTACGTCTGGCTGTAGGACGCTCAGCGTGCGTCAGTGCCTCACACATATTTTTATTTGAGTGCAGCTCATTTTTTCTTCTATTAGTGTGCATCCATCCGTCTCCATCTACGGTGGTTGCAAACACTATAAAGCAGTACACAGCGGAGCCTTTCTGCAGCCTGTCAGTGCCAGTGCCCACTTAGCTGCACTGTTGACGGCTGTCTGAGAGGTCTCTGACTGTGTGTGAGTGCAGCTCACGCTGAGTAGAGTGTCCTGCAGCTACGTCTGGTTGTAGGACGCTCAACGTGCGTCACTGCCTCACACATATTTGTCTTTGAGTGCAGCTCATTTTTTCTTCTCCTATTAGTGTGCATCCATCCGTATCCATCAACATTGGTTGGTTGCAAACACTATATAGGAGTAGATAGAGGAGCCTTTTTTTCTGGCTTGTGCCCTGCCGGCGCAGCCAGATTAGTATTACCCAATTTTTTTGGAGCCTCATCTTTTGCATTGTAGGTTACCTGCCTGCATTGTAATAGCTCCAAAAAGTTGGTGATACTATCAGTTTCAATTCTTTGTTCACATACTTTGAGTTTGTTTCCAACAAAGAAACCACAAAAAAAGTTCACCAAACACTACATTTTGAACTTGTGTAGGCCACATCAGCTCCTATTAAAGTCTAGTCCACACACACACACACACACTTCATAAAATTTGTGTTTCTTGTACCTGTAACCAGCTGTTCAGGAATAAGCACACTAAGGCCCCCCTTTGTACTTTTTTGCCTATCTTAAGCAGTCTTGCAAGATGAAGAAGGCAGGGAGTAAGGCGCGTGGGCGTGGGCGTGGGCGTGGAGTTTCAGCAGGGAGAGGACGTGGGGATTCTGCAGGGAGAGGACGTGGGGATTCTACAGGTAGAGGACGTGGGGATTCTGGGCCTGCTGCGGGCACCAGTGGATCAGCATCCCCCAGTTTTAGCAGGCAACAGTCCTTTATGCGCAGCTTTGTAGGACCTCAACGTACCCCACTGCTGCGGGAGGAACAAATTGAAGCCGTTGTCGGATGGATGGCAGCTAACGCATCGACTTCAATTACTTCCGCATCCTCTCAGGGTCAGAGCACCGAAGAGCAACCATCTGTCTCTTCACCACCTGCCAAAGTGCCCAGGCAGTCAGAGAGACATGGACAGGAGCCATCACAGTCTCTACTTCTGTTCTCGGAATCTGTTGGCTTGGAAAGAGGGGGCCAGCCAAGCAGCATTCCTGAATGTGAAGAAGAGGGAGTATGCAGTGATGCGCAACTTCTTTGTCCCTCTGAATCTGAAGAGGCGAGTGGGCCAGTGCCTATGGTCAGCACACCTCAGTACGCATCAGATGATGACGAGACTCAGTTGCCACTTTCTGGTGCGTACGGTGCTGGCGAGACAACCCCGGAGAAGCAGCTGTTTGAAGAGGGGAGGGAAGATGATGAGGTCCTTGACCCATCATGGCGTGAGCAACAGGAAGGTGGTGGGAGCAGCTCGGAGGAAGAGATTCCCCTACCGGCCAAAACAGGAGGCAGAGGGAGGGGGAAGACTTGGTTGCCTGTACCCTCCACTTCGGCACCCGTTAGGAGCATTCCTCCTTCCAAAGGCAAACCGGGCGCTCACAAGAGTTGCAGTGCGTGGTCCTTTTTTGACACAGTTGCAGATGACATTTGCTTTGTCAAATGCAAGCTGTGTCATCAGAGAGTCAAAAGAGGGAGAAATGTCAGCAACCTCAATACCACAAATATGTGGAAACATGTGCGCACCAAGCACGAGTTGGAGTTGCAGAGACACCCTGAAGACGTAGGCCAACGTACAGCACCACCTACCACCTCTTCAGTTCGTGTTGGGCCCTCTTCCTCCAGCTCACACACTGCTGGTTCGGCTTCCTCACAGGATCGCCAAGGAAGAACCTCTGCCACTGTTGTCCGGAGACCCTGTCAGATTACACCCATAGCAGCACGTTCCCATCCATCACAGCCATCGGTAGCACAGGCATGGGATAAAAGGCGCCCTTACTCGGCAAACCATCCCCGAGCACAGTCTCTGAATGCTGGCATTGCCAAACTTCTGGCAGTTGAAATGCTGTCATTCAGGCTGGTGGACACTGACACCTTCCGGGACTTAATGGCATTGGCAGTCCCCCAATACAACGTGCCCAGCCGCTTTTATTTCAGCAGGCGAGCCTTCCCTGCCCTGCAGAAACATGTTGAGGGCAAAATAAAACATGCGCTACTAAACGCCGTTAGTAGCAAGGTCCACCTGACCACCGATGCGTGGACCAGTAACCATGGACAGGGACGATACCTTTCCCTCACTGCCCACTGGGTCAATGTTGTGGAGCCGGGTACGGATCTGGAGAGTGGCGCTGTACGTGTTCTTCCAACGCCACGGATTGCAGGACTCCAGTCTGTACACATAGACTCCTCCTCCTACTCAAGTTCCTCAGAAACAGCAGAGCAGGAGCCTGTTACGACCGATATGAGCACAGCCGTGGCCAAACGTCAACAGGCTGTACTCAAATTAATTTCTTTGGGGAATCGAAGCCACACAGTGCAGGAGCTATGGAATGCTATCAAGCTGGAGAGCGATGTGTGGTTTGGGCCAGCGAATCTCCAGCCGAGCTTGGTAGTGTGTGACAATGGCCGAAATCTGGTGGCAGCTCTTGGCCTAGGCAACCTCACACACATCCCATGTCTGGCACCTGTTCTTAACTTGGTCGTGCAGAGCTTTCTGAGGGACTATCCGGATCTTGCTGCACTGTTGCACAAGGTCCGCATAGAGTGCGCTCACTTGCGACGTTCCAGCACGGCAAGATCGCGCCTCGCTGCTCTGCAGCGACGATTTGGCCTTCCGGAACATCGCATCATATGTGACCTACCCACCCGGTGGAATTCAACGTTACATATGTTGGAGCGGTTGTGTGAGCAGCAGGCAGCAGTCATGGAGTACCAGCTGCATCAGGCGCAAACAAGTCGCACTGTGCGCCGTTCACACTTCAGCACCATTGAGTGGGCCTCTATGAAGGACATCTGCCTCGTTTTGCATGCCTTCGATGAATCCACGCGGATGGCGAGTGCAGATGATGCACTAGTCAGCATGACTGTCCCCCTTATCTGCCTGCTTCAACAAACACTGCAAGCACTAAGGGATGAGGTTTCAGAAGAGGTGGAGGATGAGGAGTCCCAAATGCCATCTGCTTCTGGACAGTCTGCGCTACGTGTTTCCTCACAAAGGCCTAGGCAGGGGACACTTTGTGAGGAGGATGAGGAGGAGTCGATGGAGGAGGAAGACATCTCTCCAGAGGAGGGAGGTACACAAACCTCTACTCAGTATGTACAGCGAGGGTGGGGTGATGCAGAGCAGGCCGAGGTCACGCCTCAAACAGGGGACAGCGGTTCTTTGGCAGTTGGGAGTCTGCAGCACATGGTTGATTTCATGCTGCAGTGCCTGAGAAACAACCGCCGCATCGCCCACATTCTCGTCTCGGCTGATTATTGGGTGTACACCCTCCTAGATCCTCGCTACCGGGACAGCGTACAAAGGCTCATACCAACGTTGAACCGGGAGCGTAAAATGCGGGAGTACGAAGAGTCACTGGTGCAGTCCATAATGTTTTCCATTCCACCCGACAGCATTGTTGCTAGTGCTTTACAAAGCAGCTCTGTGCGTCGAGGCAGTGGAGGAAACTCTGCACAAAGAGGGAGCAGAGGCAGCGCCGCAGCACAAGGCAAGACCACTATGGCCCAAATGTGGCAAAGTTTTGTGTGTCCACCACAATTGTCTACACCATCAGCGACGCCTCGAGTCAGCAGGAGGCAACGCTTCCGTCAGATGGTGTCAGACTACATGTCTTGCCCTGTCGCTGTACTCCCAGATGGCTCTTCCCCCTTCAAGTTTTGGGTCTCTAAGCTGGATACATGGCCAGAGCTTAGCCAGTATGCATTGGAGGTGCTGGCTTGCCCTGCTGCCAGTGTATTATCGGAACGTGTCTTTAGTGCCGCAGGTGGTGTACTAACAGACCGTCGCACGCGACTATCTTCCGATAATGTTGACCGGCTGACTTTTCTGAAAATGAACAAGGCCTGGATCTCCAAAGACTTTGCTATTCCTCTTACAGACTAAATTAGTGGTTGGCAACTGTATCCAGGTCTGCTGGTGTGTTCATTTTTCTACCACCTGAACTATAATCCCTTTGCTTCAACACAGCCAGTTGTCGCTCAGATGTGTCGTCTGCACAGAAAAAAACACTAGCTCCTGTGTTAGTGGGGTTCAGTAATGCCAGCTGATCCCCTGCTGTGTGGATGGCAAAGTCACCAGCTCCATCAACATTCAAACCACTACTGATTTTTAACCGTGCCCAACTTAGGTCTCTGGCTCCACTGTCTCTACTATTTCCCCTGACCTCCAACCCCGCCATCTACATCTCTGAAGTGGCGTCAGCACAATCTACACTTGTTCCTGTGTTCCTGTGGCTCAGTCCCATCAGTTTATCCCCTGATGTGTGTCCGGCAAGGTCTCCTGCTCTGTCCACATTCCCATAACCAGTAGTGGGAATGAGGACAGAGCTGGCGAACTTGCCGGACAAACATCAGGGGATCAACTGACGGGACTGAGCACCAGTAACACAGGAACAAGTGTAGATTGTGCTGACGCCACTTCAGAGATGTAGCTGGCGGGGTTGGAGGCCAGGGTAAATAGTAGAGACAGTGGAGCCAGAGGCCTAAGTGGAGCATGGTTAGAATCAGTAGTAGTCCACAACCTCCATAAAAACCGCTGCCCATTGGCCTCTGCATGCGGCATGCGTAATCCTGGGCTCCAACAGCGTCAGTTGGTGTTCAGAAGTGTCGTCTCCACAGAGCCAAACACATTCGTTCGAGTGTTAGTGGGGTTCAGCACTGCCAGCTGTTCCCCTGCTGTGGAGATGGCAAGTCTCCTGCTGCCTTCACCTGCCAAAATCCAGTAGGCCCCAGCCTGCTCCTCGCCTAATCCTGGGCTCCAACAGCGTCAGTTGGTGTTCAGAAGTGTCGTCTCCACAGAGCCAAACACCTTCGTTAGAGTGTTAGTGGGGTTCAGCACTGCCAGCTGTTCCCCTGCTGTGGAGATGGCAAGTCTCCTGCTGCCTTCACCTGCCAAAATCCAGTAGGCCCCAGCCTGCTCCTCGCCTAATCCTGGGCTCCAACAGCGTCAGTTGGTGTTCAGAAGTGTCGTCTCCACAGAGCCAAACACATTCGTTCGAGTGTTAGTGGGGTTCAGCACTGCCAGCTGTTCCCCTGCTGTGGAGATGGCAAGTCTCCTGCTGCCTTCACCTGCCAAAATCCAGTAGGCCCCAGCCTGCTCCTCGCCTAATCCTGGGCTCCAACAGAGTCAGTTGGTGTTCAGAAGTGTCGTCTCCACAGAGCCAAACACCTTCGTTAGAGTGTTAGTGGGGTTCAGCACTGCCAGCTGTTCCCCTGCTGTGGAGATGGCAAGTCTCCTGCTGCCTTCACCTGCCAAAATCCAGTAGGCCCCAGCCTGCTCCTCGCCTAATCCTGGGCTCCAACAGCGTCAGTTGGTGTTCAGAAGTGTCGTCTCCACAGAGCCAAACACCTTCGTTAGAGTGTTAGTGGGGTTCAGCACTGCCAGCTGTTCCCCTGCTGTGGAGATGGCAAGTCTCCTGCTGCCTTCACCTGCCAAAATCCAGTAGGCCCCAGCCTGCTCCTCGCCTAATCCTGGGCTCCAACAGCGTCAGTTGGTGTTCAGAAGTGTCGTCTCCACAGAGCCAAACACATTCGTTCGAGTGTTAGTGGGGTTCAGCACTGCCAGCTGTTCCCCTGCTGTGGAGATGGCAAGTCTCCTGCTGCCTTCACCTGCCAAAATCCAGTAGGCCCCAGCCTGCTCCTCGCCTAATCCTGGGCTCCAACAGCGTCAGTTGGTGTTCAGAAGTGTCGTCTCCACAGAGCCAAACACCTTCGTTAGAGTGTTAGTGGGGTTCAGCACTGCCAGCTGTTCCCCTGCTGTGGAGATGGCAAGTCTCCTGCTGCCTTCACCTGCCAAAATCCAGTAGGCCACAGCCTGCTCCTCGCCTAATCCTGGGCTCCAACAGCGTCAGTTGGTGTTCAGAAGTGTCGTCTCCACAGAGCCAAACACATTCGTTCAAGTGTTAGTGGGGTTCATCATTGCCAGCTGATCCCCTGCTGTGGAGATGGCAGTCTCTCCTGCTGTCTCCGCATTACAAAGACAGTAGGCCTCTGCCTACACCCTCCTATTTCCTGGGCTTCAACACAGCCAGTTGTAGTTCGGAAGTGCCGTCCACACGGAAAGAGATACTTGCTCCCGTGTCTCAGTGGGGTTCAGTAACGTCAGCTGATCCCCTGCTGTGTGGATGGCAGTCTCTCCTGCTGTCACCTCATTCAAAATACAGTAGGCCTCTGCCTACACCCTCCTATTTCCTGGGCTTCAACACAGCCAGTTGTAGTTCGGAAGTGCCGTCCACACGGAAAGAGATACTTGCTCCCGTGTCTCAGTGGGGTTCAGTAATGTCAGCTGATCCCCTGCTGTGTGGATGGCAGTCTCTCCTGCTGTAAACTCATTCAAAATACAGTAGGCCTCTGCCTACACCCTCCTATTTCCTGGGCTTCAACACAGCCAGTTGTAGTTCGGAAGTGCCGTCCACACGGAAAGAGATACTTGCTCCCGTGTCTCAGTGGGGTTCAGTAATGTCAGCTGATCCCCTGCTGTGTGGATGGCAGTCTCTCCTGCTGTCACCTCATTCAAAATACAGTAGGCCTCTGCCTACACCCTCCTATTTCCTGGGCTTCAACACAGCCAGTTGTAGTTCGGAAGTGCCGTCCACACGGAAAGAGATACTTGCTCCCGTGTCTCAGTGGGGTTCAGTAACGTCAGCTGATCCCCTGCTGTGTGGATGGCAGTCTCTCCTGCTGTAAACTCATTCAAAATACAGTAGGCCTCTGCCTACACCCTCCTATTTCCTGGGCTTCAACACAGCCAGTTGTAGTTCGGAAGTGCCGTCCACACGGAAAGAGATACTTGCTCCCGTGTCTCAGTGGGGTTCAGTAATGTCAGCTGATCCCCTGCTGTGTGGATGGCAGTCTCTCCTGCTGTCACCTCATTCAAAATACAGTAGGCCTCTGCCTACACCCTCCTATTTCCTGGGCTTCAACACAGCCAGTTGTAGTTCGGAAGTGCCGTCCACACGGAAAGAGATACTTGCTCCCGTGTCTCAGTGGGGTTCAGTAACGTCAGCTGATCCCCTGCTGTGTGGATGGCAGTCTCTCCTGCTGTAAACTCATTCAAAATACAGTAGGCCTCTGCCTACACCCTCCTATTTCCTGGGCTTCAACACAGCTAGTTGTAGTTCGGAAGTGCCGTCCACACGGAAAGAGATACTTGCTCCCGTGTCTCAGTGGGGTTCAGTAATGTCAGCTGATCCCCTGCTGTGTGGATGGCAGTCTCTCCTGCTGTAAACTCATTCAAAATACAGTAGGCCTCTGCCTACACCCTCCTATTTCCTGGGCTTCAACACAGCCAGTTGTAGTTCGGAAGTGCCGTCCACACGGAAAGAGATACTTGCTCCCGTGTCTCAGTGGGGTTCAGTAACGTCAGCTGATCCCCTGCTGTGTGGATGGCAGTCTCTCCTGCTGTAAACTCATTCAAAATACAGTAGGCCTCTGCCTACACCCTCCTATTTCCTGGGCTTCAACACAGCCAGTTGTAGTTCGGAAGTGCCGTCCACACGGAAAGAGATACTTGCTCCCGTGTCTCAGTGGGGTTCAGTAATGTCAGCTGATCCCCTGCTGTGTGGATGGCAAAGTCTCCTGCTGCCTACACAGTCGTACCACTACTGATTTTTAACCGTGCTCCAATTAGGCCTGTGGCTCCACTGTCTCTCGTATTTCCCCTGTCCTCCAACCCTGCCAGTTACAGCTCCGAAGTGGCGTCTGCACAATCCACACTTGTTCCTGTGTTACAGGTGTTCAGTCCGGTCAGTTAATCCCCTGATGTGTGTCCGGCAATGTCGCCTGCTCTGTCCACATTCCCATTATGGGAATGTGGACAGAGCAGGCGACATTGCCGGACACACATCAGGGGATTAACTGACCGGACTGAACACCTGTAACACAGGAACAAGTGTGGATTGTGCAGACGCCACTTCGGAGCTGTAACTGGCGGGGTTGGAGGACAGGGGAAATACGAAAATCAGTGAAGCCACAGGCCTAAGTGGAGCTTGGTTCAAATTAGTAGTCTACAACCGATCTTAAAATTTCTTCAATGCAGCCTCAGCCTGCTCCGTGCTTGTCCCTGGGCTTCAACACAGCCAGTTGTTGCTCGGAAGTGCCGTCTTCACAGAGTAAAACACTAGCTCCTGTGTTTGTGGGGTTCAGTAACGTCAGCTGTTCCCCTGCTGTTTTGATGGCAATCTGTCCTGCTGCCTCCCAATTGACAGCACATCAGGCCTCAGCCTGCTAAGTGCTTGTCCTGGGCTCCAACATCGCCAGTTGCTGCTCATAACTGACTTTGGCACGGGTACTCCCTCCTGCCCAGCTTGGTTCCAGCCCTGCCTGCTGTTTCCGGGAAGTGTCAATGTCAGTTTGCCACCCCAAGTTGCCATGTCGTGTTGCGGTTGGGTTAGCCGAGGCTAGGGTGCCAGCAGTTTAGGTGCTTCCTATGTGGACTGCGGGTTCTGGTAAGAAAGGCTTGTTCCATAGTGCCAGTAGGACAAGCACCCCCTGTAGGACTGTGTGATTCGGTAACTGCGGCCAGCTTGCGGCATGCCAACTTTGCTTTTCAGGGGTAACTTCTGATACCCCTCCGGGTTCCAGCACCGTCAGCTGGTTCTCGTCAGAGCCTTTGGCCTAGGTGCCTCCATCTCGGTATCCGAGTTCCGGCAACGTCTGCTGGTCCTTGGTAGTGCTTTGTAGCACAGGTACCTCCTGCTTAGTAACCGGGTTCCAGCACCGTCAGCTGGTCCTCGGTTGTGCCATTGGCTCTTATTCCTTCTGCTGCCCCTCCGGGTGCCAGCACTGTCAGCTGGTCCTCGCTATTTCCATTTGCTCTTGCAGCTTATGCTACCCCTCCGGGTTCCAGCACCGTCAGCTGGTTCTCGTCAGAGCCTTTGGCCTAGGTGCCTCCATCTCGGTATCCGAGTTCCGGCAACGTCTGCTGGTCCTTGGTAGTGCTTTGTAGCACAGGTACCTCCTGCTTAGTAACCGGGTTCCAGCACCGTCAGCTGGTCCTCGGTTGTGCCATTGGCTCTTATTCCTTCTGCTGCCCCTCCGGGTGCCAGCACTGTCAGCTGGTCCTCGCTATTTCCATTTGCTCTTGCAGCTTATGCTACCCCTCCGGGTTCCAGCACCGTCAGCTGGTTCTCGTCAGAGCCTTTGGCCTAGGTGCCTCCATCTCGGTATCCGAGTTCCGGCAACGTCTGCTGGTCCTTGGTAGTGCTTTGTAGCACAGGTACCTCCTGCTTAGTAACCGGGTTCCAGCACCGTCAGCTGGTCCTCGGTTGTGCCATTGGCTCTTATTCCTTCTGCTGCCCCTCCGGGTGCCAGCACTGTCAGCTGGTCCTCGCTATTTCCATTTGCTCTTGCAGCTTATGCTACCCCTCCGGGTTCCAGCACCGTCAGCTGGTTCTCGTCAGAGCCTTTGGCCTAGGTGCCTCCATCTCGGTATCCGAGTTCCGGCAACGTCTGCTGGTCCTTGGTAGTGCTTTGTAGCACAGGTACCTCCTGCTTAGTAACCGGGTTCCAGCACCGTCAGCTGGTCCTCGGTTGTGCCATTGGCTCTTATTCCTTCTGCTGCCCCTCCGGGTGCCAGCACTGTCAGCTGGTCCTCGCTATTTCCATTTGCTCTTGCAGCTTATGCTACCCCTCCGGGTTCCAGCACCGTCAGCTGGTTCTCGTCAGAGCCTTTGGCCTAGGTGCCTCCATCTCGGTATCCGAGTTCCGGCAACGTCTGCTGGTCCTTGGTAGTGCTTTGTAGCACAGGTACCTCCTGCTTAGTAACCGGGTTCCAGCACCGTCAGCTGGTCCTCGGTAGTGCCATTGGCTCTTGTTCCTTCTGCTGCCCCTCCGGGTGCCAGTACCGTCAGCTGGTTCAAGAGGACAAAGAACAGGAAGACAACCACCAAGATGCAGAACAACAAGAGAGAGAAGACAAAGAAGCATAAAAAAAACAAAGCAGAAGAACATTAAGCATAAGACTAATACTATGAGCAAATGATATTATCTTATTTATAAGCAGAAGAAGACTAAGCAGTGTATGGGGGTGAGTCCGTTCCTCCTCGTGGTGCCCCTGGAAAAGGCCTGCTGCTGCAGGCCAAACTGAACGCGGACAAATCCTGTTGTAAATCTTTTGTGACAGGCAGAACGGAAGGTGTAAACTTCTAACTTTTCTAGATAACAACTACAGGAATGCCTGACACAAACAAGAATATGATGAAGAAGAATAGGAAGAAGATGAAGAAGCTGAATATGTAGAATAATAATTGTTGAATAAGAAGAATATGAAGAATGTAAGAAAAGGAAGAAGAAGAAGAAGAAGAAGAAGAATGTAAAAAAAGGAAGTAGAAGAATGTAAAAAAAGGAAGAAGAAGAAGAAGAATGTAAAAAAAGGAATAAGAAGAAGAAGAAGAAGGTAAAAAAAGGAAGAAGAATAAGAAAGAAGAAGAAAGAAGAAAGAAGAAGAAGACATACATGTCTGGCAAAATATAAATGAGGCTAACATAGTCAATATCTTTGTAACTCCTAACATCTTTAAAAAAAAGTTTAATTCCTGCTATTCCATTTGATTGGGCTAAACCTCTATGGCTTTAATGTCTCCTCCACCTCCCACAATACATTCTACATTATTCTTAGTTGTTTTTCTTCATGTAGAATTAACCTACAAGGAAAGAAAGGGTTTTTTTTAATGCCGATATTTTGGCCCCATTGACTTGCATTGGTTCCCGGTATCGGAATCGGCGATACCGATACTTTTTTTTAAGATCGGCCGATCCATTCCGATCCGATATTTTCAAGTATCGGCTGGTATCGCTCAACTCTACTTGCTACCCAAAGTAAAATTTGGTGGAGGTTCCATCATGCTTTGGGGCTGTGTGGCCAATGCTGGCACCGGGAATCTTGTTAAAGTTGAGGGTCGCATGGATTCAACTCCGTATCAGCAGATTCTTGACAATAATGTGCAAGAATCAGTGACAAAGTTGAAGTTACGCAGGGGATGGATATTTCAGCAAGACAATGATCCAAAACACCTCTCCAAATCTACTCAGGCATTCATGCAGAGGAACAATTACAATGTTCTGGAATGGCCATCCCAGTCCCCAGACCTGAATATCATTGAACATCTGTGGGATGATTTGAAGCGGGCTGTCCATGCTCGGCGACCATCAAACTTAACTGAACTGGAATTGTTTTGTAAACAGGAATAGTCACAAATACCTTCATCCAGGAACTCATTAATAGCTACAGGAAGTGACTAGAGGCTGTTATTTTTGCAAAAGGAGGATCTACGAAATATTAATGTCACTTTTATGTTGAGGTGCCCATACTTTTGCACCGGTCAAATTTTGTTAAAATGCAGACTGCACATTTTCTGTACAATAAACCTCATTTGAATCCAGAAATATAACTGAGTATCAGTTATTAGATATATGAAACTGAAATAGCTGTTACAAAAACCAAAATTGTTATAAAGAAAAAAGGTTAACATTAATAGGGGTGCCCAAACTTTAACATATGACTGTAAATAACCCTGTCTATGGATACGATGCGGTGATTCTGCATATGTTCAATGAACACATGCGGTATCAAGGCGCATACAAAGGGGGGCAGCGTTTTGGGCAGTGCAGGTTTCCGCTGCGTCCAAAGTGCTGCCAGTATGCCCCGTGGAGACATACCTTATAACAGTTACCATCTAACACCATATCACATTCATAACCAACAGCTTTTGTTTTGGCCAAAAGATTTTTTTAAGCCGCCACCACAAACAGCAAGGTAAACTGTTTTGGCCGGACCCTACTCTAAACTATTAAACATTTCTTAAAATACTTAATGCTCTTTTTAGGTACGTTTTATTTATTTTTCTGTAAGTATGTCAAACATTTTTTTAACATTACTAATACCACATTCAAAGGACAAATACCATCACACCATGACTAAACCACGTAGTGTCCGAATAATACCACATAAAAGAAACAAATACTGTATTACAATAGCCGAACCACATACAGTGCCTTGCGAAAGTATTCGGCCCCCTGGAACTTTTCAACCTTTTCCCACATATCATGCTTCAAAACATAAAGATACCAAATGTAAATTTTTGGTGAAGAATCAACAACAAGTGGGACACAATTGTGAAGTTGAACGAAAGTTATTGGTTATTTTAATTTTTTGTTAAGATTCAGAAACTGAAAAGTGGGGCGTGCAATATTATTCGGCCTCTTTAACTTAATACATTGTTGCACCACCTTTTGCTGCGATTGTTTTCAGGTCTCGACTTTGACTTGGCCATTCTAACACCTGGATGCGTTTATTTGTAAACCTTTCCATTGTACATTTTGCTTCATGTTTGGGATCATTGTCTTGTTGGAAGACAAATCTCCGTCACAGTCTCAGGTCTTTTGCAGACTCCCAACAGGTTTTCTTCAAGAATGGTCCTGTATTTGGCTCCATCCATCTTACCATCAAATTTACCCATCTTCCCTGTCCCTGCTGAAGAAAAGCAGGCCCAAACCATGATGCTGCCACCACCATGTTTGACAGTGAGGATGGTGTGTTCATGGTGATGAGCTGTGTTGCCTTTATGCCAAAATGTTCAATTTTGGTTTCATCTGACCAGAGCACCTTCTTCCACATGTTTGGTGTGTCTCCCAGGTGGCTTGTTGCAAACTTTAAATGACACTTTTTATGGATATCTTTGAGAAATGGCTCTCTTCTTGCCACTCCATAAAGGCCAGATTTGTGCAGTGTACGACTGATTGTTGTCCTATGGACAGACTGTCCCACCTCCGCTGTAGATCTCTGCAGTTCATCCAGAGTGATCATGGGCCTCTTGGCTGCATCTCTGATCAGTCTTCTCCTTGTTTGAGATGAAAGTTTAGAGGGATGGCCGGGTCTTGGTAGATTTGCAGTGGTATGATACTCCTTCCATTTCAATATGATCGCTTGCACAGTGCTCCTTGGGATGTTTAACGTTTTGGAAATCATTTTGTATCCAAATCCAGCTTTAAACTTCTCCACAATAGTATCACGGACCTGCCTGTTGTGTTTCTTGGTCTTCATGATGCTCTCTGTGCTTCAAACAGACCCCTGAGACTATCACAGAGCAGATGCATTTATACGGAGACTTGTTTACACACAGGTGGTTTATATTTATCATCATTAATCATTTTAGGAGAACATTGGATCATTCAGGGATCCACAATGAACTTCTGGAGTGAGTTTGCTGCACTGAAAGTAAAGGGGCCTAATAATATTGCACGCCCCACTTTTCAGCTTTTGAATTTCCCCAAAAATTTAAAATAACCAATAAATTTCATTCAATTTCACCATTGTGTCCCACTTGTTGTTGATTCTTCACCAAAAATTTATATTTGGTATCTTTATGTTTTAAGTATGATATGTGGGAAAAGTTCCAGGGGGCTGAATACTTTCACAAGGCACTGTAATGTCCAAATAATATTACATACAAGGGATAAATACCGCCACACCATGACCAGACCACAGTGACCGAATACTACAAAACTGATCATTAATTAAAAAAAACAAAAAAAACACAATACTAATATTACCATTGTACACAGGAACTCTATTCATAGTATGCAGTGTATAGTGTAAGTGTACAGTTAATACAGGGATCACTAGTGACATTATGCACAGGGGCTCTGTGTATAGTATACAGTTTACAAGTAATACAGTGATCACCAGTGACATTATACTGTACATAGGAACCCTATATGTAGTGTCAGTGGACAGGTAATACAGTGATCACCTGTGACATTATACACAGGAGCTCTGTATATAGTGTCGGTGTGCAGGTAATAGTGATCAGCAGTGACATTATAAACAGGAGCTCTGTATATGGTATGCAATACACTGACTCATCAGTGAAATTTGTTTTTGAAGTCCTTCAACTTCTCTTTTTCTTCTTCATCCAGTGCAGACTGACATCACTTCTCCAGCCAGGACTCATCTCTGCAGAAAATAAGCACACAGTGCTCAATAGCTGATCACTTCCATAGCACATTCCCCAACTTCTACACTACGCCAGATGAAAAAAGTAAAATCAACAGTGTCGCACTGCACAGTAACATAACATCCCACACTGAAAACAGGATCCTCAAAAATAAAATACATCACAGCATTAATAATATCCCTTAATTAGCCCCTACAGTAATACTCTCCCACATCCTGGGCCCCACATGCTCTACAATCCCAGCCCCCATATGGCAGCTTTCAGTAGAATAAAAGCTTCTTTTTACCTGGCCGCGGTCCAGCAGCATCCTCTTCCTCATTCATTTGATGCGCCAGTGCATGGCAATGACATAACATGCTGACATCAGCTGCCAGCCTCTGATTGACTGGCAGCTTTAAACTATTGCCGTGCAGAAAGCTATAGCTGTGCATAGATTTTAACTTATTGTGTGTCCTCGGACATGCGTTCCGTTACTGACCTGGCCGAATCCTACCCCTGGAGCCCAGTAAGAAGAAGTACACCGCCCCCCCTCTTTGCTTCTGCTCACCATGCCCCATACACTAGTAAGGGCAGTAATGCTCTTATGGTGGCTCTGCACACAGGCAAAGGTTTCTTGTGGAATAATGTGACATTTTTTCCACAGGTTGTACAGGACCAAAAAAACAAAACCATAAGCATAAATCCCTAGCCTTATCCAGGGGCTGACTACACAATATATACCCTGGCTACTCAGCCACGGCTGAGCTAGTCTCAGTTCGGTCAAACAAAACAGCTATTGTCCACAGTAACCAGTGATACTTGCAGTTTGGTGCACACAGCCTGTGCAGTCTCTCTTCAGCTCCACTATCACCCACTCTGGTCAGCTTTTCCCAAACAGATTGCCTAATGTGAGTACCTAGCCCGATTATATGCAGAGCAGCCAGGTGCTAATAATCAGAGCCTGCAGAGTTTGGGTTTAACCCTGTCCTATCTGGCTGTGCTACAATACTCACTGTAAGTGAATATGGATCTATATCAGTCTTTATTCATATGGTTACATTATTCTTAGCTGCCTGTAAAACCTCACAATGCACTAAGCTGATACAGAAAAGCATAATATACACCTTAGGCTACTTTCACACATCAGGTTTTCGGCGTCAGGCGCGATCCGGCGTCGTGCCGGAATGCCGGATCCGGCAAATGTTTTGTAAAACCTGATGTGCCGGATCCGGTTTTCTGCCGGATCCGTCTTGTTCTTGACAGACAAAACCGGATCCGTCTCATCCGGTTCATCCATTTTTCTATCCGTTTTTCGACGGATTACGCCGGATCTGGTTTTTAAAATTGACCCTTGTGGCCTTCCGAACGGGATTGGCTACTGGAAAACTATATATAGCATGTTCCTACAGCCCTTCTTTGACAGGTTGTAGAGGAGAAAGTGCAGGTTGGAGAGAAGAGCAAGTTACTGGCGAAGATGGATGTTGTCATTGGAAATATTACCACTAGAAGTTCTGTGACGGTTTCAGTAATGAGGGACAATTTTGCACTATACTTTATGTCACCTCAAGGCAGAGTACACTGGCAGGATGACAGAGTGTGAAAGATTTGTGCCCTAACCAAACTTGTGTACCTTCTGGACCAACAGTATATACCTTTGCCAACCAAAGTTGGCTATCTTGTCATGGTCTCTATTTTTAGCTTTAGGCCACAGGTGTGTACCTGGTTGTGTTTTATGCAAAGTATTTCACCTTTTAACAAAAGTTGTGTACATTGTTAGGAAATCACCAACAATAAACACAACTTTTCAGGTGAAATACTTTGCTTCAAACACAACCAGGAACACAACTGTGGCAAAAAGCTAAAATTTACCCACAGTTATATACCTGGTTTTGAATACCTTTTTACCTTTTAAATACCCTGTATTTAACCTTTTTTTTAAACATATTTCGCCGCAGAAAGAAATGACAGACAACCAGTGTAAACAATAATTTAACTTTTATTTAAAATATTTTTTTTTGTGTAAACTGTTTTTAAAGTTAAAAAAACTTTTTTAATAAAGGTTTGAAACCAACCAAATGGGCATTTTTATTACAAAAAAAACATTATAACTCGGTGTAGTGTGGGGTGGAAATACTGCTGGAGGGGCTGCGGGACACTTCGACAATGGGAGTGTTGAGAGAGGACTGGGATCGTGGTGGGGAGGGAACAGTTAGAGGTGATGGTGTGGAAAAAGCTACAGAATGGGTGGACATGTGGGAGGCAGAAGAGGTGGTGGGCGGTGGAGTGGAGGGTTGGGCAGGGACTGTAGGAGCAGATGATGTTGATGGAAAGTTGTATGGGGAAGGAGTTTGGTACGGGGAAGGAGTTTGGTACGGGGCAGGTTGCTGGAAGTGGGGAGATGTCTGGTACTGGGGAGGTTGCTGGTACTGGGAAGGTTGCTGGTACTGGTGAGGTTGCTGGTACGTAATAGGAGGGGGAGGATGGAAAGTGGCTGGAGGGGGTGCAGATGTAATAGGAGGGGGAGGATGGAAAGTGGCTGGAGGGGGTGCAGATGTAATAGGAGGGGGAGGATGGAAAGTGGCTGGAGGGGGTGCAGGTGGAGGAACTACAGTGGTGGGAGGTGGAGGTTGGGAGGTAACCTGCTGTAGAGCACCGTGGCACGAATGCATTACATGCATCTGCTGGGTAGGAGATAGTGTTGCCATGCGCTCCACAACAGACCTGAAAAAGGTGTGGTTTGGCGAAGATCTTGCTTCTGAATGCATGGTTTGCAGAAGTGTCTTCACCTCCAGAATGCTGGAGTTGATCTGCTGAAAGCCTGCGGAGATTTGCTCTGACAAGACTTTTAGACAGTTCTGGAAAGATGCAGTCAGATGCAAGAACTGTGACGCATAACTCTTTTCCTGACCCCTCTGCCGCTGCCGCCCAGTACCCGCAGGTGTACTAGAGGTGGCAGGGGCAGAAGGGTGGGGTAAAGGGAAAGCGATCTCCTCACCAGCAGCTTCATGTAATGTAGGCGGCCACGATGCTCCTGTGCTGGTGGATGGGACAGATGGGTCGAATGTGTGGGAAGGCTGGGAAGGTGCAGATGTACCGGGGCGGTCGAAGTGTCCCTCGGTGCCGGTCTCCTCAGGGATCGCCTCAGAAGGGTCCAATCGTGCAGGCTCCCGAGTGCTGCTCACCGTGCTGTGGAATAAAGAGAAAAAAAAACAATTAAAATACTGACATGGTATGGCCCTGGCTGAAAAAAAAAAGTTACATCTAACATTTTTTTTCACATGTGGTGTGTAATATTTACCTTCTAGTGACCATTGTTTCCCGGAGGAACGACAGGGCTTCTGCGTACTTGTACTTGCTCCTGCGTCCTCCAGATCCACTCGGGGCCCGCATCTCTTTATTGAACTCCTTCTTGAAACGATCCCTCACAGACCACCACCGATTCACAATTCTGTTCCCTGAAACGAGAAAGGACAAAGTGGTTAGTATACAACATCAGTGTTTCCCAAACTCCAGTCCTCATGGTCCCCAGGGGTCATGTTTTCAGGATTTCCATAGTAAATAGAAATCCTGAACACATGATCCGTGGGGACCACGAGGACTGGAGTTCGGGAAACACTGGTTTACATCAAGCAACCGGTACTGTATATACTTACGCTCTTTAATCTGGGCCCGAACATCGAGGTCCTCCCAGCGGCCCACAAGGAGCGAACAGATTTCCTCCCAGAGTCGTCGGGTAACGATAAGGTCAGCGTGGCGGCAGTCGGCCATATTCCAGAGCGGCTCCCTTTCTCTGACGAGATCGATGAGGTGGTCCACATCGAGTCCTCCATCCTCACCGTCAGAGTCGGGAGCACGCTGTGAAGGCTGTTAAAGAAAAAGACAAAAATAACATAATTAGCCTCCACAAAATAAATGAAATAAAAAGTGCAAAAAAACAAAGCAAAAATATTTATACTTACACGCTGGTGACCGCCGCGTTGCTGTCGCCGACGACCCTGGGAGGCACTGCGAGGACCTCTTGGCCGAGCACCAGATTGGGAAGACTAGAGAAGAAAACAAAAAATGTTATGTCTTTGGATGTAGGCATTTGTTTGCTGTGTGTGGTCTGCAGAACATTGTTTTCTATGTGTTGTGTGTAGTGTGATGTGTTTCTGCGTTTGATGCAAAAAACTTACCAATTGTGAGCCCACTCCAAGTGTCTGTCCACCCCTTCCTTCTTCTTCTGGGAGCTCCTCTTCATCTTGTGAATCCTGTTTTGAAATAAAAGGCAATGAATAGACATATATTACAGAGATGATGGATTTTGGAAATAAAAACTTACCGTCAAACGCTGACGATGCGCGGGAGGGCTCCCAGAAGATGATGTGCTGTCTTCCTGGTGGCCACACTCCATGCCTGTGGGTGGTGTTCCACCTGCTGCCATTGCTGCTGCTGCTGCTGCTGCTGCATCTATTGGGCGGCTGTTGAATAAAGAGAAACAAAGGGCCAATGAATATCTTGATATTCAATAGCCCTAGTTTGGAGGAATGGGGGATTTGATAATTACCGTCTCTCATCTGCTGCTGGCCTCCCCTCCTCAGCATGTTCCATTTGCTGCTCCATTTGGGGTGGTGGTGGTGCTGATGGTGCTGCAGTGGTCTTCTGCCTTCTCCTGCTGCGCTTGGTTGCTTTCTTGGGTGGCATGTTGGGTGTGGCTGTGGGTCCCACTGTCTTGCTTTTATATATGTCTTGTGGGCAGAGCTACTGAGCATGCTCAGACCCAAAAAACCGGATCCGGATCCGTTTTTTTCGCCGGATCCGGCGCATTGCGGCGCTCATAGGCTTTCATTGTGTGAAAAAGCCGGACGCGCCGGATCCGGCGTGTCCAGCTTTTTCGCCGGAGACAAAAAACGTTACAGTCTCCGTTTTTTCCAGACGCCGGATCGCGACACATTGCCGGATCCGGCGAAAACCGGATGAAACGCATGGCCATCCGGCGCGATCCGGCACAAATGCAAGTCAATGGGGGGGAAACCGGATCCGGCATTGCATTTCGCCGGATCCGGTTTCTGTCAAAAGCGCCGGATCGCGCCTGACGGCGAAAACCTGATGTGTGAAAGAGGCCTTAGCTGTAAAGCCGAAAAAACTGGTCAATATAAGATATGGTGATAATAATGTAAACAGTATTGATCAAGCAGTTGGTGTGCGGTAATCAAGAACAAGATGAAAAGCAGGTGCACGTCCAGATTAAACAATAGTGTGACTATATGTATTTACCGTGTAATACTCATGTTTGGAATCTGATCTCTGCGGTGTTTTTTCACTTTTCTTGATTTATTGAAAAAAAATAAAATAATAAAAATCATAATAATTCCTTTAATGACTCTGATGCAAGTGACATTCAATTTTGAGTGCGACTGTCTACCCGTTGACTTCTACCTGTGGTATATCCACGTTCAGTCAGCACCTCCTCCTACAGCACAAGTGCGCGTCTTTATTTTTTCTATATGTATTTCTATGCAGCAGCTGCTCCGCTCCTGTGTGCCGGCGGCAGCGCCTGGTGTTGATGCGAGAGACTCGTGCGAGTTTCTCACATCATACACGGCCTAATAGTTATAGTTTATACTCAGCACTTCCTTATTATAGGGGTTTTCCACCCAGTGAAAATGTTTAGTCACCAGTGCTGATTACTAACAGAATGCAATGTTCAGATTGGACTTTATTAGGTGGTTCAAGCACTTGTCACACATCAGTCTTTTGACGTCAGTCGAAATCCGCCCATTTTTGAAAAAAACGGATCTTTTTTTAGCGGAATCCGTTTTTTTTCTCATAGACTTGCATTAAGGACGGATTGCAACGGATGGCCATCCATTGCATCCGTCATTTGACGGTTCCTTCGAAATTTCAGCATCCGTCGTCTGGATACAACGGACATAGTAATGTTTTTTGTCTGCGTTGAAAAGATGGATGGTGACGGATCCGTCGCAGTCCGTTGTCTGCTATAATGGATGACTATGGGCGGCAGATCCGTCGCCGTCCGTCACATGACGGAATCAAGTGATGGATTCCGTTTTTTAAACTGAGCATGCCCACAAGATTTTTCATTCATTTAATTTAACTCAAAAAGCCGTTCTGGCACAGCAAAATTGTCTCTCTCTCTCTCCTCCTTTAAATTCCAAAATCTGAAGCTTCGACGGATCCGTCAAAAAATCAGATCCGGTGCTTCAGTTTTTAGCCAATCTTCACTGGATCCGTTTTTTCACACTTTGAAGGATTTTGACTGATGCTAAAAGACTGAAGTGTGAAAGAGGCCTTAAAGGGGTTGTCTAAATCCCCAAGTCTGCATTTACTCTTTGTCACTCTATATGACCGCAGACTTGTGAATCCTCACACTGTACACACTGCACACTATGTGGATTCTTTGGTGTCAGAACTGGGAATGACGGTCAGTTGGTCTCGTGACTGTGAGTAGTCAATATGCATACACCCGGCCCAGGTACAGACTGGGACTGAAATTCAGCCCTGGCATTTGAAATCATACAGGCCCATGCTGTTCATATCCCCAAGCACCAGATGGAATATATTACTAATATTTCCCTGGATGGAAGAAAAGCAAGAATTACAACATGACCAATATTTCTAATGATGCCCGTGGCCTGCTGGGATAAGCGATGGAGTTGGCGACTTTGTGCTCCGTCACAACTCTTAACAGTATGGGTGTCTTGAGAACACCAATTCTGTTTACAATGTAGCAGGCAATGTGGCCCATGACCAGACAGGCCCTTCTGCTATTTGGTAGAATTGCCAGATGGCCAGTCCAGCTCTGACCCGGCCACATTCACACTTGCAATATACTTACTAGTGACATATAGCGTGAATGCAGACTCGTGGATTTAGACTAGATAACCCCTTTGAGAAAAATGGATGAGAATTTGGTTGGTAAAAGCATTCTTACAGTCATGTGTCAACTGCTTGAGCTCCCAGTAAAGCTGAATCCAAACATTACTCTACTCAAGTCTCAGAATGATTATTTATCCTGCAGAGGGGTGATCAGTATTCACTGACTAGACAACAAGTCTAACTTGGGCTCTGTTACATGGACTAGATGGATGACTGTGATTATTCATCCTTTAGGATGATTCCCAAGATCAGACAATAGAGCAGGTGGAGGCGTTGGTCTGCTCCTATCATCAAAATGTACCTTTCAGGTTATCCCTCAAGTACCCTCACTTGTCTTTTCTTCTTTTGAGGTCCATGCCGTCAGACTCTACACCCCCTTCTCCATACGAGTGGCGGTGGTATATCGTCCTCCAGGCCCCTCCCATCAGTTCCTGGATCATTTTGCCACTTGGCTTCCACATTTTCTCTCCTGTGACATCCCTACCCTCATAATGGGAGATTTCAACATCCCCATTGCTCTTCCCCTCTCCCCATCTGCTCCTCATCTTTTATCTCTAACCTCCTCATTTGGCCTTTTGCAGCTTGCTAATTCTCCAACGCATGAAGACGGAAACTCCCTCGACTTGGTCTTCTCTCCGCTTTGTGCAGTGGATGATTTTGCAAACTCCCCTCTCCCGCTCTCTGACCACAACCTTCTTTCATTCTCTATCAAGAACCGCCAGGCTGCTCAGGTCACCCCCACTGTCCATATTCATAGAAACATACAGGCCATTAACACCCAGAAACTCATGAAGAACTTGCAGTCTTCATTGGCCCCTATCTCCTCGCTCTCATGTCCTGATTCTGCATTGAAGCATTACAATGAAACACTTCAAAGTGCCCTGGATAAATTTGCTCCTCCTATACCTAGAACACCACAACACAGACGGCGACAACCCTGGCACACCCTGCAAACACGTTTCCTGCAGCGGTGCTCCAGGTGCGCCGAAAGTCTGTGGAGAAAATCCAACCTACCAGAAGATTTCATCCATTATAAGTTTATGCTTCGAACATACAACACTGCCCTTCACCTCTCAAAACAAACCTACTTCAACACCCTCATCACTTCACTGTCCAATAACCCTAAACGTCTCTTTGACACTTTTCATTCTCTACTCAACCCTAGAGTACAGGCCCCAACCACGGAGCTTCGAGCTGACGATCTGGCCAATTACTTCAAAGAAGAAATTGACCAGATCCGACAGGAAATTATCTCCCAATCACCTCATACCGTGCACTGTCCTCCCTCCCCCACTGCATCTAGCTCACTCTCTGATTTTGAACCAGTCACAGAAGAAGAAGTAAGCAGGCTCCTTGCATCTTCTCGCCCAACCACTTGCACCAGTGACCCATTTCCGTCACATCTACTCCAGCCCCTTTCCCCTGCTGTCACCCCTCACCTAATTAAAATATTTAACCTCTCTCTCTCTTCTGGTATCTTTCCCTCCTCATTTAAGCATACCATCATACATCCACTACTTAAAAAACCATCCCTCGACCAAAACTGTGCCGCTAACTATAGACCTGTTTCTAATCTTCCCTTCATCTCTAAACTCCTGGAACGCCTGGTCCACTCCCGTCTTATCCGCTATCTCTCAGAAAACTATCTTCTCGACCCTCTCCAATCCGGTTTCCGCTCTTTACACTCTGCTGAAACTGCCCTCACTAAAGTCTCTAATGATCTACTAACAGCTAAATCAAAGGGTCATTACTAGTGTTGAGCTTTCCGATACCGCAAGTATCGGGTATCGGCCGATATTTGCCGTATCGGAATTCCGATACCGAGTACCGATACTTTTTTCGTATCGGATACCGGAATCGGAAGTCCAAAATGCAATGAGCCACTTTTGTGGCTCTGATTGGCTGCCGAAATGACGTCATCATGATGCGCTGTCTGTGCGCATCATGATGCGCCGTCAGTTCGGGCCTTCGGGGGGGCTGTGCCGACTGTCTGGGGGTCTGTACCGGCCTGCCGGTGGTCTGTGCAGGCTCCGGGGGTCTGTGCCGGCCTGCCGGGGGGCTGTGCCGGCCTGCCGGTGGACTGTGCAGGCTCCGGTGGTCCGTGCCGGCCTGCCGGGGGGCTGTGCCGGCCTGCCGGTGGTCTGTGCAGGCTCCGGTGGTCTGTGACGGCCTGCCGGGGGGGCTGTGCCGGCCTGCCGGTGGTCTGTGCAGGCTTCGGGGGTCTGTGCAGGCATCGTCCGATGGGACTACAAGTCCCATCGGGCGATGCCTGCTACCATGACAGTGATTGACACATTAGCCAATGATGAGACAGTAGTAGTCCCATCATCCGGCTAATGTGTTGAATGTAAAAAAAAAAAAAAATTACATGCTACATACATGCTACATACATACAACATGCATACAACATATATACTACATGCAACATGCATACTAAATACATACAACATGCATACTACATATATACTACATGCTACATACATGCAACATACACACTACATGCTACATACATGCAACATACACACTACATGCTACATACATGCAACATACATACTACATACATGCTACATACATACACACTACATGCTACATACATGCATCATACATACTACATACATGCAACATACATACTACATACATACAACATACATGCAACATACATACTACATACATACTACATACATACCACATGCATGCAACATGCATACTACATTTATACTGCATATATACTACATGCATGCAACATACATATATACTACATACAATACATACATATAGACATACAGTACATATAACATAGAGTACATACTTACCGTCACTTGTCACTTTGATCCCCGAAGCCATTGTCACCTGAGGGATAAATATCAAAATAAAAAAACACCAATATACTTACCCCGATCCGCAGAAGTCCACGAGGGTCCCACGTCCATCTTGAAATTCCCACGCAGCAATGGCATAAAGTGAGACTAGGGACTTTTTTTTTTTTTTTTAAAGTGGTGGAGGAATACAGTGCGGAAGGATACCTACCTTCCGTCATTGTATTCCTGGAGCTGGTAGAGAACGGTAGCATCAGCTGATGCTGCTGTTCTCCACGCAAGATGGACGTGGGACCCTCGTGGACTTCTGCGGATCGGGGTAAGTATATTGGTGTTTTTTTATTTTGATATTTATTCCTCAAGGGGACAATGGCTTCGGGGATCAAAGTGACAAGTGACGGTGAGTATGTACTCTATGTTATATGTACTGTATGTCTATATGTATGTATTGTATGTAGTATATATGTATGTTGCATGCATGTAGTATATATGCAGTATATATGTAGTATGCATGTTGCATGCATGTGGTATGTATGTAGTATGTATGTAGTATGTATGTTGCATGTATGTAGTATGTATGTTGCATGTATGTTGCATGTATGTAGTATGTATGTTGCATGTATGTTGCATGTATGTATGTTGTATGTATGTAGCATGTATGTAGTATGTATGTTGCATGTATGTAGCATGTAGTGTGTATGTTGCATGTATGTAGCATGTAGTATATATGTAGCATGTATGTTACATGTAGTATATATATAGTATATATGTAGTATGTATGTTACATGTAGTATATATAGTATATATGTAGTATGTATGTTACATGTAGTATATATAGTATATATGTAGTATGCATGTTGCATGCATGTAGTATATATGTTGTATGTATGTTGCATGCATGTAGTATATATGTATTATGTATGTAGTATGTATGTAGCATGTATGTAGTGTGTATGTTGCATGTATGTAGCATGTAGTATATGTGTAGTATGTATGTTACATGTAGTATATATAGTATATATGTAGTATGCATGTTGCATGTATGTAGTATATATGTTGTATGCATGTAGTATGTATGTAGCATGTATGTAGTATGTAGCATGCATGTAGTATGTAGCATGTATGTATGTTACATGTAGTATATATGTAGTATGTATGTTACATGTAGTATATATGTAGTATGTATGTTACATGTAGTATATATGTAGTATGTATGTTGCATGCATGTAGTATATATGTAGTATGTATGTTGCATGCATGTAGTATATATGTAGCATGTATGTAGTATGTAGCATGTATGTAGCATGCATGTAGTATGTAGCATGTATGTAGTATGCATGTTACATGTAGTATGCATGTTACATGTAGTATATATGTAGTATGCATGTTGTATGTATGTAGCATGTAATTTTTTTTTTTTTTTTACATTCAACACATTAGCCGGATGATGGGACTACTACTGTCCCATCATTGGCTAATGTGTCAATCACTGTCATGGTAGCAGGCATCGCCCAATGGGACTTGTAGTCCCATCGGACGATGCCTGCACAGACCCCCGAAGCCTGCACAGACCACCGGCAGGCCGGCACAGCCCCCCGGCAGGCCGGCACAGACCACCGGAGCCTGCACAGACCACCGGCAGGCCGGCACAGCCCCCCGGCAGGCCGGCACAGACCACCGGAGCCTGCACAGACCCCCTGGCAGGCCGGCACAGCCCCCCGAAAGGCCCGTACAGACCCCAGAGAGGCTGTACAAGGCAAAAATAGGGTTTTTCTTATTCCGATACCGGAAGTCCCATAGACTTGAATGGGACTTCCGGTATCGGAATCGGCGATACCCGATATTTTTTTTAGATCGGCCGATACCATCCGATACGATACTTTTAAGTATCGGACGGTATCGCTCAACACTAGTCATTACTCCATGCTAATTCTCTTGGATCTCTCTGCAGCATTCGACACTGTGGATCATCAGCTTCTCCTCACTATGCTTCGTTCCATTGGCCTCAAGGACACCGTTCTCTCCTGGTTCTCCTCCTATCTCTCTGACCACTCCTTTACTGTATCTTTTGCTGGCTCCTCCTCCTCTCATCTTCCCCTTACTGTTGGGGTTCCTCAAGGATCAGTCCTAGGCCCCCTCCTCTTCTCTTTGTATACTGCCCCTATTGGTCAAACAATCAGTAGATTTGGTTTCCAGTACCATCTCTATGCTGACGACACCCAATTATACGCTTCTTCTCCTGACATCACGCCAGCCTTTCTAGAAAACACCGGCAATTGTCTAAACGCTGTGTCTAACATCATGTCCTTACTATATCTGAAACTGAACCTGTCAAAGACTGAACTCCTTGTGTTTCCTCCCACTACTAATGTACCTATACCCGACATTGCCAATTCCGTGTGTGGTTCTACTATTACTCCCCAGCAACATGCCCGCTGTCTTGGGGTCATACTTGACTCTGAGCTTTCCTTTGTCCCCCACATCCTATCACTGGCTCGCTCTTGTTATCTGCACCTCAAAAACATTTCTAGAATTCGACCTTTTCTTACTTTTGACTCTGCAAAAACTCTGACTGTTTCTCTTATTCATTCTCGTCGCGACTATTGTAACTTCCTTCTAATCGGTCTCCCTCTTACCAAACTCTCCCCCCTCCAATCTGTCTTGAATGCTGCTGCCAGGATAATATTCCTCGCCAATCGTTACACCGATGCCTCTACCTTGTGCCAGTCATTACACTGGCTACCCATTCACTCCAGAATCCAGTACAAACTTATTACCCTCACCCACAAAGCTCTTCATGGCTCAGCATCACCCTACATCTCCTCCCTTGTTTCAGTATACCATCCTACCCGCGCCCTCCGTTCTGCTGATGACCTGAGGTTAGCATCCTCAATAATCAGAACCTCCTACTCCCGTCTTCAAGACTATACATGTGCTGCGCCAATTCTTTGGAATGCACTTCCCAGGTCAATACGATTAGTCCCCAATCCCCACAATTTTAAGCGTCATGTTCCCACATGCTTTATGCATCCATTAGCCCTCTGCATCTGAACTGTTACACACTTAACATTATGGCTGGTCCATATGTGGCACCCCTGAGGCTTAAGTCGCCACAGAGGTTCTGCACCTTCTCCTAAGGTGTGGTACCCCACCATCCAGGTAGGGTGGGAACTTCCTTCCACATTCCCACACCTGCACCCCACACACAGGATAGTTCAGCAGGGACCCATCCATGCTTTATGCTGGAAATGTCATAGGGTGATTTTTGTGGTTCCTGGCTTCGTAACACGAGAGGTGCTGGGGAGGCGGGTGGAGTTAGATATAAAAGAGAGGGAAGGTGTAGGATTTCAGGTCAGTCCGCAGAAGAAGGCAGGCAGAGTAGGAGAGAACAGCCACTCGGTGAGGAGTGGGGATCCCTGGAAGAAGGGATGGAGGAAGGAGTGCTGCAGCTGCCCCAGTGAACTGGGCCAGTTGGCACGGGAAGGAAGAGAAGGAGAAAGAGATGTAGACTGGAGACTACAGATTCCATAAGAGAGATAGAACAGATCGGAACGAAGGAGAATAGAAGGATGGTGGGAAGCAGGTTGAGAAAGAGAACCCTTCCAGTCCAGAGCGCAAAGGCCGGGGCCCGGTCCCCGAGGTTGATTGGATCTTTATGTCCGGCAACAGACACCGGAGGAGTAGTGAGCCACCAACGCCTTACTCCCACCATAGACTTGGGACACAACAGCACTTGGATAGTGAGCCGGGATGCAGAGAGGAGTCCTCGAAGCAAGCTACAGCTGTCTGTCATACAAGTAGAGACTAGGAACACCTAGAGAGAGGCATTCCAGGGTAACTAAGTACTGGAGTGCTTCGCACCTAAAGGCGCTTTGGAGGAGTCGTTCAGTAAGGTACATATTGGCAGAGTGTGGAGAGGAGAATCCTATCCTACCTGGAGGTTGGCTGGGGCCCTGACCTGAAGAACACAGTGCGGAGGCAGGCAGTTGTGTGAACTGCAAACAGTAAGTACAGCTTTGGAACCGCATACTCTGGTGTCCTCCAGTTATTCCAGCACCGCTACACCTGGGTACCAGCATCTATACTATTCTGCGCCTCTCCTCATCCATTGCACCTACACTGCCCTGGGACTACAGCTCCACCTGTGGGGAGCTACACCATCTTTGCTGCACCACACCATCAGTCCCAGTGGATCTGCACGCAGCGTTGGCTTAACATCTTGCTTGCCAAAAACCACAGGTGGCGTCACGAACTATTCCAATAAACTTTAGCATCATTAACATCACCGCCATTGATATTGGGTGCCCAGGGCCACGGACCGGATCACCGCTGCTGTGACACATTCCCCCTGACACCAGCCCGGTACCGAGTACCCCGCTGCCCTGGGTGTGAGGGGCGACCCACATACAATCAGGGTAACTGTTACCACCCACCTTTTGTGTCTCCCCTTTTTTCCTCATAGATTGTAAGCTTGCGAGCAGGGCCCTCATTCCTCTTTGTATCTGTTATGATCTATGTGATTATTGTTATGCTGTAATGTATATTGTCTGTACAAGTCCCCTCTGAAATGTAAAATGCTGCGGAATATGTCGGCGCTATAGAAATAAAATGTATTATTATTATTATTATCTTTTTTCACCTTTGATCAGAAGCCTGTCTAACTGAAATATTATTGTGAAACAAGCATTCTTAAAAGGGGTTGTCAACATTTATCACAGTGTGTCACTCTATATGACTGCAGATTTGGGAATCCTCCCAGCAGGTGCAGCTGTCAGGATTTTACGGTGCTGAGACCAAGCGGCCATATGCGATATGCATATATCAGGCCACATTGTGAGACACATCTGGCCTCGTTCAATACAAGTACTGTATATTGAGTGAGGTTATGCAGACTGGTCAGAATATGGCTGTCCGCATGCATACCGCATATTAACAGTCACGTGAACGCCTGTTCCCGCCGGCGATGGAGAATCCTCACAGCTTGTCTAGTCATATAGAGTGCAGACTTTGCCATAAGCCTGGACAACCCCTTTATGGGTATGTGCACATGGTCAGTAATTAGCAGCACTTTGAACACAGCAGATGTCCGCTGCATCCAGGCTCGGACTGGCCCACCGAGGTACCGTTGGATCCCTCGGTGGGCCCCGCCCCCGAATGTCACTGTCACTCACTGCCTCCAGTCACTGGTTGCTCACAGCTGTATGGGGCCCGCCCGGGCCCGGCGGCGCCAGAGCACGATGGACGCTTCGCTGGCAGCAGCCCTGTCTGCGCTCGCAGTTCGGGTCCCCGCCAGGCCCCCCCCTACAATTTGTTTAGCATGCTGGGCCCTCCCCCCCAGCCTGCCCTCTCCAGTCTCCCTCCCTAGTGTTAAGCCAGGAGAGGGAAGGAATTATATCGGCACCTGGCTCCTCCTCCTCTCTCTCCCCCCCAGTGCATCATGGTCCCCTGTCAGCACCGCCCCCGGCTCACGTGACGTCATGCTGCCTTCACTTCCTCATTCCTGAGCAAGTAGAAGAGCGGGGTGCACAGTGCACGTGGCGTCGGCGTAGGACAGGGGGCGGCTGCTGCACAGGGTAGCAGAGGCAGAGCAGAAGACGTGGACCGTGGATGGCGAGGCGGCGCCCGGCGAGCAGGTAAGGTGAGTATTGAATTTGAATTATTTTATGTCTCTCTGTGTCGGGGCCTGGCTGCTGATCATGGGGGGTTCCCGGGACCCGGGGGGAGTCTGGACTCTGGGGGCCCGGCGCAAGGGCCCGGTTGTCGTCGTTGGTCTGACCGTCTAATCATGGGGGGGGTCGGGGCCCTGGAAGCCAGCCAGGGGCCTCATGGGGGGGGTCCCGGGACCCGGGGGGAGTCTGGACTCTGGGGGCCCGGCGCAAGGGCCCGGTTGTCGTCGTTGGTCTGACCGTCTAATCATGGGGGGGGGTCGGGGCCCTGGAAGCCAGCCAGGGGCCTGGCTGTGGGGGTCCTGTGTGGGGCCCGGCTGACGCTGTTACTTCATGGGGGTCCTGTGTGGGGAGCCAGGGGCCTGGGCCTGGCTGTTACTTCATGGGGGTCCTGTGTGGGGAGCCAGGGGCCTGGGCCCCGCTGTTACTTCATGGGGGGCCTGTGGGGAGGCAGGGGCCTGGCTGTTACTTCATGGGGGACCTGTGGGGAGCCAGGGGCCCGGCTGTTACTTCATGGGGGCCCTGTGGGGAGCCAGGGGCCCAGCAGTTCATAGGGGAACCAGGGGCCCGGATGTTACTTCATGGGGGTCCTGTGGGGAACCAGGGGCGCCGCCCGGCTGTTACTTCATGGGGGTCCTGTGGGGAGCCAGGGGCCTGGCAGTTCAAGGGGGAACCAGGGGCCCGACTGTTACTTCATGGGGGTCCTGTGGGGAGCCAGGGGCCCGGCAGTTCATAGGGGAACCAGGGGCCCGGCTGTTACTTCATGGGGGTTCTGTGGGGAACCAGGGGCCCGGCTGTTACTTCATGGGGGTCCTGTGGGGAGCCAGGGGCCCGGCAGTTCATAGGAGAACCAGGGGCCCGGCTGTTACTTCATGGGGGTTCTGTGGGGAACCAGGGGCCCGGCTGTTACTTCATGGGGGTCCTGTAGGGAGCAAGGGGCCTGGCAGTTCATAGGGGAAACACCAGGGTCCCAGCTGTTACTTCATGGGGGTCCTGTGTGGAGCCAGGGGCCCGGCAGTTCATAGGGGAACCAGGGGCCCGGCTGTTACTTCATGGGGGTCCTGTGTGGAGCCAGGGGCCCGGCAGTTCATAGGGGAACCAGGGGCCCGGCTGTTACTTCATGGGGGTCCGGTGGGGAGCCAGGGGCCCGGCAGTTCATAGGGGAACCAGGGGCCCGGCTGTTACTTCATGGGGGTTCTGTGGGGAACCAGGGGCCCGGCTGTTACTTCATGGGGGTCCTGTAGGGAGCAAGGGGCCTGGCAGTTCATAGGGGAACCACCAGGGTCCCAGCTGTTGCTTCATGGGGGTCCTGTGTGGAGCCAGGGGCCCGGCAGTTCATAGGGGAACCAGGGGCCCGGCTGTTACTTCATGGGGGTCCTGTGTGTAGCCAGGGGCCCGGCAGTTCATAGGGGAACCAGGGGCCCGGCTGTTACTTCATGGGGGTCCGGTGGGGAGCCAGGGGCCCGGCAGTTCATAGGGGAACCAGGGGCCCGGCTGTTACTTCATGGGGGTTCTGTGGGGAACCAGGGGCCCGGCTGTTACTTCATGGGGGTCCTGTGGGGAGCCAGGGGCCCGGCAGTTCATAGGGGATCCAGGGGCCCGGCTGTTACTTCATGGGGGTTCTGTGGGGAACCAGGGGCCCGGCTGTTACTTCATGGGGGTCCTGTAGGGAGCCAGGGGCCTGGTAGTTCATAGGGGAACCACAAGGGTCCCAGCTGTTACTTCATGGGGGTCCTGTGGGGAGCCAGGGGCCCGGCAGTTCATAGGGGAACCAGGGGCTCGGCTGTTACTTCATGGGGGTTCTGTGGGGAACCAGGGGCCCGGCAGTTACTTCATGGGGGTCCTGTGGGGAGCCAGGGGCCCGGCAGTTCATAGGGGAACCAGGGGCCCGGCTGTTACTTCATGGGGGTTCTGTGGGGAGCCAGGGGCCTGGCAGTTCATGGGGGAACCAGGGGCCCGACTGTTACTTCATGGGGGTCCTGTGGGGAGCCAGGGGCCTGGCAGTTCATGGGGGAACCAGGGGCCCGACTGTTACTTCATGGGGGTCCTGTGGGGAGCCAGGGGCCTGGCAATTCATAGGGGAACCAGGGGCCCGGCTGTTACTTCATGGGGGTTCTGTGGGGAGCCAGGGGCCCGGATGTTCATGGGGGGAGCCAGGAGGCACGGCTGATGATGGAGTGAGCCAGGGGGCTGATGTGGTGAGCCAGGGCCCAGGGGGAGAAATCTCCAGCGTCCATGATTAGTAGGCACATTGTTGACTGTCTCCACCTGCAGCTCAAACTGTAGGCCTATATGGGGTATCAGCCTACTCAGGACAAATTGCACAACAACTGTTAGGGTCCAATTTCTCATGTTACACTTGGGAAAAACAAACATTGGGAGTGAAAAGATCATTTTTGTGAAAATAAAATCAGATTTTTTATTTTTATGGCTCTACATTATAAACTTCTGTCAAGCACTTGAGGGTTCAAAGTGCTCACCACACATCTAAATAAGTTCCTTAAGGGGTCAACTTTACCATAGCGTTTACTGACCATGGGAACATACCCTAAAGAGTTTTTGAATTATGACTGTACAATAGTTAGTAAACTAAATAAATGGGGTGATCAGCCCTTTACTCTTGACTCCTATTTTATTTATTTTTGTTTTTTTACATAATCACTTACAGTTACGTTTTGAGGTGTATTCACGTTCTATAATATATCGGTTTTTAATAATTACCAATAAAGATTTTTTTTGTAGTGTATAATCAGTAATTATATATGCAATAATATACCCTTTCCATTTATTTGGTGGGCAGGCTGAGGCGGCAGCGGTGGGCAGGCTGAGACGACCATTAGATTCTTCTTGACTGGGTGGTGGGCGGCAACACTGGCTGTGTGAGAAAGTAACAAGTCCATGTTTTTGTTTGTCCACCATTTCAGTACGTGATTGTACATACCGTAAATATACATTGCTATTGGGGAGTCGAAGGGGGAGGTGGGGAATGATTGTATAATGATTGTATAATGATTCCTTCCCCTTCCCCCTTTGACTCCCCAATAGCAATGTATATATAAGGTACTGGATGATCCTGACCTGCTGGAAAACCAAATGCCCAATGATAACATAAGGCTGCAGTGTTCAGGATAATCCAGTAGCTTAGAAGTTTTGTTTGGGGTCTGGAAGGGGGGTTGGGGAATTATTGATGCAAGTGAGTTTATATGATTGGGAAAAATCTGTCTGTGCTTGCACAGCAGTGCATGGGCTGGGCGCTAATCTCCTGACCAGCATCTTCATACATGCTGTGAGGCTGCTGAGTTCAGGTCAGGAGACCCTTGGCCGGTCCATGCACTGCAATCCAAGTGCAGACCGATATTCACTAACGGTTCTTAAAATCTGCATGTCTGGGGCGCTGCACCTGTATCCGCGAAGCCAAAGCGCTGCAGTGGATGCATCAAGGTGCACACATGTTGTTTAGAGCTGTTGTCTCGATGCATGCTTTTTTTGTTTCCATCACAGGAGTGTTGCTTTAAAATGACTCCGTCACCCAAAAATGACTGTTCAACTAAGTCCAGGTGCTTGGTTCTTCACAGTGGGCAATCCATCTTCCCACCTGCTTGGTTTCCCTCTGTCTCCAACCTTCTCTGTTGATATGAAGCCAGAGCTGTCTATTGAAGGAGAGGGAATTCACATAGAGGGAAAACAAGCAGGTGGAAAGGTGAATTAAAATGATTGGGCCCGATGTGAAACAGAATGTAGGGACTTTTTTGGAACAGTCACTCTATGCTGACAGTCCCTTTAAACCTAAGTTCCCTCTTATACTGTCTGAAATATTCACAAATTTTCAGCACCACTCTGGTATTTCGGTGCCATCTTGTACACGCAGCTTCTGACTGGCTGGAAGTCAGAAGCTATGTCATAAGTAGGGTTGAGCGAAATTCTTCGGGTCCCTGCTCATTCTGCAAGCTGTAGTGCTTACTAGAGTTGAGCGAAACGGGTCAAAAAAATTCAAAAGTCGCCGACTTTTGGCAAAGTCGGGTTTCATGAAACGAAACCCGACCCTAGGATGAGGTCGGCCACGAGGTCGGCAACTTACGCGCCAAAGTCGCGTTTCAAAAGTTTGTTTTGCGCTCTTTTTCAGCCAATCAGGATCCACGGACACTGTGGGCAACGTGATGACATAGGCACGGGTCACCACCATCTTTCAGAAGGGCATGCAAGTGATTGGCTTGCTTTGGTGGGCGTCACAGGGGGTATAAAAGGGCGTGCACGCCGACCGCCATCTTACTTCTGCCGATCTTAGCATAGGGAGAGGTTGCTGCTGATTCTGTAGGGAGAGCGTTAGGCAGGGAAGAAGACCAAAAAACTGCTTCTGCTGCTAGCGATTTGGCCTGCACAACACACCAGTCACTGTGTGTGCAGTGCAAGGGGAGGCTATATAGTGGTGTATCAGTGGTGTTGGTTGTTGGGCTGCCTTCTAAGGCTTCCTGACAGGCTGGTATTGCTGTTTACCCACTGCTCCGCAAACTGCTTTTTTAAAAGCAATCCAATCTCACTTATCCTCTAGTCACTTTGGTCACAGCTGTGCCATCGAGCCTGTCACATAGCGCTCAGATATTCATTGGGCCTCACACAATCCAAAAGTGTCCAGTGTCCAAAAGTGTGTGCAAAGATTCAAACTCTCACTTATCCTCTAGTCACTTAGGTCACAGCTGTGCCATCGAGCCTGTCACATAGCGCTCAGATATTCATTGGGCCTCACACAATCCAAAAGTGTCCAGTGTCCAAAAGTGTGTGCAGAGATTCAAACTCTCACTTATCCTCTAGTCACTTAGGTCACAGCTGTGCCATCGAGCCTGTCACATAGCGCTCAGATATTCATTGGGCCTCACACAATCCAAAAGTGTCCAGTGTCCAAAAGTGTGTGCAGAGATTCAAACTCTCACTTATCCTCTAGTCATTTAGGTCACAGCTGTGCCATCGAGCCTGTCACATAGCGCTCAGATATTCATTGGGCCTCACACAATCCAAAAGTGTCTAGTGTCCAAAAGTGTGTGCAGAGATTCAAACTCTCACTTATCCTCTAGTCACTTAGGTCACAGCTGTGCCATCGAGCCTGTCACATAGCGCTCAGATATTCATTGGGCCTCACACAATCCAAAAGTGTCCAGTGTCCAAAAGTGTGTGCAGAGATTCAAACTCTCACTTATCCTCTAGTCACTTAGGTCACAGCTGTGCCATCGAGCCTGTCACATAGCGCTCAGATATTCATTGGGCCTCACACAATCCAAAAGTGTCTAGTGTCCAAAAGTGTGTGCAGAGATTCAAACTCTCACTTATCCTCTAGTCACTTTGGTCACAGCTGTGCCATCGAGCCTGTCACATAGCGCTCAGATATTCATTGGGCCTCACACAATCCAAAAGTGTCCAGTGTCCAAAAGTGTGTGCAGAGATTCAAACTCTCACTTATCCTCTAGTCACTTAGGTCACAGCTGTGCCATCGAGCCTGTCACATAGCGCTCAGATATTCATTGGGCCTCACACAATCCAAAAGTGTCCAGTGTCCAAAAGTGTGTGCAGAGATTCAAACTCTCACTTATCCTCTAGTCACTTAGGTCACAGCTGTGCCATCGAGCCTGTCACATAGCGCTCAGATATTCATTGGGCCTCACACAATCCAAAAGTGTCCAGTGTCCAAAAGTGTGTGCAGAGATTCAAACTCTCACTTATCCTCTAGTCACTTAGGTCACAGCTGTGCCATCGAGCCTGTCACATAGCGCTCAGATATTCATTGGGCCTCACACAATCCAAAAGTGTCCAGTGTCCAAAAGTGTGTGCAGAGATTCAAACTCTCACTTATCCTCTAGTCACTTAGGTCACAGCTGTGCCATCGAGCCTGTCACATAGAGCTCAGATATTCATTGAGCCTCACACAATCCAAAAGTGTCCAGTGTCCAAAAGTGTGTGCAGAGATTCAAACTCTCACTTATCCTCTAGTCACTTAGGTCACAGCTGTGCCATCGAGCCTGTCACATAGCGCTCAGATATTCATTGGGCCTCACACAATCCAAAAGTGTCCAGTGTCCAAAAGTGTGTGCAGAGATTCAAACTCTCACTTATCCTCTAGTCACTTAGGTCACAGCTGTGCCATCGAGCCTGTCACATAGCGCTCAGATATTCATTGGGCCTCACACAATCCAAAAGTGTCCAGTGTCCAAAAGTGTGTGCAGAGATTCAAACTCTCACTTATCCTCTAGTCACTTTGGTCACAGCTGTGCCATCGAGCCTGTCACATAGCGCTCAGATATCAGTGGGCCTCACACAATCCAAAAGTGTCCAGTGTCCAAAAGTGTGTGCAGAGATTCAAAATCTCACTTATTCTCTAGTCACTTAGGTCACAGCTGTGCCATCGAGCCTGTCACATAGCGCTCAGATATCAGTGGGCCTCACACAATCCAAAAGTGTCCAGTGTCCAAAAGTGTGTGCAGAAATTCAAAATCTCCCCTGTCCTATAGACACCTTGTACCTTGTTTTACATACTATATAGTTTGTTGGATTTTGTCTACATTTCTACCAAAAATGAGGAAGGCTGGTGGAAGAGGCCGTGGAATTGGGCGGGGGTTGGCAGCTGGTAATGATGGTGTTGGTGGTGGATCTGATGGTAGTGGCAAGAGCAAAATAGGACCGAATGCAGGAGGTGTTGAGCCTGCGTCATCGTCTGGCTACATAAGGCCTCGAACGCTTAGTTTTCTAGGGGTTGGCAAACCGCTTTTAAAGCCAGAGCATCAGGAAAAAGTTTTGTCTTACATTGCTGACTCAGCCTCCAGCTCTATCGCCTCCTCTTCTTCAGTTGTAAAAAGTAAAAGCACTGAGTCGTCATTGGAGGCTCATGTTCATGAACCACACCTTTCCTTGTGTCCTTCACCTCAACCAAGATTGAAGGATGACGCAGGCCATACTACTGATTACTCCATGGAGCTGTTTTCACATACCATGCCTGGATTATCAAGTGAAATGGTGAATTACCCAGGCCAAGATGAATGTGACATGGAGTGCACTGATGCACAGCCGCTGATGGATGATTCTGCTGGTACATTCACTCAGAGCACTACATTGTCCTCGCAGTGTACAGAGCCAGATTCTGACCCTGATGAGACTCAGGTGCCCCTTCCCGCACACTATACCACCATACACGGTGACACAGAGGAAGGTGCACGTGACATAGAAGAGGAGGTGATGGATGACCCAGTTGTTGACCCAGATTGGCATCCATTGGGGGAAGAGGGTGCTGCTTCCAATAGCTCAGATGAGGAGCATCCACAGCAGACATCGACATCGCAACAGCTGTTATCTGGCAGGCCCGGAGCACTCCAAAGACAGGTTCCAAACATCAAAAGAGTTGCTGGACAGCTTGTCCAGAGGGTCAAAAGATCACAGCGTGCTAGGTCGCAAAATGTCTGCCAAAGTAGGAAGAGTGCAGTGTGGCACTTTTTTGAACAAAATCCTCATGATCAGGCCAAGGTTATCTGTAAGAAGTGCGCAAAGACCTTTAGCCGAGGGAAAAATCTGAAAAATTTGAATACCAGTTGCATGCTTAGACATTTAACCAGCATGCACTTGCAAGCGTGGACACAACACCAAACCTCAAGTGCCACATGTGCAACTGATCACAACGAAGGTAGTCATCAACGTTACATTGTTTCCCCCACTGTAAGCCCACCGGTTAGCACAGCAGCAAATGTTGAGGTGTCGTTGCAAGGCCAGAGCAGTCGGGGAATCCCACTGTTATATCAACGAAAGACTGATTCTAGGCCATCAGAAAGAACACCAACTCCATCACCATCATCAACCCTCTCTCAGTCCGCCCTGTCCACCGCTACTTCCACCATATGCAGCTCTCAAGTCCAGCTCACCCTCCCAGACACTATGAGTAGGTCAAGAAAGTACTCAGTCTCTCATCCGTGTACTCTGGGTTTGAACGCCCACATTGCCAAATTAATCTCGTTTGAGATGATGCCCTTTCGGTTGGTGGAAAGCACAGCTTTCCGCGAACTCATGGCCTATGCAGTACCACGCTATGACCTACCCAGTCGCCACTTCTTCTCTCGCAAAGCCATCCCAACCCTCCACCATCATGTGAAAGACCGCATTGTCCATGCACTCAAGCAGTCAGTGAGCGGAAAGGTGCACCTCACAACTGATGCATGGTCCAGTCGGCATGGCCAGGGCCGTTACGTGTCCATCACTGCGCATTGGGTTAATGTGGTGGATGCAGGGTCCACAGGGGACAGCGGTGGTGGGACAGTGCTGCCTAGCCCACGGTATAGGAAACAGTTGGCTGTAGGCGTTCCACCCTCCTCCTCCTCCTCCTCCAGAAGCGAAAGCTCGTCCACAGAGCGCAGTCGTACGAGCACTCCATCTGCAGCTGCCACTGTTGCACACGATGTGTCCCCCTATCGAGCAGCTAGTGGAAAGCGTCAGCAGGCTGTGTTGCAGATGATGTGTTTGGGCGACAGACATACCGCCGAGGTGCTGGCCGAGTACTTGAAGCGACAAACTGAGTCATGGCTGGGCAGTGTACATCTTGAGGCAGGCAAGGTAGTTAGTGATAACGGCCATAATTTTGTGGCAGCCATAGCCCTTTCAAAACTCAGCCACATACCTTGCTTGGCTCACACCTTGAACCTGGTGGTGCAGTGCTTCCTCAAAAATTATCCGGAGTTAACAGCCCTGCTCCAGAAGGTGCGAAGACTGTGCGCGCACATCCGCCGGTCGCCTGTACACTCCGTTCGTATGCAGAAGCTGCAGCGATTGCTCCACCTTCCCAACCACCGCCTCATTATCGACATTGCAACAAGGTGGAACTCCACCCTGCACATGGTGGAGCGGCTGTGGGAGCAGAGGCAGGCCATAATGCATTTGTGGGAGGATACACGGCCAGGCACTTTGAGAGCAGACATGGAGTTGACAGGTGTGCAGTGGTCGAAGCTGAAAGACCTTTGTAAAGTCCTTCAGTGTTTTGAGGAATGCACACGGCTGGTAAGCGCAGACGACGCCATCCTAAGCATGAGCATCCCACTTATGCGTCTGCTCATGCAAACTTTGACGCACCTTAAGGAGCAGGCGTCTGCAGCCAATGTTGATGAGGAGGAAGTGGAGGAGGGAATCCTTGATGACATTCAGCCATTGTCTGCTCAGGGACCTCTCCTGGACGAGGTGGAGGAAGAAGAGGAGGAGGAGGATGATGATGGGGATGATTACTTAGGGGAGGAGGATGCATCTCGTGGGGCAAGTGAAAATGTTGGCGTGGCAAGGTCTGGTACAGGGTTTGTGCGTGACTGGAGGGTATGTGGATTTGCCAGAAAGTGCTCCTCCAGCCAGCACTCGCAGTGCATCATTGACACCGGGAACATTGGCCCACATGTCAGATTATGCCTTGCGGATCCTAAAAAGGGACCCCCGCATTGCCAAAATGATGAACGATGACAACTACTGGTTGGCCAGCATCCTGGATCCACGCTATAAAGGCAAATTACAAAACATCATGCCACAGGAGAACCTTGACCTAATATTGGCTAATAAACAAGCAACTCTGGTAAATCGGTTGCTTGAGGCATTCCCAGCACACAGCAGCGGTGATGGTTCTCACACGAGCCGTACGGGCCGGGGGCAGCTTGGCAGAGGTGTTCGTGGTGCACACAGCAGAAGTGGCGTTGGAGACAGGGGTTTCATGACAATGTTGTGGACTGATTTTTCAAATACCGCTCACACAACTGGTAATACTGCATCGATGGAAAGTGACAGGAGACAGCAGTTGTCAACCATGGTTACAAACTACTTTTCCTCCCATATCGATGTTCTCCCACACAGGTCATTCCCCTTTGACTATTAGGCCGCTAAACTGGACACCTGGCCTGAATTGGCACAATATGCCTTACAGGAGCTCGCTTGCCCAGCTGCAAGTGTGCTATCGGAAAGAGTCTTCAGTGCAGCTGGATCAATCCTGACAGAGAAAAGGACCCGTCTGTCAACCCAAAATGTGGATGATCTAACCTTCATTAAAATGAACCATGCATGGGTTTCCAAGGATTTTGTCCCACCTTCCCCTGATGACACATAGGGTGACAGAAAAATGGCTTGCTTTGGTCCACCTCTTCCTGGGACTTGACCTATTTCGCCTTTTGCATCAGCTGAATGTCCAACATCAACATATGCCACTTTCTAAAACTCCCTAACTGTGCTGCCTCCCCCCCCATGGCCGGAGTCACCACCTAGCGCACGACACCGTGCGAGTGCCGTTGCCCTGGACAGGTGGGTAGGCCGACTCTTGGGCGCGGGCACTGGCACAGGGTCCCTCATAGTGCAATCAAGTGTCTCTGACGGTGGTGGTGCACACCCGCCGTCAGACACACCGCTGTATTATGAGGGGCCCAGTGCCAGTACCGACGCCCACGAGTGGGCCCCCCTTGCTTGGGCAGGGCCCCAGCATTTGCAATCTTTACTTCTCCCTGCTCCTCCGCTGTGTAATCTGGGCAGTCAAATCCATACTGTGCCTGACACCGTCTGAGCCTGCCTCCTGAGACATATATTTTGAATGTGTACGCTATCCATACATGTTATCCGGGGATACGGTACCCTTTCTAACCTTTGTGCAATCACGTGCAATCCATACTGGGCCTGACACCGTCTGAGCCTGCCTCCTGAGACATATATTTTGAATGTGTACGCTATCCATACATGTTATCCGGGGATACGGTACCCTTTCTAACCTTTGTGCAATCACGTGCAATCCATACTGTGCCTGACACCGTCTGAGCCTGCCTCCTGAGACATATATTTTGAATGTGTACGCTATCCATACATGTTATCCGGGGATACGGTACCCTTTCTAACCTTTGTGCAATCACGTGCAATCCATACTGGGCCTAACACCGTCTGAGCCTGCCTCCTGAGAGATATATTTTAAATGTGTACGCTATCCATACATGTTATCCGGGGATACGGTACTCTTTCTAACCTTTGTGCAATCACGTGCAATCCATACTGGGCCTGACACCGTCTGAGCCTGCCTCCTGAGACATATATTTTGAATGTGTACGCTATCCATACATGTTATCCGGGGATACGGTACCCTTTCTAACCTTTGTGCAATCACGTGCAATCCATACTGGGCCTAACACCGTCTGAGCCTGCCTCCTGAGACATATATTTTGAATGTGTACGCTATCCATACATGTTATCCGGGGATACGGTACCCTTTCCAACCTTTGTGCAATCACGTGCAATCCATACTGGGCCTAACACCGTCTGAGCCTGCCTCCTGAGACATATATTTTGAATGTGTACGCTATCCATACATGTTATCCGGGGATACGGTACCCTTTCTAACCTTTGTGCAATCACGTGCAATCCATACTGGGCCTGACACCGTCTGAGCCTGCCTCCTGAGACATATATTTTGAATGTGTACGCTATCCATACATGTTATCTGGGGATACGGTACCCTTTCTAACCTTTGTGCAATCACGTGTAATCCATACTGGGCGTGAGAACGGCTTGCAAGCTACAGCACCTGTGGTTTGCACACGTAAGTTTTTCATTTTTTCAGGAATGACGGTTAGGCCTAATTCCGGAACTGCAGTTGACCTGCACTTACTGGGAAATCATTGTTCGCGGGTAATAATTGTAATCACTCAGTGATCCCCATCACTAACGTTGTTCAGCGGGTTATCTGCACCTGTAAGCGACAAACGCTGGCCTTTTCAGTGTAGCGCACATGCAGCCACGGACATGTAAGGGCATGACACACCAGTTATTGGCCAATCTCATGTTCCAGAGCCTCACGTGTCCCTCTAGTAAGCCGGACTCGGACCGCGGGGCATGACGGAGTCTCGTTCGTTAACGGAATTAAGCTTGCAATGTGTGCATCTGTTCTGTAGCTGGCATGGTTGAGGTTTCCCAGGTTGAGTCGAATTTAACCATAGGCTCCACTCCTGGTGGTGCCCTTCTAGACATTCCTTTAAGGTTCAGCTTTGCAACCATACTGCCCACGTAAAACAAACACTTTGCCTTCATGAACGTTGTTTGGAGGGTCATGACTCGTGGGAATAACGCCGCCCAATCAGTTAACCTGCTAGAGAGATCCTTCGTTGCTCCCAAGCATGACATCACACTCCCTAGGAGGAAGGTAATGCCACTGTGGCGACCGTACTCCTGGGGGCGACACAAGTGCACTGATGCCCAGCGACTGCTCGATGAATCTGCTGGTACATTGACCCAGACCACTACATTCCCCTCTCACGCTACACGGCCTGAATCTGACCCTGATGAAACTCAGGTTACCCTTCCCATATACAGTTCCATCTTACATGGTGACAAAGAGGAAGCTGCAGATGAAAGTGCAGGTTCGGCCCACCCGCCATCAGACACACCACCGTACTATCAGGGGCCCTGTGCCAGTGCCGTCGCCAACGAGTGGGCCCCCCCTGCTTGCTCAGGATCACAGCACTTGCAAGGTTGAAATACTGTGCAGTGAGATGGAAGATGGGGACGACGAGGAGTCCAGACTAGTCCAGGGATTCCCTAGCGAGGAGACTTATTTGATTGTTTTCAATGTTGGGACAGCAATTTTTGGGGAGCACTATACTCTGGAGAATGATAGATGGGGCCCACCATACACTGGAACATTCCAAAGGTGGACATCAGACACTGGAGCAGCATTTACAGGGCCCATTATACACTAGAGCATTAGAAATGGGGCCCATTATGTTTGGAGCATTATTTGGGCCCATAAGACAGTGGAGCTTCATCCATGGGGACCAACATATACTGTAGCATTATGTGGAGCTCATCATATACTGTTTCAAACAATATATGGGACCAATGATTCTGTATGGAGAAATAGATGGGCCTCGTCATGAGATGTAAAAAGTGAAGTATTTTTCATTGTACTATACCGCTATTTCTCTGCCGTATCGGAGCATGATCATTGATGAGTTGTGGTATGTGTTAAAGGGGCGCTCTTTCGCCCAGGGCACATGAAAACCTGCAGCCAGCCCTCCCCCCCCACAACTTTAGCCAAATAACCCCCATTTTTCAGTGCGTAACTTGTATTATGAAGTTAATTAAGGTTGACAAGCTTAAGTAAGAAGAATTGATGCTTTTGGCATTCAAATGGGCACTGTAGGTGTGTTTCCTGTCCTCCTCTCACTGCCGACTTTTATTCCCCATTGACTTACATTGGGTTTCGTGTTTCGGGACGACCCCGACTTTTCCCTATAATCGGACGATCTTGCTCGACCCGACTTTTGGAAAAGTCGGGTTTCACGAAACGAAACGCGACCCTAAAAAACCAAAAGTCGCTCAACTCTAGTGCTTACCGATTAAGCTACAGCGGTAACCCGAATACCTGGAGCGCTCCCGATGATCAGCTGTTCGGCGCTGCATCTGCATATGTCGTCGTGGCTGTGTGACAGTCACGGCATATGCATGGAGACCCTTTGTTTTGGGCTCTCCATGCATGTACTGTGACTGACACAGCCGTGACACAGCAGCTGCAGTGCCGATCAGCCAGTATGCTCCATGTATCCAGGTTCCTGCTGTAGCTTATTCGGTAAGCGCTATAGATTGTTCAGGTCCTCACTTATTCATCAAATTCGCTCATCTCTAGTCATAACCTCTCAATGCAAGTATATGAGAGCTACAACAATGTTCTCATAGATTAGATCTGGTCATGGTGTTGTGGTATATATCTATATGGTGTAGTCATGGTGTGATGGTATTTGTCCCTTGTATATGGTATTTTTCGGCCACAATGTGGTGGGAATATGTGATCTGGTCATGGTATTTTGATATCTCTCCATTTAATGTGGTTTTATGTGTTTGTTACATATGATCGGTTCATGAAGTGGTGGTATTTATTCCTTGTGGCGTTGTGGAGGAGGAGCTAGGGTGGAGGCGGAACTGGGGGTGGAGCCGGGGAGGAGTCTCAAGGGGGCCCCATAAATTTTGCCAGTATGGGGCCCCGAAATTCCTAGTGGCAGCCCTGTGTACAGTGCGGCCTCCGCCATTCGACTCAGCCACACAGCACACAGGGCAGGAAAGCAGCGCCGACTCCACCCCTGGTGTCCCTCCTCACGTGACCGTGTTGTCTCTTTGTGTGTGCATCCCGGGACAACGTGTCGCTGCCTCTGCAGAACCACCTCAGCTGCCTGTGACTGCATCCAGGCTATCCAGCGCTGCTGCCTGCTGCTGCTTCTGCATATGTAACTGTAAGTAAAAGAGCAGTCAGTGCCACCCACACTGCCACCAAAGTACAGGAGGACTCAGGAGGAATGCATTGGTATCTAGCGCTGCGCTGGGCCTTGTAATGGGCCCCCCTCTGCCTGGTCTGTGTAGTGTGCCCCCCTCTGCTTGTGTCATGTATTGGCCCCCCTCTACCGGGCCATGTAGTGGGCCCCCCTCTGTCAGGGCCTTGTAGTGGGTGGTCCCTCTCTGCCTGGGCTGTGTAGTGTGGCCCCCTCTGGTATCATGTCGATGTAGTAAGCTCCGTTCTGGTATCATGTCTATGTTGTAAGCTCCATTCAAAATCAATGAATTATTCGCTCACAATTTGTTTCTGTCAAATCAACTCCAAAGAAATCAAATGTACATCAGGGAATTCACACAGGGAAGAAGCCACAGTTATGTTCAGAAAGTGTGATATGTACATTTTTATTTCAGCATCAAATTTACAGGGGAGAAGCCATAGTTACATTCTGCGTGTAAGTAGTACTGTAAGTATCGTATCTATGTAGTAAGCTCCGTTCTGGTATCATGTCGATGTAGTAAGCTCCGTTCTGGTATCATGTCGATGTAGTAAGATGTAGTAAGCTCCGTTCTGGTATCATGTCGATGTAGTAAGCTCCGTTCTGGTATCATGTCGATGTAGTAAGCTCCGTTCTGGTATCATGTCGATGTAGTAAGATGTAGTAAGCTCCGTTCTGGTATCATGTCGATGTAGTAAGCTCTGTTCTGGTATCATGTCGATGTAGTAAGCTCTGTTCTGGTATCATGTCGATGTAGTAAGCTCCGTTCTGGTATCATGTCTATGTTGTAAGCTCCATTCTGGTATCATGTCTATGTTGTAAGCTCTGTTCTGGTATCATGTCTATGTTATAAGCTCCGTTCTGGTATCATGTCGATGTAGTAAACTCCGTTCTGGTATCATGTCTATGTTGTAAGCTCCGTTCTGGTATCATGTCGATGTAGTAAGCTCCGTTCTGGTATCATGTCGATGTAGTAAACTACGTTCTGGTATCATGTCTATGTTGTAAGCTCCGTTCTGGTATCATGTCTATGTTATAAGCTCCGTTCTGGTATCATGTCGATGTAGTAAGCTCCGTTTTGGTATCATGTCTATGTTATAAGCTCCGTTCTGGTATCATGTCGATGTAGTAAACTCCGTTCTGGTATCATGTCGATGTAGTAAGCTCCGTTCTGGTATCATGTCGATGTAGTAAGCTCCATTCTGGTATCATGTCAATGTAGTAAGCTCCGTTCTGGTATCATGTCGATGTAATAAGATGTAGTAAGCTCCGTTCTGGTATCATGTCGATGTAGTAAGCTCCGTTCTGGTATCATGTCTATGTTGTAAGCTCCGTTCTGGTATCATGTCTATGTTGTAAGCTCCGTTCTGGTATCATGTCGATGTAGTAAGCTCCGTTCTCGTATCATGTCTATGTTGTAAGCTCCGTTCTCGTATCATGTCTATGTTGTAAGCTCCGTTCTCGTATCATGTCTATGTTGTAAGCTCCGTTCTCGTATCATGTCTTTGTAGTAACCTCCTTTCAAAATATATATAAAATATAATGATTATTAGACAATGTAGCCAGCGGGATGATTTCCCGCTGGTTATATCACACAGTGGGGATTGGCATTTTTAAAAATGCCGATATTTCTCCCCATAGACTTCTATTGATATCGGAAATCGGAATTCCGATTTCCGATATTTTACTTTAGACCCACAAAGACCAGTTAAAAAAGGCCAGCCAATTATTTCCCATTATTCTCATAATCGGAAATAATCGCTCATCACTAGTCAGCAGATAAAAGTTAATATATTATTTTATTTAAACAGCAATGTCTTCTAAACAACCCTATGTTTCAGAAGAAAAATCAGAAGAAGCAGTCCCTAAAAAGAAAAAATATAAAGCTGGTGCTCAAAAGAGACTGGAAGATACCCGCAAAAAACTTGCAAAAGCTGGATCAGCTCCAGGGCAACAAAAATTATGGCAGTCTGTAGGTGATAGAAGTCAAAGTTGTGTGCAATCAAACACATCTTCCTCCACAGCTGCTCCACACACGTCTTCCTCCACAGCTGCTCCACACACGTCTTCCTCCACAGCTGCTCCACACACGTCTTCCTCCACAGCTGCTCCACACACTTCTTCCTCCACAGCTGCTCCACACACGTCTTCCTCCACAGCTGCTCCACACACGTCTTCCTCCACAGCTGCTCCACACACGTCTTCCTCCACAGCTGCTCCACACACGTCTTCCTCCACAGCTGCTCCACACACGTCGTCCTCCACAGCTGCTCCACACACGTCTTCCTCCACAGCTGCTCCACACACGTCTTCCTCCACAGCTGCTCCACACACATCTTCCTCCACAGCTGCTCCACAGTCTGAACCAGTGGAAGATGTAGTGATATCCATACCTGATGAATCTGAGCAATCAGCTTTATCTGAAGCAATGAAAGGCATACTTACAGGCAATTTAACAGAATCCGAAATCTCAGACTCTGACTCAGAAATGCCTTCCACATCTACAGGAAATGCTTTTGAGGCACCAGACCCCATGATTATTTGTACTAAATGTCCAACTGGGGGTCTGTATGTGGGGGAGACAGGGCAAAAGCTTAGAACAAGGATGAATGCTCATCGTCACACAATAAGAGAAAAAAGAATGGATCTACCTGTGGCAAAACATTTCTGTATCCCTGATCACAGCAGCATGGATATGAAATTACTGGTATTGAAAGGTAACTTCACATCTCAGATAGAGAGACGAGTTTGGGAGTACAAATTTATGACGAACTTTGACACTCTCAGTGCTGGAATGAATGTGTCGCATGGATTTATGTCTTTTTACATCAATTAAGGAATTTCCTTTTAAAACCTTGCAGGGCAACACAGAACTAGACCCCAATCAGAGGACCATAAAACATCCAGACTCCTTATCTATGAACTGGTCCAATGTTTATATTTATGTTTCTCCCTCTCCCATATTGATAGTTCTGCTTCACGTCACTTGTCTTATCTATTGCATTTTTTCTAGGCTGTATTGTGCATAAATATGTGACTTCAGATTTTGTATTAGTCTAGCCTGATGAAGAGACCTGAGTAGTCTCGAAAGCTTGCAATGTATTACCATCTTTTCAGTTAGCCATTAAAAGGTATCAACTACTGAGGACTCTCAATCCTGAATATTTTTCTATCTACTGGCTAACACGGTACAAAGATATACATCTTTCCTGTATCAGACCCCATGAGTAATTTGGCTACGAAATTAAATTTTATGAGAGCTCACCCGATCCAGCCATTGACAGATAGCACACATACACTGCCTTTTCAAGCACACAAGGTATATCTACGTTCTGTACCTGGTGGCAGTGCAATTCAAAGAAAATGGCTGTCATATCAGAAAGAAACAGAAGAACTTTTTTGTTCCACATGTATGGCTTTTTGCCATAATAGACGAAGCTTCTTTATTACTGGGAGTAAGGTTGTAAAAGCCACTGTGTATACCCGCATAAAAGAGCATGAGGAGTCAAACTTGCATCAAGCCTCTGTATCTGCATATTTGTCTGCAGAAAGGAAAACTGATATTGAGACATTGATCAATGTAAATTTGGTAAACAAAAAAAAAAGAACAAGTTCTGCAAAATCGTGGTGTTGTCAAGCGAATCATTGACATTATTCTTTGTATTGCTGAATTAGGTATTGCATACAGAGGGAAAAATGAGGCTGCTCATTCTTTAATGAATAATGAGTTAAATCACGGCAACTTACTAGAGTTGGCACTACTTTGTAGTAAATGTGATCCCATATTCAAAAAACATGATCAAATCATAGCCTTGAGCCAAAAAAGAAAAAGTAGACACCCACAAAGTAAAGGGAGAGGTAATCTGGTAACTTTTTTAAGTAAAACATCAATAAACCATCTGATTTTAATAATGGGTAACATGGTAAAGCAAAAAATAAGTGAAGATGTAAAGGAAGCTGTGCAATTTAGTGTTGAAATGGATAGCACCCAAGATATTGCAGTTAAAGAGCAATGCAGCATAATTTTGCGCTATGTGAAGGAAAGAAACGTGCATGAACGACTCTTTTCTTTAGTCAATGTTGGCAGCACATCAGGAGAAGAACTTTTTACAAAACTAAAAGAGGAGTTAGAAAAGTTCTCTTTAAGTGTTTCCAACATAATTGGGTGTTCATTTGATGGTGCGGCTAATATGAGTGGGTGCTACAATGGGGTCCAAGCCCACATAAAAGCCACATCATGCAATGCTATATACACTTGGTGTTATGCTCACATATTCAATTTAGTGATTGTTGATGTTACTCAGTGTGTTGCTCCAGTGAAATCTTTCTTTGGACTGCTTGAAAAAACATCAGTTTTTTTTTCAGACTCTTACAAAAGATCAGCTATTTGGGCAGAACAAGTATCATCACAATCTGAGGGCCCAGTAAAATTAACAAGACTAAAAAAAATAGGAGACACTCGGTGGTGGAGCAAACCAAGAGCTCTGAGTACAATTTTTGGCTCATCTCTTAATTTTTCCAAACAGCTTTATAGCACTTTATTATACTGCTTGGAACATATTGCAGCTTCTCAAAGATTTGATAGAAAGGCTGTAAATGAGGCAAACTGTTTAATTCATGGCTGGACAAGGTATGAAACCTTGTTGCTAGCCTTTCTATTTCTCAGGATTTTTGAAATTGCAAGTCCAATTTCTGATTATTTGCAAACTCGTGGATTAGATGTTCTTCAGGCCTGGCGAATGATTGAAAATACCAAAAAGCAGATTGCTTACCTAAGGGATTCATTTTCAGATGTAACTGGCCTAGTAAATCAGTTCATTCAAATGGTTGAAATAGTCCTTGATGAACAATCAGTAGAAGCTGTGATTGAACACAACTTACCTAAAAAAAGGCCTGCAAAGAAAAAAATTATGCCTGGTGAATTGGCAAGAGATGAACCTCCTCCTGACCCTCTTGAGAGTTTTCAATACCAAATATTCAATGTAGTGATAGACCAGGTAACAACCAGCATTAAGTCAAGATTTTCAAAAAATGAAACTCTCATCCATGATCTTTCTCAATTAGACCCAAAAAGGTTTGGCAAGTTACCACAAAAGGACATTCCAACTGAGTCTTTGAAAACTGTAGCTCAACTAGCAGATGTAAATGTTGTTCAACTTAAGCTTGAACTTATTAGCTTCCAAGAGAACTATACTGTTCTCAAAAAACCATTCCCGGCTGCTACTATGGTTGAAAATGAAGCTGATGATGATGATAAGGATGATATTAGTGATAAAATACATGTAGCATGTGAAAACTGCCTCACTTGCTGCTATAGACTTCTATATGATCACAACTTACATTCTGATGCATACACAAATCTTTTTGCCGTGTACAAAGCACTTCTAACTCTTGCCTGTACTCAGGTTTCCTGTGAAAGAGTTTTTTCAAAACTTAAAATAGTTAAAAATCGTTTGAGGTCCTTAATTGGACAGGAGCTTTTAGAATCCCTAATTTTAATGAATATTGAGAGGGATATTTCCATGACTTTGGATTACAATGACATTGTGGATAGATTTGCAAATTCATCTACTGCTCTCCAAAAAATGCTGCTGTAAGCTCGCTGTGTAGTACGGAATTCTTTGTTCATGTATCTTATTTCTCCATTTGTATATTACTACTGTTCTGTGCAGTTACTATTCATGTTGTTCAACATTTTAATTGTGTTATTTAATATTTAATTGAGTTAACCTTTATTTGACTATTTGGATCCCCATATTGTCTGTGCCAGTGGTTTGGTGGAAAGGCCATGGAGAGCTACACAGACATATAGAGTGGTGCATGTAATAGAACAATTTATTTATTTAAGGGAGTATTGCAGTTAAAATAAGTGATTAGCTTGTTTATAGGTGGGGGTTCGCCCATTGAGACCCCTGCAGATCACCAAAGCAGGGATGGTGTGGATCAACAAGTACCGACAAAATGAATGGAACGGCGGTTGAGTATGTGTGCTACCACTTCCTACATTTTTATGCGACTGCCAATTGCCAAGTAGGGCAACCTTCAGTGGCAACATAGAAATAAGTGGAGCGGCACCGCAATGCTCAGTCACCGCTCCATTCATTTTGCCAGTACTCAGGGATTCACGGCAGTCCTGTTCTGGCAATTTGTAAGGGTTTCGGCGGGCGGGTTCCCACCTATCAACAAGTTATCCACTATAGGGGGTAACTTATTCTAACTGCAAAATACCTTTAATGTTATTTGTTGCATTTGGTTGTGCAATAAAATAATTTGCTTTTCAATGTGTATGTGGAATTTAATTTGGTTTGGGTACAAGGGGCTTTTGTACATGACTGTATTTGGGAACCATATCACATAGATCCCAAATATGGCCACCATGAATTTTATTTCTACCCTGCTACCGTATAAGATAGTTACCAGTAAAAATAAACATTCAATTGCCTAAGGGTTAACTAACCTTGATATAGTTAAATGAAGAATATTGTTACTGTTTGCACAATGTAGAGTGAGCTAAAAATGCACAGGTTCATGAGACCTCACTCACATGGCTTTTTCACCTGACAGATCCATGTCAAATTTTAAAGATGTGGCTTTAACAGCTAAATCCGTGGCAGAACTGCGATGCTGAGCCTTGGCGTTTTGCCACAGATGTTAATGCGATAGCTCAATGCGATTTCCATTCTGAGAATTTAACCCTTAGAGGACGGCGCGGTGTTGTGTCGGTCCCCGCAGCTAATCGCACGGGTACCGGGAGGCTTTCGCCGCTAAGACCGGCAGGCAGCAACGCTGCCTGGCTGGTCCGGGCGAATTTTAGCCCCCCCTGCAGATACGAACGCTTCGATTGGCTGGGCTGTGTAGCATCTACCATGGAACTCTTGTTGGGACAAAGTGATCACTATACCCCCTACATCAATCCTTGGGGGTGTAGATTCCAAAATGGGGTCACTTTTTAACTTCAAAGTAACACAGGTCAGATTTGCAAAAAATGGCCTGGGCTTTAAGGTGAAAACAGGCCTGCGGCTCTAATCGATTGAATGAATCGTAGTGCGGAAAGATCTGCAGCATATGAACAACGGTGCAGCTTTTATTAGAATTAGGATGCTGAAATGATGCAGATTTGGCGTGGGATATACGGCAAAAGAACCCATGGTGTAATTCCGCGGTCTCAAAGCCTAAATGTTGAGTTGTACATTACTGTAGGTGGGCCCCTAAAATTAATTCCCTTGGTGGGCCCTAGACACCCCAGTCCGACCCTGGCTGCATCCAAAGCGCTGTCGGCTATTGAACGCAGGTGATTCCGCCTGTGTCCAATACGTTGTACTGGTGAAATTTATCTTGCGGAGACTCGTGTCTACGCAAGATAAATAGACATGCTGCGGTCTGGAGAGACATGTGCGTCTCTGCGGGCGTCTACGGACATATAGTGAACATGGGATTTCTTGAAATCCCATCCACTATGCTTTAACATCTGGATGCTGCGACTGTACACAGCGTCCAAGCCGCAGTGTTTACTGATAGTGTGCACATACCCTAAAAAATAATTGTTCATAACTACCCTTCAGTATACAAGCAGTATTACTGTTTCACACTGTCCTCACGCGGCTCCATCACATACAGCATCCAAAAAAAGTTGGTGATCTTTGCAGGGGCTTATTGTGATATGACCTCTGGAAAATCAGTCCCTATAGAAATCATAGCATCTCTTTGACAAATAAGCTCCTGGTGCAAAACTTGCTGGAGGACTGGCCACTTTAAGAAGGGGAAAATCTAATTATGATAACTCATATCCCCAGTCCCAGTAGGCAGCCTGCAGCCAGTTCTGGACCAGGGAAGGGAAAAGGCAAGGGAATCAGAACATATTTTCATGTAGGCCGGGGTCACACTTGCGAGAAACTCACATGAGACTCGCACCTCAATACACGGCACGGCTCTGGACTGGAGTGTGCAGCTGCATGTTTTTCTATGCAGCTAAACGCTCCGGTCTGAACCTCCGGTGGCAGTGCCTAGTATTGAGGTGCCAGTCTCGTGCGAGTTTCTGACAAGTATGACCCCGGCTGCATACTTGTTTCAGGGCTAGGAACACTCACCCAGACCCGAACTTAAATGGAAGCAGGCAGCAGCTGAGATCAGGCATGCAGGTAGGAGCTCCAGCTGTCCCTGATACGTCCTGGTGCTGCACTGCATGGCTCGACTAACAGCAGGGTTGTAGTTAGAACGTATGGGCTCCTTCCAGATCCTGACTACAGCCCATACATTCTAGCTGTCTCAGTATGGAATGCACTAGAGCAGGGGTGGGTAACCCGTTTCTTGGTGGGGGAAATTTCTACCATCATTCAGGGGCCACACAAAAATGACCACCTTGAAAATTACCCCGGTATATTTAGTCAAACAATCAATTACGGTAACTCACCCTTAATGTGTCGGCTGGAGCTGCTTCTCTTTGGTGCATTTGTAATGTTAGGTGGTATTGATCATGTTGCTTCTCACAGCTGCTTTCCCAGGTTTGTGACGGCCAGGAGCGCAGTCAACTTTTTGTCATAATAAGTTTTGTAAATCATGGGAGACGCCGAGACTACTGTATATACATCACATAGGTAACACTGAGACAGCTGTATATACATCACATAAGAAACACTGTGACAGCTGTCTATACATCACATAGGAGATGCTGGGACTGCTGTATATACATCATATAGAAGACGCTGAGACTGCTGTATATATCACATAGGAGACGCTGAGACAGCTGTACATGCATCACATAGGAGACGATGGGACTGCTGTATATACATCACATAGGAGACGCTGGGACTGCTGTACATACATAACATAGGAAACATTGAGACTGCTGCATCACAGGAACCTCTGGGGTCATATAAATTACAGGAGGGACTGGGGGCATAGATGTCACAGGAGAGGCTGGGACATATTCATCACTGGGGAGGCTGGGGGGAATAGACATCACTGAGGGGCTATATATATCATTAGGAAGCACCGTCAGCCCTGTGGGTATATATGTCCCTTGGGAGAATATACATCACTGGTGGGGGCTACATACATCACAGATGGGGGATATACAGCACTGGGGGGATATACAGCACTTCTGGGGTAAATGCAGCACTGGTGAATATACATATCAGTTGGGGGCACATACAGCCCTGGAGAGAATTTACAGCACTGGGGGAGGGGGGACATACAGCACTGGGGGGTACAGGTATTGCCAGGGAGGCACATAAATCACCGGGTAGGGCTCATAGATCACCGGGGGGACAGAGATCACCTGGGGGGCACGAAGATCACAGGGGGCACAGAAATCACAGGGGGGTACAAAGATCACAGGAGGGCACATAGCTGGGGGGCACATAGCTGGGGGGGACAAAGATCACAGGGGGCACAGAGATCACATGGTAGCACAAATATCACAGGGGGTACATAGCAGGGGGGCACAGCTATCACAGGGGTCACAAAGCTGGGAACCACAAAGATCACAGGGGTGTACATAGCTGGGGGGCACAGATCACAGGGGGCATATAGCTGGGGGAGCAGAGAGATCACATGGGGAACAGATCACAAGGGGGCACATAGCTGGGGGCACAGGGATCACAGGAGGACATATAGCTATGGGACACAGAAATCACAGGGGGGCACATAGCTGGGGCAACAGAGATCACAGGTGGCACATAGTTAGGGCCACAGACATCACAGTGGGGCACATAGCTGGGAGCACAGAGATCACAGGTGCACATAGCTGGGAGGCACAGAGATCACAGGAGGACATATAGCTATGGGGCACAGAAATCACAGGGGGGGCACATAGCTGGTGCCACAGAGATCATGGGGGCACATAGCTGGGGCAACAGAGATTACAGGGTGGCATATAGCTAGGGCCACAGAGATCACAGGGGCTCATAGCTGGGAGCACAGAGATCACAGGGGGGCATATAGTTTGGGGACAGAGATCACATGGATGCACAGAGATCATATTGGGGAACATAGCTGGGGGGCACATAGCTGGGGCCAGAGATCACAGAGGGGTGCATAGCTGGTGCCACAGAGATCACAGCGGGCATATAGCTGGGGGAGGAGAGAGATCACATGGGGAACAGAACACAGGGGGCACATAACTAGGGCCGCAGAGATCACAGGGGGGGGCACATAGCCGAGAGCACAGAGATCACAGGGGCACATAGCTGGGAGGCACAGAGATCACAGGGGGCATATAGTTGGGGGGACAGAGATCACATGGGTGCACAGAGATCATATTGGGGCACATAGCTGGGGGCACATAGCTGGGGCAAGAGATCACAGGGGGCACATAGCTGGGGCCACAGAGATCACAGGGGGCATATAGATGGAGGGCACACAAATCACAGGGGTACAGAGATCACAGGGGGCACATAGCTAGAGCCACAGAGATCACAGAGAAGCCACATAGCTGGGGCCACAGAGATGACAGGGAGGCACATAGCTGGGGCCACAGAGATCATGGGAGGGCTCATAGCTGAAGGGCACAGAAATCACTGGGGGAACAGAGATCACGAGGGACACATATCTGAGGGCACAGGGATCACAGGGGGACATATAGCTATGGTGCACAGATCACAGGGGAGCACATAGCTGGGGCCACAGAGATTACCGGGGGGCTTATAGATGGAGGACACACAAATCACAGGGGGTACAGAGATTACAGGGGGGGCACATAGCTAGAGCCACAGAGATCACAGAGAAGGCACATAGCTGGGGCCACAGAGATCACAGGGAGGCACATAACTGGGGCCACAGAGATCATGGGGGCACATGGCTAGGGCCACAATGATCACAAGGGGGCATATAACTGGGCCACAGAGATCACAGGAGGTCACATAGCTGAAGGGCACAGAAATCACAGGGGGAGCAGAGATCATGGGGGACACATAGCTGGGGGGCACAGGGATCACAGGGGTCCATATAGCTATGTGCACAGATCACAGGGGGGCACATAGCTGGGACCACAGAGATCATGGGGGGCACATTGCTGGGAGGCACAGATCACAGGGGGGCATATAGTTGGAGGGGAACACAGAGATCACATGGGGCACAAATCTGGGGGGCACATAGCTGGGGCTACAGAAATCGCAGGGTGGGCACATAACTGGAGCCACAGAGATCACAGGGGGGACACATAGCTCACTGGGCGGCACATAGCTGAGGGGCACAGATCACCAGCAGACAGGCACAGAGCTGCCAGCACAGATATCTCTCTGGCAGCAGCAGCTCCTCTTCCGGCACAGTAGAGATTAGAACGATTTTTTGAGGTAATGATGTCACCAGAAGAGGCGGGGACTAGAGCCATATTGATTAGAGTGGCTAAAATGAGGATCACAAAAATCAACTCTGGTCTAAACAGCTCTAGGCCCCGCCCCGGTGGCATCATTACCTCAAAAAATAAACTCCATTCTTGTTGCAACCCTTCTAGAACCGCCGTGCCAGCAGATTTAAAGGGCCAGTGGCCGGAAAAACGGGTCGGTGGCCAGATTAGCGGCCAGTCGGTCGGCAAGATCAGTGGGCATTACCGGCCCGCACCCACTATGAATGGAAACATCGTGGCCCAGAGGGAAAATGCCCGGTTGGGCAGATTATCAATCCTGGCCTGCGATTGATCCATTCACTATAATGAGGCAGCAGAGTTACTCTGGACTCCGTCTGGCCTCTGTTCAGTGGTATTCTTTTCAGAAGTGCACAAAACTGTGGCTGACAGCACTTTTATGCAATCCTAAAAAGATGGACACCACTAGATCACAGGTCCTCCTATAGCACCCACAGTGCCTCAATCTTCCTCATTATAGGGAATCTTCCACCTGGGGTTCAATCCAGGGGCGGACACTGACAGCTTGGTGCCCCTGTGCAAGAAATGTGTCTGGGCCCCCTTCCTTTTATGGCGACAAAGCTATATATATATATATATATACACTCACTGGCCACTTTATTAGGTACACCTGTCCAACTGTGTGTTAAGACTTAATTTCTAATCAGCCAATCACATGGCGGCAACTCAGTGCATTTAGGCATGTAGACATGGTCAAGACAATCTCCTGCAGTTCAAACCGAGCATCAGTATGGGGAAGAAAGGTGATTTGAGTGCCTTTGAACGTGGCATGATTGTTGGTGCCAGAAGGGCTGGTCTGAGAATTTCAGAAACTGCTGATCTACTGGGATTTTCACGCACAACCATCTCTAGGGTTTACAGAGAATGGTCCGAAAAAGAAAAAAAATCCAGTGAGCGGCAGTTCTGTGGCCGGAAATGCCATGTTGATGCCAGAGGTCAGAGGAGAATGGGCAGACTGGTTCGAGCTGATAGAAAGGCAACAGTGACTCAAATTGCCACCCGTTACAACCAAGGTAGGCAGAAGAGCATCTCTGAACGCACAGTGCGTCGAACTTTGAGGCAGATGGGCTACAGCAGCAGAAGACCACACTGGGTACCACTCCTCTCAGCTAAGAACAGGAAACTGAGGCTACAATTTGCACAAGCTCATCGAAATTGGACAGTAGAAGATTGGAAAAACGTTGCCTGGTCTGATGAGTCTCGATTTCTGCTGCGACATTCGGATGGTAGGGTCAGAATTTGGCGTAAACAACATGAAAGCATGGATCCATCCTGCCTTGAATCAACGGTTCAGGCTGGTGGTGGTGGTGTCATGGTGTGGGGAATTTTTTCTGGGCACTCTTTGGGCCCCTTGGTACCAATTGAGCATCGTTGCAACGCCACAGCCTACCTGAGTATTGTTGCTGACCATGTCCATCCCTTTATGACCACAATGTACCCAACATCTGATGGCTACTTTCAGCAGGATAATGCGCCATGTCATAAAGCTCGAATCATCTCAGATTGGTTTCTTGAACATGACAATGAGTTTACTGTACTCAAATGGCCTCCTCAGTCACCAGATCTCAATCCAATAGAGCATCTTTGGGATGTGGTGGAACGGGAGATTCGCATCAGGGATGTGCAGCCGACAAATCTGCGCCAACTGTGTGATGCCATCATGTCAATATGGTCCAAAATCTCTGAGGAATGCTTCCAGCACCTTGTTGAATCTCTGCCACGAAGAATTGAGGCAGTTCTGAAGGCAAAAGGGGGTCCAACCCCTTACTAGCATGGTGTACCTAATAAAGTGGCCAGTGAGTATATATACTTATATAAATATATATTGCGCCACACACATACATGTATATATTACATAGTCTCCTTTATTATGTATATTGCTGTCCCTTATTATGCAGTGCCCTCTCTTGTTATGTACAGCACTGTTCCCTACATATTGTAATATAAAGAGCCCTGTTTTTTATTTCATACCGTCCTGTCTTGTTAGCTGTATAATGCAGTGATGGCTAGGAAAGTTTCCTTTCTAATGGAGGAGATGGTGGACTAGTCGTCTGGTCACCGGCTCCTCCATCAACAGTCATTTTATATCTAAAAAGAGTGGGGACTATGTAATAAAAGAGGGCACTGTTAATTACAAAATTAACAAGAATACACTATGTTGAGACAGCACTGTACATAACAGCAGAGGAAGCTATATAATAAGGGACGGCACCATATATAACTAGAGAGGATGGTACGTAATAAGGGACGGTGTTATACATAATAAAAGAGGAAACTATGTAACTAAGGATGGTGTTATACAGAATTAGTGAGTGCACTATGTGCTAAGGGACTGTGTTATACATAATAAGTACATTTACTATATGCTAAGGGACTGTGTTAGACATAATAAGTGAGTACACTATATACTAAGGGACTGTGTTAGACATAATAAGCGATAATAATGTCTTACTCCACCTCCCCCTGTTCCTAAGGCCATTATAGGTCCCCCTTCCTCCCATCCCAATCCCCTACACCCCTCATTGTCCTCCTCTCCCCGCATCCCATTATTGTCCTCTCCCCCACCCCATCATTGCCCTCTTTCCCACCTCCATCATTGCCTTCTCTCCCACCACTATCATTGCTTTCTCCCCTGCCACCCCATCATTTCCTTTTTCCACCACCTCCATCATTGCCTTCTCCTCCACCACCCCCATCATTGCCTCCTTCCTCATCACTCCCATCATTGTCTTTTCCACTACCACCATCATTGCCTTCTCCCCCACCCCATCATTGCCCTTTCCACCACTTCCATCATTTTCTCTTTCCCCACCATCCCCATCATTGCCCTCTCCATCACCCCCATCATGGCCTTATCACCATCACCTCCATCATGGCCTTTTTCCCATCACCTCCATCATGGTCTTTTCCCCATCACCTCCATCATGGCCTTCTCCCCATCATCTCCATCATGGCCTTCTCCCCATCACCTCCATCATGGCCTTTTCCCCATCACCTCCATCATGGCCTTCTCCCCATCACCTCCATCATGGCCTTCTCCCCATCACCTCCATCATGGCCTTCTCCCCATCACCTCCATCATAGCCTTCTCCTCATCACCTCCATCATGGCCTTCTCCCCATCACCTCCATCATGGCCTTCTTCCCATCACCTCCATCATGGCCTTTTCCCCATCACCTCCATCAAGGCCTTCTCCCCATCATGGCCTTCTCCCCATCACGGCCTTCTCCCCATCACCTCCATCATGGCCTTTTCCCCATCACCTCCATCATGGCTTTTCCCCATCATCTCCATCATGGCCTTTTCCCCATCACCTCCATCATGGTCTTTTCCCCATCACCTCCATCATGGTCTTTTCCCCATCACCTCCATCATGGCCTTTTCCCCATCACCTCCATCATGACCTTTTCCCCATCACCTCCATCATGGCCTTTTCCACATCACCTCCATCATGGCCTTTTCGCCATCACCTCCATCATGGCCTTCTCCCCCTCACCTCCATCATGGCCTTCTCCCCATCAGCTCCATCATGGCCTTCTCCCCATCACCTCCATCATGGCCTTCTCCCCATCACCCCATCATGGCCTTCTCCCCATCACCCCATCATGGCTTTCTCCACCTACACATACACATCGATCCACACACACACATACACACGACACATACATACATACACACACACATCCACTCCACACACATACTACATATTACATCATTGCCTTCCCCATCACTCCCATCATCACACTACATACATACACACACATACACAGTCACTCACACACACACACAGCAGCAGTGACAGGCAGCACAGTACCTCACATGTCCGGTCTGCAGCATCACTGTCTTCTCCCTCCGGCTGCTTCCTGTGTCTCTAGCACAGCAGCCGCGCCGCTCAATGATGACGTCATTCAGCCGTGCTGCTCTCTGTGTCAGAGAGACACAGGAAGCTCTGGCACCGGGCAGGAAGGATCTTTGCAGCTCCGATCCCGCTGTTTTCTCAGGGGAATAAAACAGCAGGAAGCTTACACCGAGTCACAGCAGAGGAAGGATAACTCACATTCTCCAGAGCAGACTGTAACCTGGTGAGAGTTGTGATATCTCCTCTGAACTGCACCTGACTTCAGTAAATGAGTAGACTTGACTCTACTTGACTTTTCTTGTCTCCTGCCTTATTACTCTGTGCCTTTTACTTCCATCACAATCTCTGGGGGTCTGCCCTGGTTGGAGAGGGTTAAATATCTGCACAGCCATCACCATCTACTCCCCCAGTAGTATACTACAGTCGAACACTCCAACTGTTGTAACAAATCACTACATAAATTTTATTCCCATTCAATTCTACCCCTTTTACATGACCATTTGGAGCCACAGACCGGGTCACTGCCACTGTGACATATCCCTTTAAGATGACCGACCCGGCACCGAGCATCCCACGGCTCCTGGGGCACGTCATTTTGGCGTCACGAACAGGATTCGAACAGGATACCTAAAGTACTACAGGAGCAACGACCTGCATCAACCGAAGCGGTGAGTCGCACCCCTGCAAGGGTTAACTAGGGGGGAAGATGTCTAATCCCAGCGACACCCAGGGTGCAGCAGCTGCAGCTCCCATATTGCCTCTCACCATGCCTTTTTTACTGGGTGCGACATGGCTGCCACAGTACAATGGAGAATCGCACACCTTAAGTGACTTCAAGGGGAAGCTGCACAGCATGTGTGAAATTTATCCTATGTCAGAGGAGCAGAAAGTCAGTATACTTACAAGTCAGCTCAGTGGCGCTGCTCAGAGAGAAGTTAAATCTTGGCCAGCTACTGATAAAAAGACTGTAAAAGACATTTTTGCTAAATTAAAGGATACTTTTGACACCCGTACTGCTTCAGAAATAAAGATGCGATTTTTCAGCTGCAGACAGAAACCACAGGACACTGTTAGAGACTATGCCTTAAACCTGCAGGAGTCGCTGCAGGCCATTAAACTAAGTGATCCAGACAGTGTAAGAGATGAGAACAAAATGCTGAAAGAACAGTTCATTGAAGGTCTTTTGTCTGATTCCAGTAAGGCACAACTGTGCTTGATGTCATTACAGAACCCTTTGTTCAGTTTAAAGACAGATCCATACGTATCTTAAGACACTCTACTTAGGTCTGCACTGAGCCAGTTAAAGATCCAGCAGTTACGTACCTCCAGGGGGCAGTATCCTCACCCCAGGTGCCTGCAGTACAGCATGTGCAGACTCCAGCTGAAGATTCTATTGTAGATTTACGGCTGCAAGAACAGGAACTGACTAAAAATATGTCTGTTCTATGTAAAACTGTTCAGACTCTCCAGACTTGTCCCCCCACAGAGAGGATCCAGCTAGCATCAAGCCCGGTTGATCTCCCATGGCGATCGCCAAAGAGGATGCCGCAACATCAGTAGCAACTGACTCGCACCGCAGGAGAACAGACCGATTTGACTCTTCTGGGAGCGTGGTAGTGGATGGTATCCCCTTCACCACCCTCGTGAACACTGGATCACAGGTTGATAGGGAGAGAGTTAAATTAACCCTTCATAGTTGAGCCAGTGATGTCCAAATTATTCCACAGAGTGTTGCTAGCAACTCAATTGACCAAACGGAGACGTGTCTCTGTATGGGACGATCCAAAGAGATTGGTAACCCGTTTATTGTAGTCACTTCTTTTATAATATTTCGCTTAATTATGCAAAGTTCTCAACTACCAATAACATCGTTTCACTTTATAAGCCAATAATATTGCAAGAAAACCGGAAACTACATATATGTCCATCATAGAAAGTAGTATAGTGGCATATTCTTCAGAGTAGTACACCCCCGGTTCCCTTATCTTGCACTTGATGGGAACAGTCAGGTTTCATGACAGCCCATGCCAATTACAAAAAATTATCTTACAGCAACAAAAATGGAGAAATGAAACCTTCAGAGAATGGATATAACGAAACTTCAGCTTTGACTTTAGTTTTAACCCTTCACAATCCCCCCTAGATACATTTTTTTTAACACATATGCAGCATCAGAGGTGCTATCCCAAGCTAACAGCTTGAGGGGTACTGGTCTTCACATGACTGATGCCGTGTTACCAGTCATGGCTGTCGCGGCGCACCCATCCCCCTGTATGCTGTAATTCACGAATAACAATTTTTGATGACGGTGGTGGAGATCTTTTGTAGGTAGCCATGTGCTTGGCTTCAACATCTTCATCAAGTAGCCTTTTGAGATTGGTGCAGAGAAGAGCAGGGACAACGACACCTTTGGTATCATCATTAGCTGTCTTAGTGCAGAATTTCCTAATACATACAGAAGTACACCAAAAAACAAGTTTTAGTATCACATATACAAAAAGGATACAGGCAGCAATGTGTAACAAGCTTTGTAAGATCCCAGCTATCCAGCCCCAATTCCCTTAAACCAATTGGCTGGATTGAGAAAGGAGAAGGTGTCTGACCACCAACTGTCCTTGGTACGATCATTGTCTTTATTGTATTGATCTCTGCGTCTTCGAATGTCTTCTAACTTTAACTTTAACTTCATAGTACTGTTAGGATCTATATAATGACAGCAAGCGGGTCCAATGACCTGACACATACCACCTTGTGCTGCTGTTAAGTAGTCCAGCACTATAGTATGTTGATTAGTGACTATAATAAGTTGATTTTGGACAGCAACAGTAGTATTAAGTATGTCCAGTATATTCCAAATTTGATCATCTAGATAGTCTGTGGCCCTAACCAATTTATCCCACATTTGTGTAATCATAGGGTAAATGAAAATGGAACTGACAATTTTATTAGCCACACTCATCTGCACTATATGTGGTCTCCCTGAAGGGCGGAGTGAATTGTCTGCAGCTCTTTTGTATAATGTATGTTTGGGTATAGCCTGTGTATCCAACTGTTTGTTTGGAATAACAAAGGTGGCCAGGGTCAAGCGACCCAGAGTACAAGTACCTCATACCCCTACTGGCAACCATTTATAAGCATTGTCTCCACATACCTAGAACATATCATCAGGTAAATCCCATAGGGCTGAATGTTGCAGCACCAATCTATGAACTAAGTATATGAATGCAGATGCGTTCTGAAGCATACACCAAGCTGGAGATTGTCCTAAAGGACTACAATAGCCTACATCAGGATTTCCACAAGTGGGGTTTCCTAGTACATATTCAGAGGACTCATTACTAGATATATTGCCAGGAATACTGGCGCAGGTTTCGTTAGAACCCTGGGGAAACAAATTAGAAAATTTCCATGACGTATTATGCAACCTTCTTTCTAGCAACATTGGTTTGAAGGCATCAGTAGAGTGTGAAGGTGAAGTTACATTGAAACTGACTTGTAAACCATATGTTGGAATTTGCCCTAGATTGGTTAGACTAGTCTTATTCTTAGGGACCCAAACCCCTCCTTTGTAGGCCAAATATTGAAGTTGGGTATTGCTTCCTGAAAGGTTACCTTGTCACCAGGGTTATCCTACCCATCCCACAATAGGTATACCAACAGTCAAATTCCATAATTTAGCATTATCTGTGGCATTATTAGCGAGTGTGTCAGAACAGTTAGTCCAAGCAAATAACTCCTCAGGTGGAACAGGGATAGCCAAAAAGGGGATGCTCGTGGCTGACATTGGTGAATACATGCAGATCCAACAGTCTGCCAGAGACTGGGAATTGCCCAACAAATCTCAGTAATTTTTCCTGATGTTGTATAAACTTATTCAAGGACATTGGGGAATTTAGGCTGTCCCATGCGGTTACCAATAATAATATGGAAAATGCGAAAGACCAGAACATTATACCCCTTTATTTGCTATTGGCTTGTTTAACCAGCTTGCAGTGCGATGCGTGAATCCAAGTCGGTCTTCCTTCTAGTTTCACTGATGTAGGGGTGATGAGGAGGACTTGATAGGGACCGTCATACAAGGGTTCTAGTCCGTGCTTCCTGACATGTCTTTTCATGACTAACAAATCACCAGGCTTCAGGATATGACAGGTGTCGGTTTCTGCTGAATCTGGAAGAGAAGAAGAAACTAGAGCATGGGTGTTAGCAAGATTTTTACTAAGCTGAATAACATATTGAACAGCACGGTCAGTCTCTTCTGATAACTGCTGAGGTTGGAAATTTGCAACTGGGGGCCTAGTACCAAACAATATCTCATATGGGGACAAGCCATGTTTTGCAATAGGGGTAGTACCAATGTGGTATAGTACAATGGGTAGGAGCTCTGGCCATGGAGCCGTAGTCTCCTGCATCATTTTGGTCAATTGTCCCTTCAGTGTGCCATTCAACCTCTCAACTTTCCCACTGGATTGTGGGTGGTACGGAGTATGGAGGGCTACAGTGGATCCAAGCATTGTCAGAACTTCTTGGTACACATGAGAAGAAAAGGCTGGGCCTTGGTCACTTTCAACAACTTCTGGAACCCCATATCTGCATATGACTTCCATCACCGGTTTCTTCGCTGTGGTTTTTGCAGTCATGTTGGTAACAGGGAATGCTTACGGCCAACTGGAGAACATGGCAACAACAACCAAACAGTATTCATACCTTCCAGACTTAGGTAACGTGATATGGTCCACCTGGAGCCTTTGGAAAGGATAGTCGGGCTTAGCAAGATGCTTCGGGGGTACACGTTGAAGTTGACCGGGATTACAAGTCTGACAGATATTATAGGCACGGTTGAGCGCTGTCAAAACTGTGGAAATTCCCAGGGCCCAGTAGAATTTTCGCACCAGTGTGAGGGCCTGATTCTTTCCTCGATGTGTAGGTCCATGTGCCCATGTGGCAATAGCAGGGTACATCCGCTTAGGGAGACACACAAGTTGGTCCTTTTTCCATAGACCATTATCCATTCGTGCCCCATCAGTCTTCCATTGCTTCACCTCTTCCTTTGGAGACATTCTCTGCATCGTCATTAAGCGGTCTCGCGGGGTCCGACAGAAAACTTCAGTCTGTTGTAGATCATCAGGTTCTCGTAGGGTCAATGCTTCTTGTAACTGTTTACGCTGAGAGCGTGTGGTCACTATAGTTGGTATGGTTGGTTCAACGGGTAAAAGAGCGGCGGCTTTTGCTTGCATATCTGCAAATGCGTTGCCAACAGTCTGTGGACTGTTCCTAGGACAGTGCGCCTTAACTTTGATAATAGCCACCTGAGTAGGCAATTTGATCGAGTCCATGAGGTTTTTAACAGCTTCAGCAGCATTTTTAACTGGGGTTCCAGCAGAAGTAATAAACCCTCGATTGGCCCATAAAGCCCCAAAATCGTGAGCAATACCAAATGCATACTGTGAGTCCGTATATATATTAGCCTGTCTGTTCTTGGCCAAAGTACATGCAGTAGACAGAGCCTGGAGTTCTGCTTCTTGTGCTGACTGTGAAGGCGGGAGTGCAGCTGCTTGCACTACAGTGTCCTCTGTGGTAACAGTGTATCCCGTGTGGAATCTATCAAACTCGTCAGCATATCTTGAACAATCCGTGTACAACACCAGATCGGGATTTGTAAGTGGATTCTCACTGACATTTGCTGGAGTAGCTGTTTCTTCAGTCAAAAGATGGGAACAATCATGTAGGAGAAAATCCTCACCACTGCCATCTTTCTTGGGGACCGGCAGTAAAGTAGCGGGGTTGATTGTAGTACAGCGATGCAACTTGACATAATCAGGCAAAAGGAGTGAACACTGCAGCCGTAAGTGTCATTGCACAGTCAAATGTCTTGGTTGCTGAAGGCTCAGTATTGCTGCAATATCATGCGGGTCAAAAATGTGCGTTTCATGTCCAACAATTATGTCTGCAGTCTTGTCAAGCAACGAGTGAGTGGCGTGAGCTGCCCTCATGCAACTTGGTGATGCTCGGGCCACTGGGTCGAGGCGGGCCGAATAATAGCCCACTGGTCGTTGCCTGCTGCCATGTGATTGTGTAAGTACCCCTGCTGCGTGTCCTTCATTCTCAGACACATACAAATGGAACGGTCGAGTATAGTCCGGGATACCCAAGGCAGGGGCGGAAGCAATAAGCCGCTTCAACTCAGAGAAGGCATGATGAAGGCTTTCCATGCAAACCGGTGATCTTTCCTTGTAGTTCATTATGCCGTCTTTCAAGGCATTGTAAAGGGGTTGCATTATGTGGTATGCATCCGGTATCCACTGACGACAATAAGTGCACAGTCCAAGAAAACGCTGGAGTTCAGTTTCATCTTTTGGGAAAAGAAGGTAGCTGACAGCTATTTTTCTTTCTTCTGTGAGGTGTCTGACACCCTGAAGGAGACAGTGACCCAAGAATATCACTTGACCAAGCCAGAACTGAAGTTTCGAGGCTGAAACCCGACAGTTCAGTGCTGCCAGATGCTTGAGGAGGCTAACAGTGGTAGCAATGGCTTCCTGCTTCGTCCGTGCACACAACAAAAGATCATCCACATACTGAAGCAGCGTAACTTGAGGGTGATCTAACTGCCAGGGCAAGAGACACTCGCTCATGTTTTTTGCAAACTGGTTGGGACTGTTTTGGGCCCCTTGTTGCATAACTGTCCATGTTAACTGTCGTCCCTGAAAAGTGAATGCAAACAGAAACTAGCAATCTGGGTTTAACGGAATGCTAAAAAAGGCATTGGCAAGGTCAATGACTGTAAACCAAGCAGCATCCTGGGGTATTTGGGACAAAAGAGTATGTGGATTAGGCACCACTGGAGTTTCCAGAATAGTAGCTGCATTAACTACCCATAGATCTTGAACCAGCCGGTACACAGGGGGCTGGCCAGGTGGGGTCTTTTTCTTAACGGGAAACAAGGGCGTATTACATGGAGAAAAACAGGGTACCAGAGCATCGTTATCAAGTAACGTTTGTATTTGTTCCTGAAGGCCCCGCTCCTGATCATGTTTCAAAGGATATTGATGGACTTTGGGAAAAGGGGCACCAGGTTTGAGAAATACTTTTACTGGTTCTACGGGCATTTTCCCTATATCATTTGGACCTTTTGACCAAAGTTTAGATGGTATCTCTGAGAGGTATGGGGTGAGTCATTGATCCTCAGGCAATATTGGGGGTGGATCTGGGCCTATCAGGGCCATCATAACTGTGGGAAGGGCATGCAAAATACAGATTTCCTCACTGTCTTCATCTGCATAGGGGTTATGTAACGTAAGAACCATCTGACCATCATCTTGGAATTGTATTCTGGAGCGGAACTGTGATAATAAATCTACCCCCAGTAAATTTACTGGACATGTGGGAGAGATCACGAACTGAGCAGTAACCTTGGGGAAGGGTCCCACAGGGATGGATTTTGTAAGAGTATGTTTATTGGGTCTGCCATCTACTCCAATTAAAACAAGCTCTTGATCTGAGAATTGAATAGGGATATCCGTAGGTACATCTGATGATTTGATTATAGAATTGGCCGCCCCAGTGTCTACCATGAACTTAACAAGGGTGTCCCCTACAAGGAGCGTGACGAATGAGCATGCCCCAGGTTTGGTGGAGGACATTGTGATGGAAGACCCTGGTTGGCCAACCCTTCAGTATGGACAATTATCAGGATTTTGGGGCTGTCCGTAACCGGGGTATCCTCTAGGGTTCCCAGTATTTAGATTACGATTGGAAGAGAGAACTTGAGGGTAGCATCTATCAGCGGGAGTGTGACAGTCCCTCTGAAAGTGACCGAGTCGGCTGCAGCGCCAGCATTGTAGACGAGAATTGGCACGACGGATCTGGGGAGGAAGGTTCCTATTCATAGGACTAGGAGAGATATTGGAGTAGGGAGCTGAAGTCTGAGGGGGGGCCAGAGTTTGCTGTGTGCTCCAGTGATAAGGAACCAGCTGTGTACTCGCAGCCGTGCTGGGCACAATGTGGGGGCTGCTGTTATTGGAGGAACTGGAGCTGCTACAGCTGCAACTGCAGGCTTATTTTTGTTTCCCTGCCGCTGCATAATGGGTTAAATTCTTCTGAAAACTTTTTACTACTTTCAAAGCATCATCCGGAGTGGAATTCTCAACATCAGGTCTAACTGACATTATCGCCTCTTGCAATTCGGGTTTAAGGCCGGACATCAAAGCTGCCACAAAAAGATGTGTATGGGCTTTATTATACAGTGAGAATCTCTAAATACTACCATAAGACACCCATAGAACTTCTCGGCAGTCTCCCCCTTGTCCTGTGTGACATCTGTGAAAGAGGTAGCTTGGTCCGCCAATCTAACTTGTGCCCAGACCAGATGCTATTTAAAGCATTGCAGAAATCAACACCATTCTCATAGGTTCCCCCATCCAGATCCACATTATACATAATGCAACCCTCAATAATTGGAAAATACCCCTCCCCAGCTTTTACTCGAAGTATGTGCAATAGATCTCTTCGGGGAGTAGAATAAATCTCTCGATTTGATGCCATTTGCCTGTAGAAAGCCATGGGGGAATTCTCTGGAACGGGTAATTGATTGCAAAGAGTGTCTATTTGTGATGGGGTGAAGGGAGTATACTTTGACCTGTCAGGAGTCGTTTCCACATTTTCTTCTTCAAATTCGTATATTACTGACAACTCGGAGGGAGGAGGTAGCGGCAGTACGGGCACAAGAGGCATCTGCTGTGGGAGCGGGGCAGGAGGCTCTGTTACAGTTAGAGATTGTATTGCCTGATGGGCTGTTAGGCGGCTGTCGAGGACAAATCGGACCTCCTCCAATTTTATGGGGTTTCACTGTATGCACCGCTCTATTGCTGATACTATGACCATGGCAGCATCCTTCCTGGGATATTGAAAAATACCGGCAGAGATTAATGGTATAGCCACTGTACGTTGAGGCATCGTATCGGGGGGAGAGAGGAGGCATACAGGATTGCGTTCTGGACAGCCTCAGTAAGCAATTGTTGGGACCTAGGAATATTGATAGGGTCATATCAATGTCCCACTGCATTTATTACATATTGACACGGCAGCTGTCCTGCTCTGGTTGCTGCGCCCTGTCCTGTTTCTACCTGGCCATACACTTGTATATACGAATCAGATTCTTCCTGTATCATGGGTCCGCCTTTCTGTGAAATTTTTGCGGCCAGTCCTCCAGCATGGCGGAGTTGATTGAGGAACGGAGTCTGACCAGTGGAATCAGCCACTGCATTATTCAGGGCAAATTGTGCCCACCGTAGTAAGGATGCCCAGTCATCCTGCCTGGCCGAGACAAAATGTCGCAGGTATGTGACCATAGTTTGGTTAGCTTTCTCAACCAACCCGTTCGTCTTGGGATGATAAGCGGAGGACAAATTTAGCTCAATACTGAGTAGACTGCAGAGCTCCCTCCGAAACTGAGACGCAAATTGGGGACCTCGGTCACTAACTATCTTGTCCGGCATACCGTGCAAACGAAATACGTGCTTTATGAACAGCGCAGTGAGACCACGGGCAGAAGGCAGCCGCACGAGTGGCACCAGATGCACCATTTTAGAAAAATGATCGGTGACCACCCAGATGACCGTGCTGCCACTGGATTTGGGGAGGCCGACCACAAAATCCATGCCAACCATCTCCCATGGTCTGTCTGCCACCGGCAAAGGTAACAATAACCCAGCCAGCCTCTGCCTAGAGGACCTGTTCCAAGCACAAAAGACTCATGCCTGAATGTATTCTCTCATGTCCCGAGCCATATGCGGCCACCAATAAGTCCTTGCCAGAAGTTCCGTGGTCCGCTTATCACCAAAGTGACCACCCACCCTGGATGCGTTTGCCCACGCGAGAATGTCTGGCTGCAGGCGGGGAGGAACAAAGGTCTTGCCCGGCGGCACTGACTCGAGGGCGACCCGAGCCACGGTCCTCAGGCTATCAGATATGCCACTGTGACATATCCCTTTAAGATGACCGACCCGGCACCGAGCATCCCACGGCTCCTGGGGCACGTCATTTTGGCGTCACGAACAGGATTCGAACAGGATACCTAAAGTACTACAGGAGCAACGACCTGCATCAACCGAAGCGGTGAGTCGCACCCCTGCAAGGGTTAACTAGGGGGGAAGATGTCTAATCCCAGCGACACCCAGGGTGCAGCAGCTGCAGCTCCCATATTGCCTCTCACCATGCCTTTTTTACTGGGTGCGACATGGCTGCCACAGTACAATGGAGAATCGCACACCTTAAGTGACTTCAAGGGGAAGCTGCACAGCATGTGTGAAATTTATCCTATGTCAGAGGAGCAGAAAGTCAGTATACTTACAAGTCAGCTCAGTGGCGCTGCTCAGAGAGAAGTTAAATCTTGGCCAGCTACTGATAAAAAGACTGTAAAAGACATTTTTGCTAAATTAAAGGATACTTTTGACACCCGTACTGCTTCAGAAATAAAGATGCGATTTTTCAGCTGCAGACAGAAACCACAGGACACTGTTAGAGACTATGCCTTAAACCTGCAGGAGTCGCTGCAGGCCATTAAACTAAGTGATCCAGACAGTGTAAGAGATGAGAACAAAATGCTGAAAGAACAGTTCATTGAAGGTCTTTTGTCTGATTCCAGTAAGGCACAACTGTGCTTGATGTCATTACAGAACCCTTTGTTCAGTTTAAAGACAGATCCATACGTATCTTAAGACACTCTACTTAGGTCTGCACTGAGCCAGTTAAAGATCCAGCAGTTACGTACCTCCAGGGGGCAGTATCCTCACCCCAGGTGCCTGCAGTACGGCATGTGCAGACTCCAGCTGAAGATTCTATTGTAGATTTACGGCTGCAAGAACAGGAACTGACTAAAAATATGTCTGTTCTATGTAAAACTGTTCAGACTCTCCAGACTTGTCCCCCCACAGAGAGGATCCAGCTAGCATCAAGCCCGGTTGATCTCCCATGGCGATCGCCAAAGAGGATGCCGCAACATCAGTGGCAACTGACTCGCACCGCAGGAGAACAGACCGATTTGACTCTTCTGGGAGCGTGGTAGTGGATGGTATCCCCTTCACCACCCTCGTGAACACTGGATCACAGGTTGATAGGGAGAGAGTTAAATTAACCCTTCATAGTTGAGCCAGTGATGTCCAAATTATTCCACAGAGTGTTGCTAGCAACTCAATTGACCAAACGGAGACGTGTCTCTGTATGGGACGATCCAAAGAGATTGGTAACCCGTTTATTGTAGTCACTTCTTTTATAATATTTCGCTTAATTATGCAAAGTTCTCAACTACCAATAACATCGTTTCACTTTATAAGCCAATAATATTGCAAGAAAACCGGAAACTACATATATGTCCATCATAGAAAGTAGTATAGTGGCATATTCTTCAGAGTAGTACACCCCCGGTTCCCTTATCTTGCACTTGATGGGAACAGTCAGGTTTCATGACAGCCCATGCCAATTACAAAAAATTATCTTACAGCAACAAAAATGGAGAAATGAAACCTTCAGAGATTGGATATAACGAAACTTCAGCTTTGACTTTAGTTTTAACCCTTCACAATCCCCCCTAGATACATTTTTTTTAACACATATGCAGCATCAGAGGTGCTATCCCAAGCTAACAGCTTGAGGGGTACTGGTCTTCACATGACTGATGCCGTGTTACCAGTCATGGCTGTCGCGGCGCACCCATCCCCCTGTATGCTGTAATTCACGAATAACAATTTTTGATGACGGTGGTGGAGATCTTTTGTAGGTAGCCATGTGCTTGGCTTCAACATCTTCATCAAGTAGCCTTTTGAGATTGGTGCAGAGAAGAGCAGGGACAACGACACCTTTGGTATCATCATTAGCTGTCTTAGTGCAGAATTTCCTAATACATACAGAAGTACACCAAAAAACAAGTTTTAGTATCACATATACAAAAAGGATACAGGCAGCAATGTGTAACAAGCTTTGTAAGATCCCAGCTATCCAGCCCCAATTCCCTTAAACCAATTGGCTGGATTGAGAAAGGAGAAGGTGTCTGACCACCAACTGTCCTTGGTACGATCATTGTCTTTATTGTATTGATCTCTGCGTCTTCGAATGTCTTCTAACTTTAACTTTAACTTCATAGTACTGTTAGGATCTATATAATGACAGCAAGCGGGTCCAATGACCTGACACATACCACCTTGTGCTGCTGTTAAGTAGTCCAGCACTATAGTATGTTGATTAGTGACTATAATAAGTTGATTTTGGACAGCAACAGTAGTATTAAGTATGTCCAGTATATTCCAAATTTGATCATCTAGATAGTCTGTGGCCCTAACCAATTTATCCCACATTTGTGTAATCATAGGGTAAATGAAAATGGAACTGACAATTTTATTAGCCACACTCATCTGCACTATATGTGGTCTCCCTGAAGGGCGGAGTGAATTGTCTGCAGCTCTTTTGTATAATGTATGTTTGGGTATAGCCTGTGTATCCAACTGTTTGTTTGGAATAACAAAGGTGGCCAGGGTCAAGCGACCCAGAGTACAAGTACCTCATACCCCTACTGGCAACCATTTATAAGCATTGTCTCCACATACCTAGAACATATCATCAGGTAAATCCCATAGGGCTGAATGTTGCAGCACCAATCTATGAACTAAGTATATGAATGCAGATGCGTTCTGAAGCATACACCAAGCTGGAGATTGTCCTAAAGGACTACAATAGCCTACATCAGGATTTCCACAAGTGGGGTTTCCTAGTACATATTCAGAGGACTCATTACTAGATATATTGCCAGGAATACTGGCGCAGGTTTCGTTAGAACCCTGGGGAAACAAATTAGAAAATTTCCATGACGTATTATGCAACCTTCTTTCTAGCAACATTGGTTTGAAGGCATCAGTAGAGTGTGAAGGTGAAGTTACATTGAAACTGACTTGTAAACCATATGTTGGAATTTGCCCTAGATTGGTTAGACTAGTCTTATTCTTAGGGACCCAAACCCCTCCTTTGTAGGCCAAATATTGAAGTTGGGTATTGCTTCCTGAAAGGTTACCTTGTCACCAGGGGTATCCTACCCATCCCACAATAGGTATACCAACAGTTAAATTCCATAATTTAGCATTATCTGTGGCATTATTAGCGAGTGTGTCAGAACAGTTAGTCCAAGCAAATAACTCCTCAGGTGGAACAGGGATAGCCAAAAAGGGGATGCTCGTGGCTGACATTGGTGAATACATGCAGATCCAACAGTCTGCCAGAGACTGGGAATTGCCCAACAAATCTCAGTAATTTTTCCTGATGTTGTATAAACTTATTCAAGGACATTGGGGAATTTAGGCTGTCCCATGCGGTTACCAATAATAATATGGAAAATGCGAAAGACCAGAACATTATACCCCTTTATTTGCTATTGGCTTGTTTAACCAGCTTGCAGTGCGATGCGTGAATCCAAGTCGGTCTTCCTTCTAGTTTCACTGATGTAGGGGTGATGAGGAGGACTTGATAGGGACCGTCATACAAGGGTTCTAGTCCGTGCTTCCTGACATGTCTTTTCATGACTAACAAATCACCAGGCTTCAGGATATGACAGGTGTCGGTTTCTGCTGAATCTGGAAGAGAAGAAGAAACTAGAGCATGGGTGTTAGCAAGATTTTTACTAAGCTGAATAACATATTGAACAGCACGGTCAGTCTCTTCTGATAACTGCTGAGGTTGGAAATTTGCAACTGGGGGCCTAGTACCAAACAATATCTCATATGGGGACAAGCCATGTTTTGCAATAGGGGTAGTACCAATGTGGTATAGTACAATGGGTAGGAGCTCTGGCCATGGAGCCGTAGTCTCCTGCATCATTTTGGTCAATTGTCCCTTCAGTGTGCCATTCAACCTCTCAACTTTCCCACTGGATTGTGGGTGGTACGGAGTATGGAGGGCTACAGTGGATCCAAGCATTGTCAGAACTTCTTGGTACACATGAGAAGAAAAGGCTGGGCCTTGGTCACTTTCAACAACTTCTGGAACCCCATATCTGCATATGACTTCCATCACCGGTTTCTTCGCTGTGGTTTTTGCAGTCATGTTGGTAACAGGGAATGCTTACGGCCAACTGGAGAACATGGCAACAACAACCAAACAGTATTCATACCTTCCAGACTTAGGTAACGTGATATGGTCCACCTGGAGCCTTTGGAAAGGATAGTCGGGCTTAGCAAGATGCTTCGGGGGTACACGTTGAAGTTGACCGGGATTACAAGTCTGACAGATATTATAGGCACGGTTGAGCGCTGTCAAAACTGTGGAAATTCCCAGGGCCCAGTAGAATTTTCGCACCAGTGTGAGGGCCTGATTCTTTCCTCGATGTGTAGGTCCATGTGCCCATGTGGCAATAGCAGGGTACATCCGCTTAGGGAGACACACAAGTTGGTCCTTTTTCCATAGACCATTATCCATTCGTGCCCCATCAGTCTTCCATTGCTTCACCTCTTCCTTTGGAGACATTCTCTGCATCGTCATTAAGCGGTCTCGCGGGGTCCGACAGAAAACTTCAGTCTGTTGTAGATCATCAGGTTCTCGTAGGGTCAATGCTTCTTGTAACTGTTTACGCTGAGAGCGTGTGGTCACTATAGTTGGTATGGTTGGTTCAACGGGTAAAAGAGCGGCGGCTTTTGCTTGCATATCTGCAAATGCGTTGCCAACAGTCTGTGGACTGTTCCTAGGACAGTGCGCCTTAACTTTGATAATAGCCACCTGAGTAGGCAATTTGATCGAGTCCATGAGGTTTTTAACAGCTTCAGCAGCATTTTTAACTGGGGTTCCAGCAGAAGTAATAAACCCTCGATTGGCCCATAAAGCCCCAAAATCGTGAGCAATACCAAATGCATACTGTGAGTCCGTATATATATTAGCCTGTCTGTTCTTGGCCAAAGTACATGCAGTAGACAGAGCCTGGAGTTCTGCTTCTTGTGCTGACTGTGAAGGCGGGAGTGCAGCTGCTTGCACTACAGTGTCCTCTGTGGTAACAGTGTATCCCGTGTGGAATCTATCAAACTCGTCAGCATATCTTGAACAATCCGTGTACAACACCAGATCGGGATTTGTAAGTGGATTCTCACTGACATTTGCTGGAGTAGCTGTTTCTTCAGTCAAAAGATGGGAACAATCATGTAGGAGAAAATCCTCACCACTGCCATCTTTCTTGGGGACCGGCAGTAAAGTAGCGGGGTTGATTGTAGTACAGCGATGCCACTTGACATAATCAGGCAAAAGGAGTGAACACTGCAGCCGTAAGTGTCATTGCACAGTCAAATGTCTTGGTTGCTGAAGGCTCAGTATTGCTGCAATATCATGCGGGTCAAAAATGTGCGTTTCATGTCCAACAATTATGTCTGCAGTCTTGTCAAGCAACGAGTGAGTGGCGTGAGCTGCCCTCATGCAACTTGGTGATGCTCGGGCCACTGGGTCGAGGCGGGCCGAATAATAGCCCACTGGTCGTTGCCTGCTGCCATGTGATTGTGTAAGTACCCCTGCTGCGTGTCCTTCATTCTCAGACACATACAAATGGAACGGTCGAGTATAGTCCGGGATACCCAAGGCAGGGGCGGAAGCAATAAGCCGCTTCAACTCAGAGAAGGCATGATGAAGGCTTTCCATGCAAACCGGTGATCTTTCCTTGTAGTTCATTATGCCGTCTTTCAAGGCATTGTAAAGGGGTTGCATTATGTGGTATGCATCCGGTATCCACTGACGACAATAAGTGCACAGTCCAAGAAAACGCTGGAGTTCAGTTTCATCTTTTGGGAAAAGAAGGTAGCTGACAGCTATTTTTCTTTCTTCTGTGAGGTGTCTGACACCCTGAAGGAGACAGTGACCCAAGAATATCACTTGACCAAGCCAGAACTGAAGTTTCGAGGCTGAAACCCGACAGTTCAGTGCTGCCAGATGCTTGAGGAGGCTAACAGTGGTAGCAATGGCTTCCTGCTTCGTCCGTGCACACAACAAAAGATCATCCACATACTGAAGCAGCGTAACTTGAGGGTGATCTAACTGCCAGGGCAAGAGACACTCGCTCATGTTTTTTGCAAACTGGTTGGGACTGTTTTGGGCCCCTTGTTGCATAACTGTCCATGTTAACTGTCGTCCCTGAAAAGTGAATGCAAACAGAAACTAGCAATCTGGGTTTAACGGAATGCTAAAAAAGGCATTGGCAAGGTCAATGACTGTAAACCAAGCAGCATCCTGGGGTATTTGGGACAAAAGAGTATGTGGATTAGGCACCACTGGAGTTTCCAGAATAGTAGCTGCATTAACTACCCATAGATCTTGAACCAGCCGGTACACAGGGGGCTGGCCAGGTGGGGTCTTTTTCTTAACGGGAAACAAGGGCGTATTACATGGAGAAAAACAGGGTACCAGAGCATCGTTATCAAGTAACGTTTGTATTTGTTCCTGAAGGCCCCGCTCCTGATCATGTTTCAAAGGATATTGATGGACTTTGGGAAAAGGGGCACCAGGTTTGAGAAATACTTTTACTGGTTCTACGGGCATTTTCCCTATATCATTTGGACCTTTTGACCAAAGTTTAGATGGTATCTCTGAGAGGTATGGGGTGAGTCGTTGATCCTCAGGCAATATTGGGGGTGGATCTGGGCCTATCAGGGCCATCATAACTGTGGGAAGGGCATGCAAAATACAGATTTCCTCACTGTCTTCATCTGCATAGGGGTTATGTAACATAAGAACCATCTGACCATCATCTTGGAATTGTATTCTGGAGCGGAACTGTGATAATAAATCTACCCCCAGTAAATTTACTGGACATGTGGGAGAGATCACGAACTGAGCAGTAACCTTGGGGAAGGGTCCCACAGGGATGGATTTTGTAAGAGTATGTTTATTGGGTCTGCCATCTACTCCAATTAAAACAAGCTCTTGATCTGAGAATTGAATAGGGATATCCGTAGGTACATCTGATGATTTGATTATAGAATTGGCCGCCCCAGTGTCTACCATGAACTTAACAAGGGTGTCCCCTACAAGGAGCGTGACGAATGAGCATGCCCCAGGTTTGGTGGAGGACATTGTCATGGAAGACCCTGGTTGGCCAACCCTTCAGTATGGACAATTATCAGGATTTTGGGGCTGTCCGTAACCGGGGTATCCTCTAGGGTTCCCAGTATTTAGATTACGATTGGAAGAGAGAACTTGAGGGTAGCATCTATCAGCGGGAGTGTGACAGTCCCTCTGAAAGTGACCGAGTCGGCTGCAGCGCCAGCATTGTAGACGAGAATTGGCACGACGGATCTGGGGAGGAAGGTTCCTATTCATAGGACTAGGAGAGATATTGGAGTAGGGAGCTGAAGTCTGAGGGGGGGCCAGAGTTTGCTGTGTGCTCCAGTGATAAGGAACCAGCTGTGTACTCGCAGCCGTGCTGGGCACAATGTGGGGGCTGCTGTTATTGGAGGAACTGGAGCTGCTACAGCTGCAACTGCAGGCTTATTTTTGTTTCCCTGCCGCTGCATAATGGGTTAAATTCTTCTGAAAACTTTTTACTACTTTCAAAGCATCATCCGGAGTGGAATTCTCAACATCAGGTCTAACTGACATTATCGCCTCTTGCAATTCGGGTTTAAGGCCGGACATCAAAGCTGCCACAAAAAGATGTGTATGGGCTTTATTATACAGTGAGAATCTCTAAATACTACCATAAGACACCCATAGAACTTCTCGGCAGTCTCCCCCTTGTCCTGTGTGACATCTGTGAAAGAGGTAGCTTGGTCCGCCAATCTAACTTGTGCCCAGACCAGATGCTATTTAAAGCATTGCAGAAATCAACACCATTCTCATAGGTTCCCCCATCCAGATCCACATTATACATAATGCAACCCTCAATAATTGGAAAATACCCCTCCCCAGCTTTTACTCGAAGTATGTGCAATAGATCTCTTCGGGGAGTAGAATAAATCTCTCGATTTGATGCCATTTGCCTGTAGCAAGCCATGGGGGAATTCTCTGGAACGGGTAATTGATTGCAAAGAGTGTCTATTTGTGATGGGGTGAAGGGAGTATACTTTGACCTGTCAGGAGTCGTTTCCACATTTTCTTCTTCAAATTCGTATATTACTGACAACTCGGAGGGAGGAGGTAGCGGCAGTACGGGCACAAGAGGCATCTGCTGTGGGAGCGGGGCAGGAGGCTCTGTTACAGTTAGAGATTGTATTGCCTGATGGGCTGTTAGGCGGCTGTCGAGGACAAATCGGACCTCCTCCAATTTTATGGGGTTTCACTGTATGCACCGCTCTATTGCTGATACTATGACCATGGCAGCATCCTTCCTGGGATATTGAAAAATACCGGCAGAGATTAATGGTATAGCCACTGTACGTTGAGGCATCGTATCGGGGGGAGAGAGGAGGCATACAGGATTGCGTTCTGGACAGCCTCAGTAAGCAATTGTTGGGACCTAGGAATATTGATAGGGTCATATCAATGTCCCACTGCATTTATTACATATTGACACGGCAGCTGTCCTGCTCTGGTTGCTGCGCCCTGTCCTGTTTCTACCTGGCCATACACTTGTATATACGAATCAGATTCTTCCTGTATCATGGGTCCGCCTTTCTGTGAAATTTTTGCGGCCAGTCCTCCAGCATGGCGGAGTTGATTGAGGAACGGAGTCTGACCAGTGGAATCAGCCACTGCATTATTCAGGGCAAATTGTGCCCACCGTAGTAAGGATGCCCAGTCATCCTGCCTGGCCGAGACAAAATGTCGCAGGTATGTGACCATAGTTTGGTTAGCTTTCTCAACCAACCCGTTCGTCTTGGGATGATAAGCGGAGGACAAATTTAGCTCAATACTGAGTAGACTGCAGAGCTCCCTCCGAAACTGAGACGCAAATTGGGGACCTCGGTCACTAACTATCTTGTCCGGCATACCGTGCAAACGAAATACGTGCTTTATGAACAGCGCAGTGAGACCACGGGCAGAAGGCAGCCGCACGAGTGGCACCAGATGCACCATTTTAGAAAAATGATCGGTGACCACCCAGATGACCGTGCTGCCACTGGATTTGGGGAGGCCGACCACAAAATCCATGCCAACCATCTCCCATGGTCTGTCTGCCACCGGCAAAGGTAACAATAACCCAGCCAGCCTCTGCCTAGAGGACCTGTTCCAAGCACAAAAGACTCATGCCTGAATGTATTCTCTCATGTCCCGAGCCATATGCGGCCACCAATAAGTCCTTGCCAGAAGTTCCGTGGTCCGCTTATCACCAAAGTGACCACCCACCCTGGATGCGTTTGCCCACGCGAGAATGTCTGGCTGCAGGCGGGGAGGAACAAAGGTCTTGCCCGGCGGCACTGACTCGAGGGCGACCCGAGCCACGGTCCTCAGGCTATCAGAGGGGATGATTAGCCGAAGCTCAGCCTCCTCCACTGACACTACCGAGCGTGAGAGAGCATCAGCCCGGATGTTCTTCTCACCGGACATATAGTGCAAGGTGAAATGGAAGCGGGAGAAGAAGAGCGACCACCTAGCTTGTCGAGAGTTCAAGCACTGGGCTGTTTGTAAATAGACCAGGTTCTTATGGTCAGTGTACACCTGAAAGGAGAACCGGGCTCCCTCCAGGAGATGTCTCCACTCGGAAAAGGCCAACTTCATTGCCAGCAGCTCCCTGTCCCCAATGGAGTAGTTTCTCTCCGCCGGTGAGAAGGTCTTTGAGAAGAAGCAGAGATGCTTCCGACCTTGAAAAGGACTGCTCCTGCACCGACAGACGAGGCATCCACCTCTAGGATAAAGGGTTTATCCACATTGGGATGGTGGAGGATAGGAGCGCCAGCAAAATGGGTCTTAAGAGACGATAAGGCCGCGGAGACCTGTTCTGACCAAACCTTGGGATTGGCTCCCTTTTTGGTGAGGGTGACAAAAAGGAGCTACCAGTGTGGAGAAGTGGGGAATGAACTGACGGTAGTAATTAACGAACCTCAAAAAGCGCTGCACCGCTTTATGGGAATGGGGTTCCTGCCATTCCATTACCGCCTGCAATTTGACAGGATCCATAGCCAACCCCTGGGCCGAGATGATATAGCCCAGGAAAGGTAAAGACTCCTGCTCAAACTGGCACTTCTCCAACTTGGCTAAAAGAGAATTCGCCCGCAAGCGGTCGAAGACCTTTCAGACGTCTCTCCGGTGAGAGGCCAAATCTGGAGAGAAGATGAGGATGTCATCCAGATAGAGCACCACCGAGGTGGAGAGCATATCGCAAAAGACATCATTTACGAAGTCCTGGAAGACAGCTGGGGCGTTACAGAGGCCGGAGGGCATGACCAGATACTCATAATGGCCATCCCTGGTATTAAAGGCTGTCTTCTGCTTGTCCCCTTCGCGTATGCGGATCAGGTTGTAAGCCCCTCGTAGGTCTAGCTTAGTGAAGACCCGGGCCCCACGCAACCTGTCGAACAACTCAGAGATCAGGGGAAGAGGATATTTGTTTTTGACGGTTATGGCATTGAGACCTCTGTAATCAATGCACGGGTGCAGCTCTCCACTCTTCTTCTGTACGAAGAAGAATCCCACCCCCGCTGGTGACACCGACTTCCTAATAAACCCCCTTGCCAGGTTCTCACTGATGTACTGGGACATGGCCTCCATCTCCAGAAGGGACAGAGGATATACGCGACCTCGAGGGGTTCTGCGCCTGGCAAGAGGTCTATAGGACAGTCGTAGGGGCGATGGGGCGGAAGGGTCTCAGCGGACTTTTTCAAGAACATGTCCCCGTATTGCTGGTAGTGACTTGGGAGTGTGGAGAGATCCCTGAGGACATCGGTGGAGGCTATCTGAACGCGGTCCTTCACACACCTATCCTCACAGGACTTGCTCCAACCCAGTATTCTCCCCAAGGACCACTCTATATGGGGAGAGTGGCAACGCAACCAGGGAACTCCTAGGAGGACCTGGTTAATGCCCTCGGGAATAATAAGGAGCGACACTGTCTCGTGACGGGACAGAGGCAGTGAGAGTTTTAATGGAGTAATTGATGGGTAATTTGAGAGGGTAATGTCGAAACGTTCACCACCCTGATGGTGGCCGGCTGAGGTAGCATAACCAAGGGGACTGCGTGCTGGAGCGCAAAGGCTGAGGACATAAAATTACCCTCTGCTCCAGAATCTACGCAAACCTTCACCGCCAGAGGAGAGGAGCCGAACTCCAACACCCCCTTAAAGGTTAGCTTGGAGGAAAACGGTGTGGTGTCTCGTAACCCTCTTGCTGTTGCCACTAGACGTGGACATCTCTGAACGCTGTGGGCACCTATTGGCAAGGTGACCAGACTGTCGGCAGTGAGTGTGGGCTATGGAGGTTCGATCTGGGCAGAACTTAGAGCCCGTGTGAGGCACCTCCCTAACTGCCGACAACTCGAACGCTCGATCAGGAGACTCCAGAGGTTTGGAGAAAGTTGGAGCCAACCTAAACCTCTGTCTGGACTGGGAGCGCTCCAACCCTCGCTCTAAGAAGCGGAGATTAATATGGTTGGAGATGGTAATGAGCTCCTCCAAAGTCCCGGGAACCTCCCGAGTGGCCACAGCATCCTTAACGTGGTCAGCCAAACCCCTCCAAAAAATTGGGGTATTGTCTGACCATTCCAGCTTGGAAGCCAGTGTCCGAAACCAAATGGCATACTTATTGACCAGGAACGAACCCTGAGTCAAGGCCAACAGTTGGAGCGCGGTATCGTGTGTGTTAGGAGTCGGATTTCTGCGTTTACTCAGCAGGGATCCAAATCCTCACATTCTGCACTCTCCTGTTTTTCCACTGCAGAAGAGATTGCAGAGGAGATTGCCTTGCAGCAAATCTCTCCTGAGGCTGTCCTTCTGTCCTCTTACTCGGCATGCTCATGGGATGATCTCCCATTGGAGAGCGGGAGTCATGTGCTCAGGTCCCACTCCAGTTCTCATTGGTCCATCTCAGAGATCTGGAAGCGTGCAGAAGGTCCCGGCTGCTATAAAAGGCGCGCATGTGTGGCGCCCCCAGGAGTATGGTCGCCACAGTGGCATTACCTTCCTCCTAGGGAGTGTGATGTCATGCATGGAAGCCATAAAGGATCTCTCTGGCAGTTAATCACAACACACAACACAGTTCTCATTCCAGGCCTGCAGAGGGAGCTCTGAACCCAAAACTGGGGAAGAGCTGCTCTCTGAGGTCCAGGAAGGGGAAATTAGGAGTTCGTGTGAGGAGAGCAACGTGTGTGGACGTGAGGAGAAGAGCTGGGGGATTGAGCAGAGAGTTCAGGATCATTCCCAGCTGTAGTGCATGATTTGGAGCCCGGTATCCAAGGCTGTACTGACACTGGTGGTCCTGCAACAGAAATCGGAGGAATAGGAAGCTGTAAATGCTCCATTCACACATAAGACTCAGAGGCACAACAGCGATGTGTGGACCAGAAGAGAAAGGCTACAGCTGTCTGCCATACGAGGGAGTTCTAAAGAG